>NW_025814889.1:7865000-8202500 GCF_022079265.1 Lynx rufus | reverse complement strand
TGTTGGTGGGAATGCAAATTGGTGCAGCCACTCTGGAAAACAGTGTGGAGGTTCCTCAAAAAATTAAAAATAGACCTACTGTATGACCCAGCAATAGCACTGCTAGGAATTTACCCAAGGGATACAGGAGTGCTGATGCATAGGAACACATGTACCCCAATGTTTATAGCAGCACTCTCGACAATAGCCAAATTATGGGAAGAACCTAAATGTCCATCAACTGACAAATGGATAAAGAAATTGTGGTTTGTATACACAATGAAATATTACGTGGCAATGAGAAAGAATGAAATATGGCCTTTTGTAGCAACGTGGATGAACCCTTTTTAAATTATTCATTACTTGTCTGTTGGCATGGAATCATATCATTTATTTAGTCTTCCCTCTTTGTTAAATATTTGGTTATTTTCATGTCTTGAGTTACACAAAATAGTCAATGAGCACCTTAAGTCATATAGGAGACTCTTTGCTACCCATCTGATACATATATCCATCAACTATGTATATACATATATGTATTTTTCCGATGGCTTACATCTCTTGATCTATTTTGCTCTGCACAGCATTTGAATTACCTTCCGGTGCTAGCAGAAAGTGTTGGAACTCAGAATTTTACCTCTAGATCCCTACAATTAGATATTAGGTTTTAATTTTTTATTAAGTGAGCTAAAATGAAACCTAAGTATTTATTCGCTTGGCATATATTTGATTAATAAAACTCTTGAAAATTTTTCATGTATTTTCTTAACATTTGCATTTGCTGATATGTTAATGGTCCAGTTGCTTACTTTGTCAGGTTTTATAGATTTGTATTTTCTTCTGTGACTCCAAGCTAATGGAAAGAATAAGAAGGGAAGACATTCCTTAATCCAGGGTTAATAAGAGAATCAATTTGGATACCGGAAGCTAGAGAAAACTAGTCCAAATGAACTCAAAATCTATTAAACCTGTTATGTTTCAGAAATTGTGCTAGCCACTGAAATCTAAGAATGAGCCATACTCAGCCTTTTCCTCCAGGAGTTAAATTATCTGATAATTTAGGAACTAATGATGATATATCAAGATTTTGGAAATTCCAGGGTGAAAGTACGTAGTTAACCACGGTACCTTTGTCGTTGTTGTGTTTCTGGATCATCTTCAACATTAAATTTTGCCTACAAATAATTTTGTTAGTGTATGAAATCTAGTTTGTCAGTGATTTTGTTAGTGTGTGATATTTAGTAGATTAGAATATAGTAACTAGATATTATTTCACATTGGCACTTAAGACAATATTTTGAATCCTGTCTGGCAAGGGGGAGAAAGCCTTGCTTTAGGCAGTAAGAATTGGCAATGTGCCCCAACCAAAATACTGAAAATGAAACATTGGTAAGTTTTTAGTTTTGCCTATAGAAAATCTGCACTGCCTTGTGAATGATTCATTTTTCATCATAAACTGTTTCCTCTTCATACACTTGTTGGTATTGTTTTGAGTTTTAGGTGCCCATAATGAGTTATTAGTGACAAAGGCTATCTTTGAAATTCATTCAGGCCACCAAATTTTGCAAGTTATTTGCCACCCTTCAGCAGGGTGCAGAGCTGCCCATACAAGCTTCCAAAAGCTGACAAGGGTCATCTCTTCCCTTCCATGCATTCAGTAATGCCATGTTGGTGACTTGAAATAAACCACAGTGGGAGTGTTTATACGATGGGAATTGGCAAATGCTGTCAATCGGAGCTTCCTTCCTACTCCCACACAGGGAATGAATTGTTAAACATTTATAAGCATGCTGCTGCTCCCAGTCTGACATTTCTAACCAATCCCTTATAAATGGGCACCATAGAACCAAAAGTCATAATTTCCCTCTAAATTATATGAGAATTGCTCTCTCAACCCAAACGAGCATCCATCACAAACTTGGAATCGGCAACACCCTACATTTCCCCGTAAACACCCGCAAGCTGACCTGTAGATGGTAATAAGCAGAAGCGTGATGAGGAAGGAAGGTCTGATGCAGAGACAGAGAGAGGGGGAGAAAGGAAGTCTCCTGACAACTATATGTAACATCATATCTTGATGTACTGTCATCAGATCCTAAATCATCAGATAATTTATTCCTAGAGAACAGTGATGGGATTTCCTATATCCCAGGGCTGAGCGCACTTTCTGCAAGAGTAGGTTTAATAAATATGGACCTGATTTGAATTAAAGGTTTTCCCACCTCTCCCACCTAAAACGATTCCCATTTTAACCCTCATTAAGACCTCTCTTTCGTTATGCAGCCTCCCCACGTTCTGTTTTCTGAAAATAGAATATATAGTTGCATGTCAGATATGTCTTTACATCTTTAATTAATAAGATATGAATTAAGTTTTCATATTTCATGATTTTCATATTTTGCATTAAAATTTTTTTATTTGCAGGTATAGTGTAACCAATACAAAATTAATCTATCTAAGGATATGTTTGATCTGACATGTTTAAGTAACAGCATAGTGAATTGCTGGCCTATTGTGTAAGTATAAAAATACTCCATTTTAGAAACCAGGTGGAAGTGATTCTCCCTTTCTCTTTCTCTTCTTCTCTTTCACTTTTCTTTTTTAACAAAATGGGTACAACATTTCCTTTATAAGCATATAAATCAGTGTCCGTTTTTAAACATTTTAAAAGATAGTTAGACAAAGAATGTAATACAAGTATTCTTACTGTTGACAAAATTTGTATCCTGACCAAACTTTAGTCAAGGCTCCAGAACCTTCTCCTACACCCCTCTGTGTACTCCCTTGTAAAACCTAGTTTTAGTAAGATTCTAAATTCTATATCAGATTCTATACTGAGGTCTCTTTTCCCCTATTGCAATAATCCTGAGTAAATTGGTTTCACCACTTTCCCATCTAGCTTTGGTTTTTCTTTGACATAATCCACCTTTAATATTTTTCCATGTCTTCACGGTACTACTCCCCAACTTATTTCCTTCATGATACTCTTCAACATGTAAAATTTTCTTCTTAACGTATTTGCTTTTGTGCTTTTTGTTTTCCTACCACACCAGAAAGTACAGGCCTGGGCTGTTTGGTCACGTTCCTATTGCCTCCTCGGTGTCTATCCCTCACTAGGGGCACTTGGAGGGTATTCATTATATCATCACCTTATTAGCGCCACTGGAATTGACGTATTCCCTTTGTTTCTTGTACCACTGCCATCTTGCAGACTGGCATTTCTTGCTGGAACACTCCAATAGCGTCTTCAAAGGTTTGTCTTCATGGCAGTCTGTCCCCAACCTCCAAACTGTCCCCTCTCCATTTGCCTCTAGAGAAGAGCCTCTTACAGACGTATTTGAACACTCTGCATCAGTTTAAATATGTATTTGAACCCTCTGCATCAGTTACGCTGTCTTCTTTGACATTTGTGATTTGCTTTATTTGAGTCTTCTTTCTTTTTTCTTAGATACTTTACTAAAGGTTTGTCAATTTTGTGGGTGTTCACAAAACCAAATCCTCGGTTTCACTGATTTTTTTTCTATTTTTTTTTCCTATTCTCTATTAGGTTTATATATGCTCTAATCTCTATTATTTTCCTTCTTCTGTCAAATTGGGGGTCTGCTTTTTCTTCTTTCTCTAGTTTCTTGCAGTGTAGTCTTACGGTATTTCTTGAAATCTTTCTTCTTTTTTAACGTAGGCATTTATTGCTATAAACTTCCCTCATATTATTGCTTTTGCCGCATCCCGTATGTGTGCGTATGTTGTGTGTTCCTTTCCCTTGTTTTCTCAAGCTGTTTTCCAATTTCCCTTTTGATTTCTTTTTTGACCCACTAGTCATTCACCAGTGTGTTATCAAATTTCCACATATTTGTGACTTTTCCAGTTTTCTTTCTGCTACTGATTTCTAGTTCCATTCCTTTCCAGCTGGAAAACATATTTGGTATGATTTCAGTCTTTTTACATTTCTTGGGCTTATACTGTCACCTACCATGACTCTTGGAGAATGTTCCTCATGCACTCGTGAAGGAAGTATGTTTTGCTGCTGCTGGATGGAATATTCTGTTAGGTCCATTTGACCTGTAGTGTTCTAGACCTCTGTTTCCTCACTGATGTCCAGTCTGGATGTTTTGAACGTTATTGAAATCTTCTACTATCACTGTGTTGCTTGTCTATTTCTCCTTCAGCTTTGTCAGTGTTTGCCTCATATATTTAGGTGCTGATGTTGGGTGCAGATATAATTTATAATTGTTACATCTTCTTCTCCACTTATGTTATTGATGTTACACATTATACCTTTTTGTGGTCTGTATCCATTAACATACTTTTATTGTTATGGTTATTTTTATACTTTTGTCTTTTATCTTCTCCACCAGAATTAAAATTACAAATTTTTTACACCATTAATACAGTCTCCCCCTAGGCACCTGGTATATGCTGGGTTGCGACAGTGCTTCAAACCAGTGAAGACAAAAGTTAGTCCCTTGGGCAGACCCTAAAAATCAGAATGTTGGATGTACAATCCAGTCCACTCTTTTACTCCTCAGGGGAAAAGCAAAGAGTTGTAAGGTTTCTCCCAATGATATAGCACTGTTTCCTGGGGAGAGAGTACCATGATTTTTTTTTAACCACCATCCACATGGTGGGTTTTGTACTCACCTTGGGGTGCAAACCTTCTTAACTGTTTTTTGGGTTTGTCGTAAAAGGAATTGATTTGTGTATTGATGACGCTGGTTTCTCCATGGGAGGAAGGAAGGCCTGGGACTTCCTATTCTGTCATCTTGTTGATATCACTCCCTGAAGGAACTGATTGGTATAAGGCTATCGTTGATGGGTTCCTTTTTATTAGGGTCTAAAGGAAAATGAAACCGCTACGATGTAGGCAATGGGATTTAAACTAAAAACAGGATCATCCAAAGAATCCGTAAATCTGCCAACTCTAAATTATCCTACTGATACATGGAGTTGGGGTTTTGACTTTAAAACCATCCTTCACTAATGTCTATATAAAGTCTATACCAAGGCTGTTTTGTTGGTGCTGTTGTTGTTTGCCCCCCCTGCCCCCACCCCGGCCCCTTAAAGCAAACAGAAAATAGTACTGTTGTTAGGATATGCAGAAGCTAAAATGGCACTGATTTCAAGATTCTACAGAATTTTGTTGGTGATATTTGTCTTTGGGTATCTTGACATTGGTTTTCTCATGGGAAATACTAGCTCTCAGATTAGACGGAGAAAACATGGGAGATCACCTCCCTTAATTGCAAATAGAAACTTCCACTCATTCCAATGTTCTTCACAACCCAAGTTCCCAGAAGGAGACCTTTCTTTAAGTTTCCTGCCAAAAACAATTAAAGCCTATATTCCAGGAAAGGAGAGTTAATAATACCTCAGCAATCAAACTTTCTTTCCTTATGAGAAAAGAAAAAGTGCCAGGAAGATTGTGTGTGGAAATAATAGAAATGAAACAAATGAGGTACCAAGATTTGGGGGGGGTGCTCTTCAAGTGAACAGTGAGTGAATCCTTCTCTGAGAAATCTCTGCCTGATTCTTTTTTTTTTTTTTTTTTTTTTTTTTTTTTTTAAATTTTTTTTTTCAACGTTTATTCATTTTTGGGACAGAGAGAGACAGAGCATGAACGGGGGAGGGACAGAGAGAGAGGGAGACACAGAATCGGAAACAGGCTCCAGGCTCTGAGCCATCAGCCCAGAGCCCGACGCGGGGCTCGAACTCACGGAGCGCGAGATCGTGACCTGGCTGAAGTCGGACGCTTAACCGACTGCGCCACCCAGGCGCCCCTCTGCCTGATTCTTTAGAGACCCCATAGTCTTTCATCCAAATCCTTAGAAATGAGCAAGATGGTCTGTTAATGCATAGAGTCTGCTAGAATGGACATACCTCATTAGAAAAGAAAACACAGGGGTAAATTGCAAGGCAGGGAGATCTGCTCCAAGAGCAAAACTCACTCTCAAAGGTGAAGGATCTTAGAAAATACCTGGTACTACCTCCTTATCCCAAAGATGAGAAAATTGAGGCCCTGAACTATAGGTCCTATGAATACAGGGATCAGGCCTTTTGCATGTTTTTAATCCTACATACACAGAGACAATTAAATTCGCTTTGCATTTAAGTTTGGTGTGTACCTATCTTAAATGCATTGTGGTAATATAGCCAACCCCAACGGTATCAAAATTGTTGGGATTATAGTCAAAACAAAAATGTGAATACAACCTTGCTTGAGCAGCTCATGTAAACTTTCTGAAACTCAACTTCCTCATCTGCAAAACAGAAATAAATGTAAGAATGCCCATCCTGAAGGACTATTGTGAGAATAAAAAAGTACGAGCATGCGTAATCTAAACTGATAAATACAACACTAACATTCATGATTACTGTCACCGTTATAAATATTAACGAGTAGATATGTTGAACACTGAAAACATTCATGGGATTCATGGCATTCTGTGGCTAGAAGTTATTTGGGGATGTATCTAGTCCCTTCACCTGTTACATGTGAAGCAATGTGGAATGCCTCATCCACCGCCATGTGGATGGTGAATGAAAGGTCTCTAGTCAGTATTTTATTGAGATTTACTCTATGCCAGCCTCTTCCTTTACACGCGTTACCTCTTTTGATGCCTACAGGATTTCTATAAGAGAAGTGAATCAGGACAGTTCTCATTTTACAGATGATACATCCAAGGGGGGCGAGGTTGACAAAAGTTCCTGTGGCTCCAGAGGGGCTGAGATTCAAACTTGGCAGGCGGCGTGCGGTCTCCCCAATCTGTGCTCCTGATCTTTTCATCAGCCCGTAACACTCAGGGCCTGTGGACCCTTTTGTACCTCTGAATCAGCTCTCAGCTGCTACTCAGTCATACAGAGTTGTGTTTCCTGGTTTCCTTTAAAAGCACGCAGACAAACGAACCCTGACTCTTTGAGACCACCGCATCTCTGAGGTTTGGGAGGACCTCACAATTGTGTTTTCATTGTTCTCTCTCTCACTTGAAACTGTTTCAAGTCACAGGCTCGTTTTTCCTGATTTTACAATGTCCTTTGCCTCCAACCACAGAAGAGTGGGATTGTAGTCTTCCGGTTACACATTTGTTGTCTAAGTATCTTCCCAGTCGCTAGGGTTTCTCTCCTCTTCTTCCCCCTGCACCGATAGGAATCTAGTTGTAATAAAGGAATCACAGAATTGGGTAGTTTCAAGCTCTCTAAACCTTCTCCAGCTTGGAAAAGGAGACTCCACAGGAGGCTGCCTCCAACTGGGGCTTTCCTGTGGAAAGCTACGGTGTTCTTTGACAAGCACAGCCACTTGACAATGCAGGGACTTGTATACATGGGCCACTCCTCTCAACCTCTCCTCACCAGAGGAAAGCCCTGAGCACAGCCTTCTCTTTGGTGTGAAAAGGGGCTCCAGAGACAGACAGCAGTAGCTGGTTTATGGATTCTGATGAGTATCAGTAACAGCAGGATCAGAAAAAAAGATAGAGGTAGAGTTATCAGAGCAGGGGCATACGGAGTATACACCAGCACTGGCATTCCCTTATCAAATAATCATACGTAATTAAATTGGAAAAGGGAAAAAGCCTTTAAAAAAAAAAAGCACAAAAAGCATTATTTTGGAGTCTGGTAGAATGTAAGGAAGCTATGCCATCCCCAGAAGCTCAGACAGAGCTAAATTATGTTTCAGATTAATGTATCGGTCGGTTCAAAGGTTAGGCAAACAGCTGTTTCTCAAGGAGGCACACTACAAAGCTTAACTGTTCATTGGAAGGCCTGCCACGGTCTCGGTGGGTTCCCAGAGGAGTCAGTGTTATTTGTTTCTGATTGGGAGATACCCCAAACTGACTCCACACTACTGATGACCTCCATTGCTAGGGCATGAGGGTGAAACTCTGGAGCCGGTGCGACTTTACCAGTCTCTGGGAAAAAAAAAAAAAAAAAAAAAAAGGAAAAGAAACAAACCACCCACACGTAACAACACGTCTTTAGTGACTCAAAGATCAGCCACAGCTCTGCAGCCCGGTTTGGGGAAAGAACGCTGCAGAGTCAAGAGGTCCACTCGCTCATTTCTGCAAAAATGTAAAGTAACTAAAAATAGCAAGCTATTGGGGCGCCTGGGTGGCGCGGTCGGTTGAGCGTCCGACTTCGGCCGGGTCACGATCTCGCGGTCCGTGAGTTCGAGCCCCGCGTCGGGCTCTGGGCTGATGGCTCGGAGCCTGGAGCCTGTTTCCGATTCTGTGTCTCCCTCTCTCTCTGCCCCTCCCCCGTTCATGCTCTGTCTCTCTCTGTCCCAAAAATACATAAACGTTGAAAAAAAAAATAGCAAGCTATTCAAGAATGTGGTTTGGAGTAGTCAGGTTTGATTTGATGCAAAACTCTGTAACTGGTAGTAAAAAAGGGCATGGAGTGAGTTACATTTGTATTCAGTAGTTACCATCATTCCCCTAATGCATTTAAGATACTGGATTGAATAACTCTTCGTATGAAACTGCCAATTGTAAATGAAAAGCAAAAGAAAGATCTGAGAGAAAGAAACAGAGAAGAGGCAACCCTTTGGAGTTGCAGATTTGGACACAGTATATATCGGAAAGTGATTACACTTAAAGCAAAAAGTATTAAACTTCAGGTATCGGAACCGTAAAGAGTTAGCTTCTTGAAGGGGTCCTGAGAGCTGTTTAGGGATTCTTCCATGGTGATTTCAAGCATCTTCCAAGAACATGATTCAACTTCCCCCCCCCCCCCTCGGATATTCATTCTTTACTCACTGCAAGATACCTACCAGTAGTTATTAATTTATCTTTATATTCTTTATCACAAGAAGTTTCAAGGTCTTTTTGGATTTTGTATGATACATAAGTTCTGGATTGTTTTGAGGTTAATAAAAATCCGCAAACACTGTATTCCATTCCCGCAAGGTCATTTAACATTCAAAACTAAAATCAACTAAATATAATGAAATTCTGGAGTGCTTATTAGAAGCAGGGCACCTTGGGGCGCCTGGGTGGCTCAGTCGGTTGGGCGTCCGACTTCGGCTCAGGTCATGATCTCGCGGTCCGTGAGTTCGAGCCCCGCATTGGGCTCTGTGCTGACAGCTCAGAGCCTGGAGCCTGTTTGGGATTCTGTGTCTCCCTCTCTCTCTGACCCTCCCCTGCTCATGCTCTGTCTCTGTCTGTCTCAAAAATAAATAAATGTTAAAAAAAAAAAAAAGAAAGAAACAAAGAGGGCACCTTGAGATTGAGGGCAATAAAGGAGAAAATTTCTTAATAAGAAGACGTGACCTCTACCTAGAAAAGGCCTAGCGTAAAACTGCCTGGGGAGGTGGGGCATGGGGTACGTACCTCAGCTATTTATTTGTCCATATGTCAAATATGTATTCAGTAGGGTGCTCGTTAATTTATTCCACAAATATGTCCACCTTCTGTCTTATAATGAGAATGTCTGAATATATCCTTAGCGGTTATGAAATAATTATATAATTCTTGGGTGGTGATATCAGTGTGAAGATGACAGAAGAAGCAATTCTGGAGGAATGAGATGGGCATTGGGGAAAATGCGGAGCAGGTAAGGGAACTTCTTGTCTAAGGATATGTCAGACTGAGTTTATGTAAATGAGAGAACAGAGGTGCTCTGACAGAAGTAAGGATGTGTGGCGGGAGACCAGCCTGATGCAATACGACTACTGAACTACACAACGTTATATTCGAGCAGCGTTTTCATGGGGCAGAAAAAGACAAGAGTTCTGTACCTGAGAAAGTGAAGAGACATACAGCAGGTGGGAGAGTCAGAAGTTGATGACTTCACCAGAGAATCAGCAAGAGATCGTGAATAAAAGGGTTTTTGGACAGCAAAAATGGACTGGTTCAATTTCAAAAGCTTACATTGACAATGAAATGGGTTCATTTTATCAGCTGTACCTTCAAGGGTATGTGTAAAGAAGGCCCACGATTGAGGTTACCTGGGCCTGAGAATTGTCACCGGGGAAGATGAATAGACTGTGTCGGCCGGGGCGTCAGCCAGGGCTGTGGCCAAGTAGACACCAGGTGGCACAAGGCAGGAAGGGAGAAAACTAAAACCAGAAGAGAATCTCAAATCCTAGATACATTCATTGGGACCATGTGACCCAAAGGGCCAGTCAAGAGCATGTTCAGCGGGACTAGCAGAAGAAATAAGCAACGAGGGGGTGCAATACGCCGTAACGGAAGTGACACCTTTGTGGGCCCTCAGCCACTTCAGCCATTGTTCTGCCATCTGTACAATGAGGCTGCTCTACAGATCAAATGGGATATTTAATGTAGGTATCTATGTAAGTCTTTATGTTAAAATTGATATCAAATTTGTATAGCGAGAGATTTATATATTATAATGGTTGTATATATCATACACTACATACATGTTTCTCTCATTCTGCTTCTAGCATGATGCATTAAAAATAGCGTGTGCTCCGTCAGTTAAGCATCCAACTCTTGGTTTCATCTTAGGTCATGATCTCTCAGTCAGTGAGTTCCAGTCCCGTATCAGGCTCCATCCACACTGACGGCCCTGAGCCTGCTTGGGATTCTGTCTCCCCTGTCTCTGGCCCCCTCTGCGCCCTCTCTCTCTCTCTCTCTCTCTCTCTCTCTCTCAAAAATAAATATATAAACTTTTTTAAAATCTTTAAAAATACTGTGTGCTTAGTAAGTATTATTAAAATTGTTTGAATTCATAAATCGTATCTGGAATGGGGGAACGTTGTATTTTGAGATCTTGTGGTACAATTACACATTGTATTGAATTGCATGAGCTGTATTCTGTCCATGGGTGACCAGTGTCAAAGGGTGATAAGTGTCCCTGGAGTAGAAGACTGAGCTCAAGCTTTCAGAAAGTTCATCAGAGATGTTGCTCAAGGATGTAACAGAGAGCAAACTATGAATCAGGTGCTGAATTAAGGTGAGAGGAAGCTGATGGGGGTCATGAGCCTTCACTTTTGATTCTGAACCTCTCCAGCACATGGGAATGTGCCCTATTCATCTTTATATCCACAGTACCTAGGCAGGAAAAGTCCTTTTGCATTGGTGCCTTAATTAAATTAGAAGAGGGATGCCATATAATTTGGTGGTGTACTTCAAATGAGGAGACACATGGTTATAGAAGAAGCATGTGAGAACCAAGAGCAAAATCTGTCCTCAATCCATCATTCATTCGCAGATATTTATGGAATATCTAATAACGTGCGACACCCTTTTTGGGGGACCATGGATATGAAAATGAACAAGACTGACAAAATCCTTGCTGTCACAGAGCTTAATTGAACCAGAGAAGACACACACTATACAACAAGTTGAAGAAAATAGGGAAAGGTGAAATCTCCATGGTGAAGGTTGTAGAGCATACTCAATCATCTGAGCAAAGTCCAGTTTAAGGAAGGACGAGAAGCTGGAATGAGAACACAGCAGAAGAAGGTTAAGAAAAATAGGCTTGGACACCAATGATGATGTACTAGTTGCCACGGGCATAATCACTTAGTCTCGTGTTACATCAACCAACTGATATGGACAAATTGAAATGGATTGATCGATAATTCTCAATTTTCTAAGGGCCTGAAAAATGCACGTTCCAGGACGCATCCCAGAAATGGGGATTCACTAGCTTCAGATGAGAGGGAGAAGTAAGTGACAGTGAATGAACATTCAAGGTGAGTGTCAGCAGTTAGTTCCCAGACCTCAGTGTGAGAAATGAGAATTCTACTGAAAAATTTTAAGTAGATAGTTAGAAGGACAACTTCAAGTAATGGGTAGGATACTAAGGATGAAGAAAATCAAGTTGATGCATTTTAGCGCCAGACCTGGGCTGAAATTAGCACTTGTGTCAAAGTGGATTTACAAGTTCCACTTAAGGCAAGGTCTTAACACATCCTGTTTGTAAGATGCCAGAGGAAAAATACACTCAGATAAATTGACTGATGGTACTACTTACAGAATGTGTTTTAGGAAGAGGAATAAAAAGGAGCAGAAAGTCTGGTTCTCCCCTCTGTTTTATATATTTTAAAGTTTCTCTAGATTAAAAGGAAGAAAAGTCTCACTTTATATTTAATTTCCATTTACTACAGAAGTTTGCAATGTTTGTAGTATATTTAACCTTAACGATATGATTTCTGTTTTCTAAAACTTAGAAAGTCCAAGTAGAAAAAAAAAAAACTGTGAATAGATGATATATCTCATATATTATAGGAAATACATACCTATTTTCTAAAGTCTAAAAATAACTGGATATTTTTAGGAAAAAAGAGAAGTGTCTTTTCACTTCAATATTACATTTTTCAAAAATAAGACAGTATTCAGATTAAGTTATTGGCAAAATTAATTTTAAACATTTTTTTGAATTTGTGACATCTCCCAATCTTTCTGTATTAAAGCATAAGAGAGAAGAGAAATATGCTATTATTTTCAACCGAAGCAATTAGGGAAGTATTATGCAATTACAGGTTCTATCTCCTTTAAATGGGTTGTGCACTGGCTATCAACTCTGAAACCTTACCAGGCTCTTGAAGACATTAATGATTAACCGAGGGAGGCACAGGAGGAAACAACATGGTGCCTCCAGTAGGGAGTCAGAACCCTCTACTCATTTTCATGGAACATGTTGTTAAGTTTCAGAAATCTTGATGGTCTTCCAAACTATGCCCCATGTTTCTTTCATGAATCTAAATGCAAGTAAAAACATTGTGTTCTTGCCTCCCTAGGGATTTGGCCAAATTCTTGAGAAGGAAAATCATGATTCAGTATTTGGAAAGTGAAAAGGAAAACGAAGAAAAGAAAAGAAACGAAAAAGAAATTGTGTGGCATCACCCTGTTGCTTTTTTTGGACCAACTTTGGCTTTCTAATTCTGTAGGACCGTGGTTTGTTCCCAGTGGGGGAGACCAAGAGATGTGGAGGTTTTCAGCTTAGGAACTATTAAGATGTTGCGCATCGTTTATAGAACCCCTTAGACTGAGAAAGATGTGTGCTATTGAGAGTTAACCAGTCTGGCAGTAATTTTCTATATTTTAATATTCGGATAGGCAATGATCTAGCAGAAAATGGCTTTCAGTATGACACAAAAGTCAAAGAGGAAGTAATTATCACAATCATGGAACAGGTTTTTGGACATGGTAAAGGGTGAAGGCCAGTGCATGCTCTATGTTCTGACATCTCTTGAGCAACTTATTGTTGGTTATAGGACATAATGGGAAAAAATTAAGATATGATTAAACTATTCTATAGCATAGGTTTAAAGGAACTATTTTCAAAACCATACTTAACACATATGCTGTAGCTGATTCCATAATCTATTTACGGACTTCTAAAATTACTTGTTTAGTTATGCTATTTATGAAGTAAATCTGATTTTTTTTTTCTTGCCGTTAAGTTATTTAGTGGTTAAGAGTACATCCCCCAGGGGCACCTGGGTGGCTCGGTTCATTGAGTATCGGACTCTCAGTTTCAGCTCAGGTCATAATCTAGTGGTTGGTGAGTTCAAGCCCCACATTGGGCTCGTGCCGACAGTGCAGAGCCTGCCTGGGATTCTCTTTCTCTCTCCCTCTCCCTCTGTCTCTCTGTCTCTCTGTCTCTCTCTGTCTGTCTCTCTCTCCCCTATTCGTGCTCTCTCTCTCTCTCTCTCTCAAAAATAAATAAACTTAAAACAATTATATTATAATCTCACAAACTTTCAGCCTCGTGCTTAGCGGACCCTTAACGATTACATTTCCAATTCACGAAATGTCAATTTTCTTCAGAATGAGAATCCAGGTTTTGACTAGAGAACACTGTGATGAACACAGCAATATCATCATTATACACTCTTCCTAAACCACGGGCCTTAATCTCAGTCTAAATCGGGAAAGGCTGATCCACATGGGTACAGAATAAAGTTTCTTTCTTTAGCAGTGGGAGAAAAAGGTATATACTGTGGGCAAAACTTTTACGGTTGACAATACCTTCCTTTCTTCCTCTTACCAGTTCTTACCTGTTCGCTGTTTCTCTCTCAGCCCTTTCTGCTCACGTTTGCCACGGAAAGGGTGCTGGTTCTCGCTTTTCAAGGAACGGGAGGGCGCACACGTTCTCGGGGTGAACTCTTCACTGTGGACAATGGCACCAGGGGCTTGTCCTGCTGTCACTGTGGCTTCAGCAACTCTCTGCAAAGGTCTGAAGACAAAGCCAACTCCACATCCTATCTCCCATCCAAATCCTGGGGGTTAACACTTGTTATGTGCCCTTCCTGTCAAACCAGCCAGAAGAATGGGCAGGGCCAGTCAGTGGGGACAAAAGCAGCAACTGGGGACAAAGGCCCAAGTTCCTCATCCTCATGAGCAGCAATGACGATATTGTAAGTTTGATTTCAAAACACTGGTGGCTTGTACCTTCATCTGTGTGAAAATAAGAGGGAGAAGACCCACGTAAGTCAGACGTCGAAGGCAGCCTCCACGTGATTTGCACACGTTTGCAAATGCGAGTCAGGATCACAACCAGAATTAAAGTAAATTCAGTTAGGGGCATCTGGGTGGCTCAGTCTGTTAAGCGTCCGACTTCGGCTCAGGTTATGATCTCATGGTTCATGAGTTCGAGCCCCTCATCGGGCTCTTTGCTGACAGCTCAGAGCCTGGAGCCTGCCTCGGATTCTGTGTCTCCCTCTCTCTCTCTCTGCCTCTCCCAGGCTCGTACTCTCTCATTCTCTCTCTCAAAAATAAATAAACAGTAGGGGGAAAAAAGGAAATTTAGTTAAATGTTATTTCTGACTTCAATCCTAAACATGAAACCATGAACAGTCAGAAGAGAATGAGCAACATATTCGGTAATTCGATAATTTTTTAACTCTTGACATGGCATAGGAAAGACGGATTAATTTATTTTAATGGGGTTCTTATTTTATTTTTTAAATAGCTAGATAACTCAGTGGAGCAATTAACATTCTGAAACAACAAATGATCGTGTTACTGCCGGGTCCTGACTTAGACTGTGAAGTCTCCAAGGTAGAAAGGCTTTGAGCCCGTAGTGAAACTCCATTCTCTTGTACTTAGCTTTGGGGCCTCAGAAGCTAGCATGTCTGGTGCCCCGCTGTTTGGAAATGACCCCATGGCAGAAGTGGAAGATGAAGTTACAGCAGGAGAGACTGAGAATCTCGGAGGATTTGTCTGAGATGCAGGGATTCTTGCCTGTGAGTGACAATTTCCAAAGAAGGCTTCCCTGGTCGTATTGAACAATTGTGACTGTTTAGGCCTTTGGCCCCGAGATGGTGATGATGGTCTCTGCACTGAGCGTGTTGATTCTGGATGGCAACCCTGGAAAATTTTAGAAGCAGGGAAACGTCACATGTCTTGAAAGACATAACTCAGACATGCAAAATACATTTTCTCTGTCATTCCTCTTTCTCTCTCTGTCTCTCTGTCTCTCTGTCTCTCTCTCTCTCTCTCTCTCTCTCACACACACACACACACACACACACACACACTTTCTTCCCCCCTGGGGAAGAATCATGCATCGCCTAAAATAGAATTGAATCTCCTATATTTTTTTCAAAATATCTGTTTCCCGTAGTTATCATATAAGAGAAATACAATACAATATACAAGAGAAATAGTATGGAATGTTGACTTTCTAGCCACCTAAATTTGTGTTTCTCTGAGCCAATGAGTTATAATAAAAGACTTGCAAAGTCAGTGGTGTCTCCATGTTGCAAGTTATCATTCTGAAAGTACTATTGCCAGGTGATTTTAATCTTTAACGTTGGGGACATTAACTCCTGGTGCACCATTGCCCTTCTAATGAAAATACTCACTTGCAGTTGTAAGCCTAAAATAAATTCAGAATGAGGCCTGCATCAGAGAAGCTGGCCTCTCTTGCCTAAACGGGCAGTGGGGTGGGTAGAGGGAGAATGTACAGCTACCTTGCCGTATGGGCTCTTGTCTAAGTGCACCCTCCACTGTGACACGGGATGAGAACTTGACCTTGGGGCCGACCGAGCCCCTGAAATCTGATCAGCTACAGGCCAATCCGCAGGAAGCTGTCATCACCTCACAGAGTTTGCAAAACTTAAAAGGGAACCACTTTCACTTTCAGGATTTTTATCGACTCTCAGCACTGTCTCATACCAAAGCAGGGCAGCTTCCCGTTTGGATGAATTTGGATCGTTTGTGGTCTTTTGTTTGTTTTGTTTTGTTTTTTTGTCTTGCCCCATCTTTGATATCTCTACAAACCTCTGCTGTCGTGTGTTCTGGGCACCCAGACGCTGGAAAGTTTCGTGAGTGAAGATAAGATCTCCAGCATGTACTTTCGTTCTGGCTCTCTTTTCCTTTTTTACTAATCCGCTTCACTTCTGCTGCTGATTGCAAGGCGAGAGCCACACCCTTAGTTTTGCCAGGGATTCAGGGAAGCGCTTGCCTGCAATGCGCTTGTGAATCGCTTGGTAAATGGGTACGTGCACTGAGCACACAGAAATAATACCTTCCTTGTGGACACTCAGCTGAGTCAGGGTTTCCCAAGCAGCCATCTGCACCTGAGGACGACAAACCTTTATTCCATAACGACCACACTGTCTGACATCATTTCTTCCTTTAAGGGGATTTATTTTGAGCGGGACAAGAATTGGCTTTGTCTGTACTGAGTAAAGTTGCTGAGAAGGAAGTTGAAATTCTCTGAATATTGATTTCAGTGCAGTCTTTTTAAATGCCCAGTTTTAAAAAAACGTTTTCAGCAAAATCATATTCTTTCTTCGTGTCACAGTGTAAATTTTAACTGTGAAGTATATATGTTTATACCAAGCCCTTAAAGAAGTTACCACTGTGGATTTTTGAATTTCCAAATACACAGAAAAGAAACTCGTCAGGGAGTTTTAAAAGAGTTGGCCCTTATTCTGGCTGTTTTTAAATAGCTACGCCCACATGAGACCAGCGTGGAAGAAGACAATAAGTTCTTGACTTGGAGCCTTTCCATGACTGGTGGGAGATTCAAATAAAACAATGGTTGTGGGATGCCGGGCACTGGGTTTGGAATATTAGATGCTCAATATACATGCAGAGTGTGACCTTGAATGGTTTGAGGCCCCAGACACAAAGAACATATAATTGAGATTATTACCATAAAATAAGTCTCAAACACCAGAGATAGAGCAACCAAAATGAAAAGTGTAATCTACCTCGTTTAATAACTAATTGTCATGAATATATTTTTCTTTTGATGGCGATATTTCCCCAGCTCGCTTAGAAAGCAGAGGTGCTACAATGATATGAATCTTCAAACGTGGGTCTTGAAAAGGAAAAAGAAGGCAGAGAAGGAGAAGAAAGACGAGGGGGAGGGGGGAGGAAAAGAAGGGAAAGAGTAGGACAGGAGAGTGATTAACTATGTATTATGCTACACACTGAAAACGGAAAGTACTACTGCATGGCAATTAAAAAAAGGAAAAATGAGAGTAAGATGCCTGGGTTCAAGCCCTGCACTAATGTAATAGCTTTGTGACCTCACACAAGTGACTCAATGCCTCAGGCTACAGTTTCCTCTTCTTCACAAAATGGGGATAATCACAGAGCCTTCCATCTAGGATTGTAGTGAGGATCAAATGAGATAACAAGCCTGATGCATGTAAGCAGCACCTGTTTTGGTAAGTAATAAAGATGAGCTATCAATATATATTACCTCTAGAGCTTATAACAAACTTTGAAGGTAGGCACATTGATCCCACTTTTCCAAAGATAAGTAAATTTCTCAATGTAGGAAAGCTGAGAATAAAAGAAATTAATGTTTATTTATTTTTGAGACAGAGACAGAACATAAATGGGGGAGGGGCAGAGAGAGAAGGAAACACAGAATCCAAAGCGGGCTCCAGACTCCAAGCTGTCAGCACAGAACCCGACATGGGGCTCGGACTCACAAACTGGGAGATAATGTCCTGAGCCCAAGTCAGATGCTTAACTGACTGAGCCACCCAGGAGCCCCAGGAAAGCTGAGAAATACAGGCTAACTCCACGGTCCATGCTGCTATCTCCATACCTTCCTCTTTATGGCAAGCTATGGAGAATCTCTGAATGGCCTACAGACTACTGTCTTTTAATACTTATGACTTAATAGCAACATATGTACATTTTCAGTTCTCAAAGTTATTAACATAATGGTTTAGGGTATGTGTACTTTACAGATAGAACTTTGATGCCAAATTCAGATAAAGACATTACAAAGAAAAAATAAACTACAGACCAATACCTCTGGTGAATGTTGATGTAAAAATCCTCAAAAAATACTAGCAAATGAAATTCAATAGCATACTAAAAGGATCATACACCAGGGCAAAGTGGAATTTATTCCTGCAAGGATGGTTCAATGCATGAAATTTATCAATACGATACACCACATGATCGTCTCAGTAGATGTAGAAAAAGCATTTGATAAAACCAAATGCTCTTTAATGATAAAACACTCAACCAAACAAGAAATAGAAGGAAAGTACCTCAAATAATAAAACCCATATATGAAAATTCCACAGCTAACATCATATTCAACGTTAAAAACAATGATAGCTTTAACTCTCAGATGAGGAATAAAACAAGGATGTTCTTTCTTGCCACTTACTTTCAACATAATATTAGAAGTCCAACCCAGAGCCATTGGACAAGAAAAAGAAAGAAAAGACATCCAAACTGAAAGAAAGGTACCATGATTCTTATATGTAGAAAAGTCTAAAAATTCTAAAAAATATATATAACCTGTTAGAGCTCATAAATTAAGAAAGCTGCAGTATACAAAATCAACATACCAAATTAGTTGTGTTTCTCTACACTAACAATTAACAGTATGAAAAGGAAATTTTAAAAAATAACATCTGAAATAATAAGATACTTAGGAATGAATTTAACCAAGGAAGTGAAATACTTTCACACTGAGAATTACAAAATGCTTTTGAAGAAACTACAGAGGATACAGATAAATAGAGACATCCCATGTTCATGAATTGGAACACTCAATCTTGTCAAAGTGTCCATACTGCCCAAAGCGATCTACAGATTCAATGTAAACCCTCTCAAAATCCCTATGGCACTTGTGTGTGTGTGTTTTTGTTGTTTTTGTTTGGGTTTTTGGGGGGCAGGAAAAGAAAAAAAAAAAACAAATTCATATGTAATCTCAAGGAACCTGAATATTCAAAACAATCCTGAGACAGATGAATGGATCTGGAGGCCTCATAGTTCCTGATTTCCAAACATATTAAAGAGCTACCATAATCAAAACAGTGTGGTACTGGCATAAAGACAGACATCTAGGTTAATGTGACAAGAGACCCCAGAAATAAACCTGTGCAAATACAATCAACTGATCTTCCACAAGGTTGCCAAGAATGCAGTGATGAAAGGCCCATCTTTTCCACAAATTAACTCCAAAGGGACTGAAGACTTTAATGTAAGACCTACACTATAAAACTGCTGGAAGAAAAGACAAGGGAAGAGCTTCATGATATTGGGTTTAGTAGTGATTTCTTGGATCTGAAACTAAGAGCATAGGCATTAAAATGGAAGTCAATAAATAAGATGGCATAAAACTCAAAATCTGCTCACCATAGAACACAATCAACAGAGTGTAAGGCAAACTACAGAATGGGAGAAAATATTTACAAATCATATAAAGGATTAACCTTAATATCTCAACAAGAAAAAAATAATCCAACTAAAAGGTAGACAAAAGAGTTGAATAGACATTTCTTCATATAAGATATACAGTGGCCAAAAAGCATATGAAAAGATACTGATCACCACTAATCATTTGACAACTGTAAATCAAAACCACAATGAAGCATCACCTCATGTCCACTATCCAAAAACAGAACAAGAAAGAAAGAAAGAAAGAAAGAAAGAAAGAAGTTAGGGAGAGAGGGAGGGACAGTGGGAGGGAGGGAGGAAGGAAGGAAGGGAGGAAGGAAGGAAGGAAGGAAGGAAGGAAGGAAGGAAGGAAGGAAGAAAAGAAGCATTGGTAAGGATGTAGAATGCTTGTACACTATTAGTAAAATTGTAAAATGTGCAATTGCTGTGGAAAACAGCATGGAGTTTCTCCCCAAATTAAAAATAAAATAACCACATGATTCAGTAATTTCTTCTGAAGAATTAAAGCAGAATCTCAAAGAGATACTTACACATCCATGTTCATTGCAGTATTAGTCAAAATAGCAAAAAGGTGAATGGAACACAAATGTCCATCAACGGATGGATAAACAAAATGTCGTATATGCATTCAATGAAATATTATTTAGCCTTAAAAAAAGAAATCCTATTGGGTCTCCTGAGTAGCTCAGTTGGTTAAGTGTCTGACCTCGGCTCAGGTCATGATCTCATGGTTCGTGGATTCAAGCCCTGCTCCAACTCTCTACTGACAGCTCAGAGCCTGGAGCCTGCTTCAGATTCTGTGTCTCCTTCTCTCTCTGGCCCTCCCCCATTCACACTCTGCCCCCCACCTCAAAAATAAATGAACATTAAAAAAATTAAAAACAAAAAGAAATCCTGTCACATGCTACAATATAGATGAAACTTGAGGACATTATGCTAAGTGAAATAAGCTAGTCACAAAAAGACAAATACTGTGTGGCCCCACTTACATGTGTTACTTAAAGCAGTCAAATTCTTAGAAACAGAAAGTAGAATGGTGGTTGCCAAGGGGTAGGAGGAAAAGGAAATGGGGAGTTGTTCAATGGTTAAAGAGTTTCAGTTTTGCAAGATGAAAAGTTCTAGAGTTCTGTTGCACAATGTGAGCATAGCTAACACTAACACTACTTAATTCGACACTTAAAAATGATAAATTTTATATTACGTATTTTTTATGTTATGCACCACTTAAGATGATAAATTTTGTTATGTGTTTTTACTAGAGGTAATATTCATTCATTAATATAAATGTTAAGTATGGAATGTTGAAGAAAAAGGTGGGTGGAAAAGGATTTTAATTTGGCTACTTACTGGTCATTGAATGAAAGTTCACAAATAAGATAGTTTCAAGATTAACATCAAAAAATAGCTTTAGTTCAGTTCTATCCCACTGAACATGTATTAAACACTTTTTATTATACAGTAAAACACATGTGATAGGTATTTAACAAATATTTCAGTAGATAAATCTTTAGTACATGTATTTTAAAGTGATGTTTTCTCATCATTATAAATTATAGGAAAATTTCTCCATAGAAACATCTACTTTGTTAGAATATGCCCCCAATTCTAAAGGTTGTTAGCCCTGTAGGTCATTTTCAGAATTAAGCTGACTTTATTTGGGAGAAAGCTAGTATGAATCCATGAATTAATTCACGTGATAGGGGAGGTCTACATGTTGTATCGCTTGGGAAAATTGAATTGCATGGTGCTTTGCGAAGGGAAAACCTTGAGGAGGGAGAAAAGAATAAGTAGGAATTGAAAAATCAAAGATGGGAAGTGAGAAAAGAGAAAAAGGAAGAAAGAAAGAAGAGGTGACATGATAAAGGAGGAGAGTAAATGACAGGATAAGTTTAAATTAGAGGAAAATTACCTAGGAGTTGAGTATCAGACAATAGAGAGGACATTGATACTATTTTAAAGGTATATCCATTGAGCTGAATCAGAGACAGGAAATTAATGCAGTTAGAGACTATGAGGTGCTTCTTGTAGTTCCCATAAAATTGGTTTGCTATGACCCAGATTAGTGTTCTCTAGGCCTGTCCACAAATGGAGAGATGAAGGAACTCGAGCTACTACAACTTCTAGAGAAGTAAATAGAATATAAATGATTTCAGCTAGCAAAACATGGTTTTTAAATATGAAAATATAGAAATGAAGACTAAAGACTAACATATCTCTTACAATATTTACGTACATGGTTGAGACTATTCCAAAATCATCCACAAAGAACTCTCTCCATGCTCTAAGCTGTAGGAGACATTTTGAGGGACACATAAAGGGCATATATGGTCCTTGCCTCCTGAAAGCTCACAGCCTCCCTCAGAAGAGAACTTACATAAAAGGAAAACTTTGAGAGCCATTCACTAAAGTTATTAGTGGGGCCTTACTGAAAGTAACCATGATCTATAGGTGTGGACAGCCAAGAAGGGAAGGCTAACCTAGGAACAGTGATGGGAAAAGACAGGGACTGGAGATTATTAAGGATTGGATAAGAGAAAAGAAATGGAGGGCCCTAGAAGGAGAGGATGCTGTACAATGGTTTGACAGGTTATTCACATTTTTCTGAATAAAGGAAATGTTGGCCGGGGCAAAGAGGAAGGAATCATAAAGCTGGGCTAATATTGCAAATGGGGCCTAGAACAGGTCTCAAAGGTAGAAGGCTGAAGGATGGAAATACAGGAGTGAGGATGGGTGAAGTTTTTCATCTGGAAGATACAGGCTAGGACTCTTGGTGACACACTGAAATCATTGAAAAAGAAAACAAGAAGATTGGTTATAATGGTAGCCCTTTGTCTTGCGCGTATATATATGTCAAAGTCATAACGCACCATTTGACCAATTTCTACCACCTTAGAAGATGGTTTCTCTCTCTCACTCTCTCTCCTCTCTCCCCCCCTCTCTCTCTCTCTCTCTCTCTCTCTCCCTCTCTCTCTCCCTCTCCCTCTCCCTCTCTCTCCTTTCTTCTGTTCTTCCATAAGAGAGAGGTACATGGACTTTAGTAAGAACTCAAGTTGCTTTTTAAAATAATCTTTCTTTGAGGCCTAAGTTGTCCCTCCAGACTCTTACACTTTGTCCAGGAAGTTTCTGGGAAATGGAGATGAGTACCTGGCCTCTGAACTCTGAGCTGGTCAGGGGTGCTCCCTTCTTTGGGTTAGGGAAGTCCAACATAAGTCAGAAGTATTCCAGGAAAAAAAATTTTTCTTTAAACTGTGATCACAACCTCACGGAAAGATCTATATAGTAAAATAAACTGCAGAAAAATAGGAAAGGAAAAAAAAAGAATTCTTGGATGAAGAGGTGAGGAGGAGAAAAAGTAACATTTTTGGTGGTGTTTTCAGAAACATTTGACCAACAACATTAAAACTATTGAGCATACGTACTTGGGTTGTTAAATTGTTTTGATCGCCTGCATAGCTATTGAATTTACTCTGAGCGTGTCTATAAGACATTGTCCCAGTGCTCACCTCTGCTCTCACTCACTTACTCTCTTTGCCCTGAGCAAAATTTACTTGTCAACGCTGGTTTTCTTAGGGCTTGTAAGGCACCATGGTTTGCTTAAGTAGCCAACAGGAACTTCCTGACAGGACCCTCAGCCTTCCTGAGTCACGGGACCCATCTGACAGTGGAAACACGTTGTGCTGTAGTTTGATTATAAAAGGCTGATACGGATATGGATATGGTTATAGATAGAGATGATAGAGATAGAAGCAGCTTTTGACATATATACACGCAAGACAAAGGGCTACTTGGCACAGGTCAACATTCTTTTTTTTTTCCTTCCTCTTTTTCCTTGTTATTAGTAGGGGTAGGTGTTAAAGTTGACCAAGGGAACATGATCCTGCCGAAGGATTAGCAGAGAAAGTCTCCAGAGGTTCAAGGAACAACATTTCCAAAGTTTAACTTTACCCAATGACAGAAATAAATTAAATTATCTTCGGAGGCTCCCTACTAATGTATAAGGAACTATCACTAAAGAGAAAATATCTTGCAGTGTTAAATAATGAAAGTCTGACTAGATCGAGGCAAAAATAATCTCCATAGTATCTATAAGATTAGGAAAGATGCTAACATATTCAACATATTCATTCATTGTTTTATTCCACTCACACTTAGGGAACATCTACTATTTTTCCAGGCACTATGCGAGGCATGAGCTGAAGAATGTTGTTCTCACAGGGCTTGCATTCTAGTGCAGAGAGACACATAATTTTTAAAAAATATGAAAACACATCCAGTACTTATATGGTAAAGGCTTTGGACAAAAATAAACCAGAGAAGAGAATAAGCAAGCTGGGGAGGGGGTCATCTTAGAGAGGGTGTCAGGAAAAGCTTCCCTTAGAAGACAATATGTAAACAAAGAGCCGAAGGAAGTGAGCTCATGTTTATAAGTCACACTCACATAATATATTGGCACTGTTTCACTGGGCCATCAAAACCATGGGTCCCATAATGGATTCCGCCCCAGGCTAATTCTTGTATAAAATGTACTGGCATATTAGCTGATCTGTTGGTAGCCTGGGGTTTCGCTATGGAATATATTGATGGGCAACTTATCAAACCTTTGTGCCTCAGTTTCCTCACTGTAAAATAAGGATAAAAAGACTACCTAGCTCATTGGACTGTGTGGGGATAATGGCATTGTTCCATGCAAAGTGCTTAGAACAGTGTCTGGTATATAAAAAGGGCTATAGACGTATTAATTATGTCAGTATTGCTATTGTTATTTTATTAACAGAGGAATAAACTAGGAAAAGCTAAAACATCTCTTAGCATACACTTCCTGTTGAAGGCATGATAAACTTTTCAGAGATAAAAATGAAGAGTTGTTAATTTGTTATAAAGTTTCAGATGTTTGACCCTTTTCCACTGCATATAGTTTAGTGTCTGACTCTGGACTTATGAAATGGATAAGGTAAATGTAATAACAATTGTTTGGAGTGGAATGGAGTCTCAAACATCAGTGGCGTGCTATGAAGCAAGTGTTGCTTGGGGCAAAGATGTTAGTCCTTATTTCTAATGTAATCATCTTGGGCGGTCCCCCTTTTTTTTTTCTAACTTGGTAAAACTAAACTGTTTTAATCATCATAGAACAACATCAAATTCTATATGACATATGAATCTGGGAAAGAAAGGAATCACTGAACTAGTATTCACTGACATACAGAGAATAAATGGAAGGAAACCAGATTCAATTATCTAGTTGCCTAGTGTATTTACAAAGTGGAATTTGACACAAATTCTACTGTTACTCTCAATACTCTGAAAAACCAAATGAGATATCTTTAACAGAATTATTGCCTTGTCTGATGGGCTGTGTGTCCACAAGTAAAGGATCCCAATGTTAAAAGGGAACTACTGTAGTTACTGAGAGATGAAAGTCTGGATTGGTCTATCAGCAAAACTCTTATCTTGAGCCTTACAGTTTTCTCCCCTTAGCGAATGCCAAGGCCCCCAACCTCCATTATATTTTTTAAAGTTTCAGTGAAGTTGAGATGTCCAAAACCAGAATAAGTTGATGCTTACTTTCAATTATTTGAGAACACAGAGAGTTGTTCCTTAAACAAACAAAAAGGTTTAAGTGTATTTTCAACGGCTGGAGCCAAGAAAGTAACAATGCGTGTTTCTAGTTCTTTCCAATGTCCTTTCTGCCACATTCCAAGTTCATTTGTACCACAGTAGCAACTTACTGTTTTTCTCCGTATCATCAAACATTTAGCCTCACAGGGTTATTAATCACGCTTTGCACTTAGACTGGCTGAGTTTGAAAAGGCATTGCTTTGAATTCTGTAAACAGTCATTAATCCTTAAAAATTTTTCAGAAAGCTATGTGCTGTGTAATCATTTTACTCAAATTATTGAATTTATAGAATTATCATAGGCTTTCCATTTTTCAGAGGATCCATGGTATTTAATGGTTGCCTAGATTTGAAAATAGTGGTAGGTTTGATACAGTGAAATTGTATATGTTCTTGCCACTTGGCCTAAAGCTAGACACCCTTTGTCTTGCTGTTGCTTTGAGGTCATTTTGGTCATTAACCTTCCCTGCCCTTGGGGTAGGTCCTCAAGGTACCCCACTGCCCTCTGTGAGTTAAGTGTACCAGCATCTGCACATGTGATACCGTTTGCTTATGTAATTATATATTTTTTCAGACGAGGCCATAAGATCGAACACCATCATGTGTTCCACTTGTCATTGCTTTTCTAATCCCTTGTATGATGCTCGTAGTAAACAATGTGTATTAATGAAAATAATATGGCTCTGAAGTTCCAAGTGAAATGCAGCCTCTCTCATGAACTAATTGTGTGACCTTAGGCAAATCCATTGAACTTCCTAGTGCTCAGGATGTGTGTGTGTGTGTGTGTGTGTGTGTGTGTGTTGTCATTGTTGTGTCTGTTTGTTGTTTGGTTGGTTTTTTTGGCTAAAAATAAAAATGCTACCAGTAGTTTGGGAGCAATTTTTTTATGTATCAAGTGTTGTTAATGAGCAATGTATTAGCTCATTAAATCATATAAAAATCCTTTGATTATTCATTATCTGTAATGTATAGTTGGAAGAACTAAAAGGCCAGAGGGATTAAATAGCTGTGTTATGAGTAAAGCTAGCAAGGACAGAATTGGGAATTCGAATCCGGGTACTCAGTCTCAAGGACCCAGACTCTTAGTTATTTCATTATATGCATCCTAGGCCCTTAAATGATTCCTCAGTTTTGTTCCCAAATCAATGTTGGATAACAGTAAAATTAAAAGAAAAAAAAAAACACTTTTCCAATGATTGTATCTGGATACAAAACCTACCTCAACATTTTCTGTCTTATATAGTTATTAGTCTTAAACTGGCTGATATTTAACATTCTTATTTGTAAAAGAGTCCTATAATAATATTTACCTTGTGCTTATCCAGTATTCAAATAAACTAGTGTCCATGATGTGCAAGCATCTAATAAATGAAATTATTTAAGTGTTGGAGTAATAAAAACGATACGTATGCTCATGTGATTTGATTTAAATAAAACAATGAAAAATACCAAAATATGTTTTTCTAAAGTAGCCTATAATTGGGAGGATAAAGGTGCTCATTTTTAGCCAGAATTGTTCAAAGATCTACAAAGAGAGTAAATCTTAAACATTCTCTTCACAAGAAAAAAAATTACAACTATGTGAAGTGATACATTCTAACTAAACTCACTGTGCAGACCATTTCCATATATATATATATGTATATATATATATATATAGAGAGAGAGAGAGAGAGAGAAATATCAAATTATTATGTAGTACACCTTAAACTAATACAATGTTATATGTCAGTTATATCTCACTAAACCTGGGAAAAATCTACAGTGGCTGAATTATTTGGAAAATTATAGATTTTCCTGTTGTTTTGGGGCAACACTTTGCCCCAAGTCAATAGCTTAGTCTGGGTTAAAATGCAGACATTGCTAGCAGCAATAAAAAATAAAACCAACTCTGTTTTATTTGATTAGGCAGGTAATAATACCCCTAGTTTACAGAGGAGGCAACGGGAGGCCTATGTAACCATGGTCACAATGCAGAGCCAGGATTTGAAAATGGATCTGATTCAAACCCTCTGCGCTCCTTGCTGTTTCATTACTTTGAAAAGCATGGGTTTAGGTAACATATACACTTCTCTACCAGGCTCACATGACTTGACCTAGCTTCTGTTCATGGAACTCAACTCCAGGAAGCTCATTAATTCACTCAACACATTATTTATGGTGCGCACGATTGAGAGGGATATGCTGCATGGACATCACAATCTCTGGAATTAATTTTAAGCGTATCGACAAAAATTACTTTTGTTTCCACTAGTTTCCAAGGATAGAGAATTTACCACAAAAATTTTAGTTTTCTAGGATTACAGTTTACTCATCTCCCCACCCCACCCCACCCCCACCCCCCAATTAGCAGACCTGGTTGAATAAACTTGGTTTTCAGACTGACTAGATTAAGCAGGCCAGGAGGCAGAATACTCTCAGAGAGAGAAAGAAGAAAAACCTTGTTAAATGGGCACTCAGCCAGTCTTGGGGAATGAACACAGCATTTTCCGAGTCTTTGGAATATTAAGAACAGGTCATAAGTAAAAGAAAATAGGAAATAAGGACCGGAGGTTGAGAAGCCTGGAGTCAGTTCAGACTGTCTGAATCACTTATGTTGTGGTGGTGATTTGAGCTGACAAAATGTTATTGGAGGGATCACTCTCCTCAACACTGTTTGCTTTGGGAAGTCAGGCAGAGATTTATTATGGCTGAAAGCCTTTACAGCTGTCGGATGTAAGTGCTGGGTTAAGAGAGTTGAAAATATCAGCTGAAATTAATAGCATGAGTTGTGATTCTGAATATCTGCAACAATTGCAATGGGACAAAAAAAAAAAAAAGCCAGAGATCACAGTTTTATTCTACATCTGTGATTGTATTTGGTGCAAAAAAAATGATGACCTATGCAGGGAAAGGGACATTTTTATGTCCACTCAATATAATCCAGATCTCTGAAGTGCTGATGTACAGGACTGACAATTAATGGGATGGCATTTTGACATAAGTAAAGACATGAGACTCAACAGCTAGGTTGATAGAAGGAAACTGCAAGTCATATCTTTTGAAAGAATGTTCATCCTGAAGGGTAACAACCACTACGATTCATGAATATCTGTAAAGATGCCAAGAAAAATACATTCGGGAGATGAAGATAAACGGATTATAGGTAGGTATAGATCACATAGATAGATAGGTATGTTAAATGGCTAATTATTATTTTTATATCTGTGTCTCTATACGTGCTGTATATAATTATATTTATCTTTCTATCTGATTTGGAAAATGTAAGCTTGATCAAACACTAAGGAAAGATGGGAACAGTGGCACACATCTTAAAGAGTTAAACAGACTTTTGTGATGGAGCACGACTCATGGCTAATGCTTATGATGAAACTGTTAAGTATGGGAATAGATTATAGAGTGGTTTCTGAACTTATGTGGCTGGAATCCCTTTCTCGGGAAGAATGTCATTGGTTTGTTTCCTCTGAACACACTCTGAGAAATAGTGTTTCTGAGTGGAATGTATATGTTGAGAAGTTCTTTCATTGCTTGTCCTAGGTAACTATACTTAACGGGTACAGAACTCACAATATGGATGCAAAATAGCATTGAATGAATCAATATGTCTAATAAGTCATATCTATGTTCCCATCGCTGTGAGGGTCATACAACCTGTTCTCCACTAAAGGATCTATCTATTCAAATATAAACGAATGCCAACGTGTCCTGTAGGCTCTGTTATGCTAATTTTAAC
The DNA here is from genome assembly GCF_022079265.1 of Lynx rufus. NCBI lineage: Eukaryota > Metazoa > Chordata > Mammalia > Carnivora > Felidae > Lynx > Lynx rufus. The sequence goes on along the minus strand of NW_025814889.1, from coordinate 8,173,599 downwards.
ATTGACAGGCTGATGCCAATGACCTAAACCATGATCTTGCTACTGTTGCCTCGTGTGTCATCTGACCAGTTATCATTAAAACGTGTTAAAAATGTGGAGAGAGGGAGTAATGGGTATTTTGACTGGACAGACACTTGATTTCATCAAGTCAGTTATGTTTCTGTGAAAATAGGCCTGTCATAGGATAATGAACCATCTTCTCCTCTATTCTGCCTTTATCTCATGTTTACCTTGGTTACACTTGTCATTTTTTCACTTTGCACAAATTGAATTCAGTTCGGAAATAGGTTAACAAAGTAATGACGTAAAGTATGAAAATCTCACTGAGAGAAGCAGAATCGTTAACATGACTGATTATTCATAAATCATAATTTTAAAAAACGAGAGTCCTATCACTCTGCTTCCATTGCCTCAAAACCCCTGTGCCTTCTGAGTGGTCTTCAGATAAAGCCACGCATTGTCTGCTCTTCTCCAGTCTCTCTAGACTCAACCAACACCTCCCTCACTGTACTTCACCCAATCTTTTTTCACACTCTTTGCATTTCAGAGTGTACCCTTCTCTTACTTTCTCGACCACTCCATGTGATTTGTCCTTGCTGTTACTGTGACCAAAATGACCCTCATGCACCCAGACGACAGCTTCCAGTACTCTGCCACCAACATTCACCCTCCTATTGCGTTGAAGAGATGACACCAACTGACACATGAAGAGACAGGGCACCTGGCTTGAAGATGAAAGCAGAACGAGGTTCCACCTGCGACTCAGTGCAGGACAAGGGAGCATGTTCTTGAGTGTTACAAATGGCTGTTTGCTACAGTACAGTGGCTTCTGTGCTATATCTCAGCAATTTTATGTAGCATCGTGTTCTAGATGAATGATCCTTCCCCTCAAAGTCCTGTGAAACCCGTATTTCCAGTACCTCAGATTGTGCCTGTATTTGGAGATAAGGCCTTTGAAGAGGTAAATAAGTTAAAAGGAGGTCATATGGATGGGCCTTAATCCAATATGATGGGTGTCCTTGTAATAACAGGACACTGGGACACAGGCAAGCATAGAGGAAATGCCATGTGGAGACGCAGTGAGAAGATAGCCGTCTACAAGCCAAGGAGAGAGACCTCAGGAGAAACAACCCTGTCCACATCTTGATCTTGGACTTCAGCCTCCAGATGGTGAGAAATAAATGTCTGTTGTTTGAGACCCCCTAGGTGCTTGATTATGGAAGTCCTAGCATATATAAAATATGTCCTTATTTAATAGGATTCTCCAATTTAAGTTTTTTTTTTTTTAATTTCTTTTTTTTTTATATGAAGTTTATTGACAAATTGGTTTCCATACAACACCCAGTGCTCATCCCAAAAGGTGCCCTCCTCAATACCCATCACCCACCCGCCCCTCCCTCCCACCCCCCATCAACCCTCAGTTTGTTCTCAGTTTTTAACAGTCTCTTATGCTTTGGCTCTCTCCCACTCTAACGTCCTTTTTTTTTTTTTTTTCCTTCCCCTCCCCCATGGGTTCCTGTTAAGTTTCTCAGGATCCAATTTAAGTTTTTTTATGCCCCCACGTAAGGAAAGCAAAGCTCTGTATTCTATGCCCAGTCACTAGTGTTTACTCCACTCTGTTCTAAAGAGATAGTGATAGATATTTCCATGCAGGATATTTTGTTCACTCTGGAGACACTAAAATTGGTTCTGAAGAGGAGTAGACTTTGTAGACTAATGGCTGCTACCTTAAGGTCTTCCATATGAGAATGGAAGGCATAAAACATGACCCAGCTTAAAGATTACATAAGATTGATCAAGAGGTTAGGGCAATGCAGTGGACTTTAGAGTTACTTATTGGGTATCCATTTGGTGAAAAGCACTGGGTATAGGTTCTGTGTGAAATAAAAAGGCAAATATGACATCATCCCAGCCATACAAAGTTCACTATCCCACATGGGAAAGAAATGTGTGATAGCACTCTCTCAGACAATTTGGGGGTCATCTCATTCAACAAGGTCCACTTCAGTCTGACTGAAATGGATCTTAATTTCTCAGCCAGAAAGGTCTCTGTTTTCTAAATTCCTGAATATAAGAGTGAGGAGAAAATTTGTCTTTTTTTTTTTTTTGGTCTTAAATAATGGAAACCACCTCCTTTCAAATATGGAAGCAAAACATGTGCTGGATTTTTATTAGAATGCTGCCTTTGAAAACTGAGATACTTTGGGGAGTTAGTTGGTAACTTTAAAGAATTTTCTTAGTATTTACAATATACCAAATGCTACTCGAAATCCCTTATATACATTTTCATTTAATATTCCCAACATCTGAAGAATTTGCTTCTGTTGAGTCCTGCATTACAGATAAGGAAAGAGAGATTTGAGGGGTTTGGGTAGCTTGTCAAAGATCACATAACTGCTAAGTAGCGGAGACAGGCATCAACAGTAACTGATAGAAAGACCCCTTAGGTATCACACTATAGTACCACATTCATTGTTATAATTTGTAATGCAAATAAGCCCTTTTCCAAAATTGGGTGTCTAAGTAACCAAGGGACTCTTAAACAGAGATGTTTCGCGTAAATATTCATTTAGTCTTTGGCACAAAATAAGAGTGGAAACTATTTCCAGACAAAGCAAGGCAAAATAGGCACTTTCAGATTGATTTCCTAATCAAATTATCACTGCAGTACTAACAGCCATGTAACGGGGAATACTTCCTATCAACGTGACTTCATGTTTAAGCTCCATATCAACATTCTTAGGACAAACATAGCCCTTAAAGTTAATAGATTAAATGCTGGGGGAATTTCTCCATACTTCTTGTGTAGAGAGATGATGCTATTTTTTTGTATGTACTCATGGCTCATGGATATTGGCCAGCCTCCAATGAGAGTCACATTCAGAACACATTGAAAAACACAACCAAATATTGTTTTCATTATACCAGGTTAGTTTTAAAAAAATTGAGAACAGAATACAATTGATATCTAAAGTACTAATAAAATGATGTACCAAAGTAGTTTCTAGTTCTAGTGGCACTGTGCTCCTATATTAACATACAAGAAAGATATTCTTGTCTTTAACCAGACCCAATGCCCACACTCCTCAAAAATATGCATTTTGCACTATTTCTTTTTTCACTCTATAGATATTGACTTGAACTCAAGCACAATGATCCATGTAAGGTTCCTTTATTAAAATAGGAGAGATGATTCATATCATATTTGAGAAATAAAATTCTATGTCTGTTAGGAATTTCAAATTCATGGCTAACAAAATGCGAAATGTGACGTGAGAAATTAATAATGATCTAGCTTACTAGATCAACGTTGGCAGTGGTATAGAGCTTAGTACCTTCATAAAAAAAAACACACAACAATAACAGAGTATTCCAAGTTACTTTGTCTTGTGTTTGCTGCTTAAAAGAGCTAATTCATGGAAAGCACTTATCAAAGTGCTGAAAACATTGGAGGAGTCAAAGTTAACCACTGTTTTTTTTTGTTGTTGTTGTTGTTGTTTTGGGTTTTTTTTTTTTTTTTGGTAATTTAAATTCAAGTTAGTTGACAGACAGTGTAGTATTGGTTTCTGGAGTAGAACACAGTGATTCATCTTTTACATGTGACACCCAGTGCTCATCTCCAGGAAGTGCCCTCCTTAATGCCCATCACCCATTTAACCCATCCCCCAACCCACTTTCCCTCTAGCAACCTTCAGTTTGTTCTCTGTACTTAAGAGTCTCTTATGGTTTGCCTCCCTCTGTGTTTTTATCTTATTTTTCCTTCCTTTCCCCTAAGCTCATCTGTTGTGTTTCTCAAATCCCACACATGAGTGAAACTATGTGATATCTTTCTGTGACTGACTTATTTCACTTAGCATGATACACTCTACTTCCATCCACGTTGTTGCAAATGGCAAGATTTCATTATTTTTCATCACCGAGTAGTATTCCATTGTATCTATATGTACCACATCTTCTTTATCCGTTCATCAGTTGATGGGCATTTGGGATGTTTTCATAACTTGGCCATTGTTTATAATGCTGCCATAAACACTGGGAGCATGTGCCCCTTTTTGTATCCTTTAGATAAATACCTAGTAGGGCAATTGCTGGGTTGTAGGGTAGTTCTATTGTTATTATGGGACAAGAATTCTTATAGAAAATGATTTTAATATTACTCCTATGAGGAATAATGGCACTAAAATGTCATGCTGTGGAACTTTCTATGAGTTTCTCACTAGCTTTCATAATTTTCAAAAAGTTACATTATATATATCCTATATTGGATAGACAACCTTGGGCTTTGAAGATTTGGTATTTCTAATCGGCATCATTAGCATAAAGTAACCATCCCAACCAGATACCTTATTACAGTATAATCAATGAAACACAAAAGAACTGAATGCGTGTTCTCCATAGAAAAATACATGTTCAATGGGAGAAAATTAAAATCTGTCCAAATGCTTAATTTTTTAGTTCAAATTTTATCAGTATTGAGTGCAAGGGACTTTTCAAAAAAAGAGGAAAAAAAAAAAGAAAAGAAAAAAGAAGTGCAAATCTGTTTCTCAATTGGCCTGTTTATTCAGATTTGATTTTTCATATGAGGAATCTTTATTATAATTTTTAAACTATTCTCACCATTATCTTTAAGAAAATGACAAAGGGGAGTGTATATGCAAATTGGACCTAAAAGTGTAAAAAACAAGTCTATATTAATTCATTTTGAGTGTAAAACTAGCTTGCAAAACATGAATAATATAGGCATGAGACATGGATAATAACTGACAGGGATAAATATGAAGTTTCATACAGGCTGGTGACTGATACCCAGTGGGGGTGGCTTTTATCTTAGAATGAGCAGCTCTTCAAGGTTGGTTTTGCATTTCCCAGATGATTAGTGCTATGGAGTCTCCTGTCATGTGTTTGTTGACCATGTGTATGTCTTCTTCGAAAAGAAGAATGTCTATTCAGATCCTCTCCCCTATTTTTAAATTGTATTGGTTTTGTTGTTGTTGTTGTTGTTGTTGTTGTTGCTGTTGTTTTTGCTAATGAATTGTAGGAGTTCTTTATGTATTTGGGATATTAGCCCCTCATCAGATATATGATTTGTAAATATTTTCTCCCATTCAGTAACTTGTCTTTTCATTTAGTGAATGGTTTCCTTTGCTGTGTAACTTTTTAGTTTGATGTAGTCCCCTGGTTTATTTTTGCTTTTGTCACCTTGGATTATGGTGTCAAATCCAAAAAAATCATCATCAAGACAGACGTCAAGGAGCTTACCACCTATGTTTTCTTCTACGTGTTTATGGTTTCACGCCTTACGTTCAAGTCTTGAATCCATTTGAAGTTAATTTTTGTGTATGGTGTAACATAGAGGTCCAATTTTATTCTTTTGCATGTAGCTGCCCAATTTTCCCAATCCCATTTATTGAAGAGACTGTCTTTTCTCCATTGTATATTCTCGCCTCTTTTGTCAGAAACCAATTGGCCTTATACATATGGGTTTATTTCTGGACCCTCTATTCTTTCCCGTAGATCTATGTTTGCTTTATGCCAGTACCATACTGTTTTGATCACTATAGCTTGGTAATATAGTTTGAAATGTTTAGGCCTCTAGATGTGTGCCAAACCTAAAGCCTGCCCTTTAGGCCAAAGCTCTAGAACAAGCAAATGGGCCTCTTTCAGAGAAGGAGTGGGGGTGTGCCTCAGGTTGCTGCCTGTGCAGTGTGCCCTGGGGTGGTAGCCAGCTAAGAAGGATCTCTTCACCCTTTACAGTCTCATGAGACCCAGGACCACATGGCCCCATGGCCACCAGAGCCCAGCGATCAAGGGGCATCCCCTGGGCAGGAGCTGCCAAGACCGGGGACACCAGATGCTTGTAAATCTCCCCTCCGGAAGGTAGTAGCACCTTGCAGCCTGGCAGCGGGAAGAGCGGGGGAAGACAGCGCCCGCCCACCGGGACTCTGGAGCGGATCACAGGCAGCCCCCTAGACGCGTCTTCAATCAGAAGCCTCTCCAACAGGCTGCAGCTGCGATCGGAAGCAAACAGGCCTCCTCCTTCCAGGAAGACTGAGCTCCTGAGTCTGTTGCTTCTTGTCGTGCCGGCGGACGTGGTGGCTGTTTCAGAACCCTTTTGGGGTTGGCTCTAGCTCTTGGGGACCCACGAGCCTAAGCCCCCTCCCCTGCCACCGGGCGTGTGTACAAGGAAAGAAAGAAGGAAAGGAAAGGAAACAACACCCGAGGAGGAACCCTGGCGCCCCCAGGAGCAAGGAGCGGGGAAGCGTGAAGGTGGCACCTGCTAGGCCTCCACCTCGGGGAGCGTCCAGCAGGCTCCCGGGCGGGTGCGGACGAATCCGATGTCCTGCCCGCGGGCCGAGGCCCCACAGCCGCACCCGCCTCTCCCGCCGCCGCTTCCGCCCGGGTGGGCCTCCACCGTCTCCAGGTGAGTCCTCCCGCCAGTGGGGCTGGGCGCCGGAGCCCCAGTGGTTCTCAGAGCTAGGTGTTTAGGGGGCTCGAGCCTCAGGTGCAGGTCTTAGAAGTCGGGGGTGCCCGATGTGGGGTTGCTCAGGGGGCAGCCCCAGGTTTTGAGCTCCAGGACGGTGAGTCCCACGGAGAAGGGGTTTGGCGACACCGTGTCCCAGGTTCTCCTGTCTCCTTCCATGGGCGCCTTCTCCCTTCTGCGCCGTTCCCAGGGGCTCGGCTCTCACCAGGCAGTTTGGGGGTTGTTTTTTGTTTGTTTTGTTTTGTTTCCAGAGGAAGTTGCCCCATATGCAGCTGTGAGTTACGTGTTGGGGGAAGGTGGTGAGCTCAGGGTCTCCTTATGTTGCCGTCGTCTAGTGGGACCTCCTACGACCTTTAATTTCTGCATTGGTGTTTTGGGGTTTGGGGTTTTCCTGGTTTGGGGGCAGTGAAGAGGTTGCGTGTATATCTGGGTTAAGGTTATCTGGTCTTTCTCCTGGCTTCTAAATAGAATAAATTTAGGAAGACGTTCTGTAGTTTGAGATGGCATTACCTTTTCTGCTGGTTATTTTGGGGTTTTGTTTACTTTCATGATGCTTTCTTTTTCAGCTTAAATCTCAAAAATCTCATAGTTCCCTTCGATTGTTTCCATGCTTAAGGTTAACATCGTGACATCTAACAGTATGGGCTAGTGTTGCCTGTTTGCTTTTTTTTTTTTTTTTTTTTTTTTTTTTTTAGCTGTATTTCTTTTGCGTGACTCATTTTGCTCAACGAATGTGTTTGGGATGTTTATCTCATTGTGTGTTGCTGTAGATCATTCTTAATCTGAATATTCTGTTGTGTAACTACACCACAGTTTATCAAGTCTTCTACTGAATGGCTCTTGAGTAGTTTACATTTTATGGCTTTTAAGGATATCCATTCCTAATGTTAGGAAGAGTACCGCTAGGAATATTCTAGTCTGCCTTGTGGTACGTATACGTTTGGGTTTATATTTATTAGGTGTAACCTAAGAGTGTGATGGCTGGGTCTGGGCAATTTTAGGAGGCACTGAGATAGTTTTCCAGCAGTGTGTGAGTGTTTCCAATTCATTCATATGCTCTATAACATTTAGCAATTTGTCTTTTTCTAAACTTTAGCCCCTCTGTTGAGTGTTGTTATATTTTACTGTGTTTTTCATTAGCATTGCTCTGATTGGTAGTCAAGGTGAGCAACTTTCATGCATATATGTTTTCATTGCCTTTACAAGTCTTTGGCCCAGTGTACTATTGCATTTTCTGTGTTTCCCATAGTGATTTGTAAGAGTTCTTTATATATTATGGATATGAGTCTTTTGTTGCTTGAGCTTATATATTACAAATGTCTTCTCGCACTCAGGGTTTGCCTTTATATTATTTTTATGTTTTAACAAATAAAAGCTCTTCATTTTGAAATAGTCCAGTTTATAATTTTCTTTGTTAGTGTTTTTTTTTTCCTTTTTAAGAATTATTTGCCTAGACCAAGATAGCGAAGCTGTTGTTCTGCAGTTTTGCTAACGCATTATTTTTTCATTGCACTTAAATCTGCAATTCACTGATTTTTGTTGATAGGGTGAGAGGAGAACTAATTGAGTTTTGTTTATAGGGTGAGGTAGGGATTCAGCTTTCTTTTGTCTCCTGATGTCCCATTGTGACAAGGGAAAGTCTTGAGATGCCCTGGGAGATACCTGCCCCTGGTATCTGGTATCACCTCCTCCCCTAGAGTATATGAACAATTATCAGTATGATGGATTTTATTCTTGATTAGGTTATGGTGTAGCACAAAGGTAAATATTCCAGATGTCATTAAGGCCCCAATTCAGTTACTTTGATTTAATTAAAAGGGAGATTATCCTAAATGGATCTGATCTAATCAGATGAGCCCTTCCAAGGGACTTGGCCCTTTTTGAAGGGAGATATTGAAAGCATGAGAGAATGCTCTCGCTGGCTTTGAAGGCCTGAAGTGCCATTTTGGAGAGGGGCCCATATGTATAAGAACAGCAGATGGTCTCTATCAGCTGAGGGCCTGAGTTCAACAACCACAAGGAAATGAATTCCAGCAATGACCATGTGTGCCTAGAAGAGGCCCCAGAGCCTCCAGCCCTGACCAGCATGTCCAGGTGAGGGCCTGAGCAGCCAGGACCAGCTAACCTCTACCGGCACCCACAGAAATGGTGAGTACAAAATTTGGATTGTTCTAAACCACTAAATGTGTGATAATTTCTTAAGGCACCGTAGAAGACTAATGCACTTGTTCATGCGAAACTGCTTATTGAAAAATGCGCCATTTTTTTTCCCACTGCACGCCAGCAATGCTTACCCATATAGAAGTGTCTGTCTGTTTCAGGATTCACTGTTGAGTTCCATTGGCCAGTTAGTCAATGCTCGTGCTGATGTCGTGTTATCTTTTTCGAGTAAGTCTTGGTGTCTGGCAGTTTGAAGTCTTTTAGGCTTGGGGTTAGGCTGTAGCATTTCCTTGGCGATTCTTGGTCCTTTGCGTTTCTGTATGAATTTTAGAATAAGCTGGAATTTTTAAAAGAAAGAAATGCTAGAAATGTCATTGGTATTGCATCAAATCTACATAAATGCCTGTAATTCAATCTTTTACCCACAATTTCATATTTTATGTAGTATAAATTGATTTCATACCATAAGCAAGAATGCAGTAAATATATTTCTATTCCCTTCATATTCCTGCCTTAATTTCACGACCTAATTTCACTACATAAAAATATTTTTCTTACTCTTTACATATTTACATACATCCTTCTAATTTTTCATCCCTAATTCGTACCATTCATCTCCTTGTTGTAAAGGATGATGAAATCAGTGTGTTTACCCTATTTTCCACCTTCTTTATGTCTTTCCTCAAAACTTTTATGTTATTTCTGCATTATTAAGGACTATGACCGAAACATTCTGTTCTTTACTCATAAACAAGCTATTTGTTTTAGATTGCCCTACAGTAAAATAAATTCCATGACCTTGCCATTTCTTTGAGAAGAGCTTTTCCGGTCGTTTTTTGGTTAGTCGAATTTTATCCTCTGTTAGTTTGTTCTGATGTTATTTTTCCTTTTAGGGAAGACTTACACATTATGGATTTTAATTGTTTTTCATTTCATTGCTTTTTTTGTTTTTTTTTTTTAATATGAAATTTATTGTCAGATTGGTTTCCATACAACACCCAGTGCTCATCCCAACAGGTGCCCTCCTCCATGCCCATCACCCACTCATTTTATTGCTTTTTGATTGTAGTCACAGTTTGACTGTTTGTAAAATTCTTGGTGCGCCCTTCCTTCGTGTGCTAGCTCCTCCATCTGCTGGGATTTACTTTTACTCCGGAGAAATCTGAGGCCAGAGCAATTCTTGCTCCTTCTGGTCAGCACTCTTCAAGTAACTTTTCCCTGTTGTCTTTGCTGAGCTTTGCAGCTGTACTCATATATTTCCGACGGTGATGTGGTTGTCTTCGACATTTATTATTACATCAGGATTTGGCATTCCTGGCATTCCTTGCTACTTTGGGGTTAGTACCCAAGTTGAGAATGCAGAAATACGACTGTACTCTATAACTTCTAAGCCAAGAAGTGTCTATGCTACAGTGCTTCTTTGCTTTGGTCTAATGGGTTATAAATGTGTCTTCACAGATATTTTATATATATATGTATATATGTGTGTGTGTGTGTAAAATTAATATGTATTATCATGTATAATATATAATCAATATATTGTGTATTATTAATATATAATGTTACAGATTATATATAATATTTCATCTCGTAGGCTTACAACTTTACACTTGAATCAGCAAAATAGCACCCCATGGTTAGTTAAGTCAGAGAATGTTCTATACCATTCACGAAACCTCTTACTTAGATATTACCTTTTTCTTTGGGTAATAATAAAGCAACAACAGCTTCGACAATAGTACCAACAACAGCAGCAGCCAACAAGTGTTAAGTAATTACTGTGTACAGAACAATATATCAATGGTTTTATATGGATTGCCATATTGAATCCTCATAACAGCTCTGTGCTCAGGTGAATGCTAAGGTCTGGTGAAGTAAAGTAATTTGAGATACGTTACTCAGTTGGCAAGTGATGGCGTGTGATGTGACCCTGTGCCTTCTGACTTCAGAGTTTTTACTGTCTTTGCGTGGGTACTGCTCAGCTGGCATGCAGTTTCTTTTTTTCTTTTCTTTTTTTAATGTTTATTTATTTTTGAGAGAGAGAGAGAGAGAGAGAGAGAGAGAGACAGACAGAGTGCAAGCGGGAGACGGGCAGAGAGAGAGGGAGACACAGAACCTGAGGCAGGTTCCAGGCTCTGAGCTGTCAGCAGAGACGTGGGGCTCGAACCCACAAACTGTGAGATCATGACCTGAGCCGAAGTCAGACGCTCAACCTACTGAGCCACCCGAGCGCTCTGTGGTGTGCAGTTTCTTAATGTCAGCTTTGTAGAAGCTTTTTATTTCAATGTAGTCCCATTTGTTTTGTCAAATCCAAAATATCATTGTCAAGACCCATGTCAAGGAGCCTACCACTTACGTTTTCTTCTATGAGTTTTATGGTCTCAGGTCTCACATGCAGATCTTTAACCTATTTTGAGTTGTATTTTGTTGGTGTAGGGTAGTGGTCCAGTTTCATTCTTTTGCATGTGGCTATCAAAACCAAAATGAGATACACTTCACACCCGTTAGAATGGCTGTTACCAAAAAGGCAATAAACAGCAAGTGTTGGTGAGGATGTGGAGAAAAGGGTGGGTGGGAATGTAAACTAGTACAGCTACTATAGAAAACAGTATGGAGGCTTCTAAAAAAACTTAAAAGGAGAAAAGTATGACTCAGCAATTCTACTTCTTGGTATTTATCTGAAGAAAATGAAATACTAAGTCAAAAAGATATCTGTATCCCCCATGTTGGTTGCAGCATTATTTAAGATAGCAAAGATATGAAAACAACCTAAATGTTTATTGATGGATAAATGGGCACACACTCTCACAGATACACACACACACACACACACACACAGTACACAGTGGACTATTATTCAGCCATAAAGAAAGAAATACTGATATTTGTGATTACGTGGATGGCGTTTGAGGGCATCATGCTAAGTACAAGAAGTCCGAGAAAGACAAATACTGTATGATCTCATATATGGGATCTATTTTAAGATACAGAGAACAGAGAACAGATTTGTGGTTGCCAGAGGTGAAGAGGCTCAAAAAGTACACACACAAAAAAAAAAAAAAAGAAAAGGAAAGAAAGAAAAACCTTTTCTAAGTATTCCTAAGATACCTATTTTCCAGAGTATCCATTTTCTGTAAGTATTCTTAGCAGAGTTCAGAGCTCAAAGGATGAAGCCAAGAGCTACTAAAAGCAGTAACTGAAGGATTGTATCCATAGACCAGTAACAAATCATAGACTAGGGAGCCACTCTCAATGAAGAGAACCAGTTCCTAATCAAAGAGCATTCCTGATATTCCCTATGCTGGGGAACCTGACATCTATCTGACAGGATTACGGACTAGTAATTGTAGTATGCCGCTGGTTTTTCCTTGCTGTGAATAGATATGTTTGTTATGGTTATCTATCTCCTTCTTACCTTTGTACTTGAGTATGTGACACCAGATAGCTTGTCCTTTTTTTTTAATTTTTAAAAGTGTATTTATTTTTGAGAGAGAGAGAGAGAGTATGAGCAGGGGAGGGGCAGAGAGAGAAGGAGACACAGAATCCAAAGCAGGCTCCAGGCTCTGAGCTGTCAGCACAGGGCCAGACATGGGGATTGAAATCACGCACCTTGAGATCATGACCTGAACCAAAGTTGGACGCTGAACTGACTGAGCCACTCAGGCTCCCCCCCTGCCTTTTTTTTTTCAGAGGACAGATTTTAAACACAACCTACCCCCCTTCTGTGCCTGGGTGGCTCAGTTGGTTGTCAGACTCTTGGTTTCAGCTAAGGTCATGATCTTGGATTACGTGAGTTCAAGCCCCGTGTCGGGCTCTGTGCTGGCAGCATGGAGGCTGCTTGGGATTCTCTCTGCCTCTCTCTCTGCCTTTCCCTCACTCACTCTGTCTCTCTCAAAATAAATAAATAAACTTAAAAAAACAAAACACATCCCCCTCACATAGCAGAATTAGATATCTAGTTCCTGAGAGATGTTTGCTGGTCTAGATGCTTAGTTTGATGAAATAAATAAGGCCATTCAAAATGAGTATGTAGGAATGTGTAAAATGGACATTTGCTGTATTTGCCTACATAGTGTCTATTCCTCCTGCTCATGGAATAGTGCCCTGGTTTGTCTTTGGTGTACTAATCTGCCTTCTCTTGGAGGCTATAAGGTATTGATGGGGCCAACTGTCTCCCTTCCCATCTCCCTTCCCCAGGCCCATAGGGAAGAGGAATGTTGGCAGGGAAGCTGACCAAAGAGCTTACTCTCCCCAGCCAGCTCCCCATCTTGTTCCAGGAGGGTCAGAGACAGTCTAAGGTAATGCAGTCCTAGCGTGTTAGTGAAATTTTTTGGAAAGGGATGCCATTTCCACCTAAAAATTATTTTATGGCTGAATATTATAATCGCTTCAAACAAACATCATTTCCTTTGCCAACCTCAAGAGCAGTAAGAACCTATTTTAAATGGAAGGATTTGGGAAGGAGTTGCAATGACCAGTGTATCTGTTGAAAGTGGGGTATATATATGGTGGAACTTGAGGTCCTGTAATCCTGTTTGTGAAGCTGTTCATATAGTCTCAGATCTTAGGCTTGTCACAGGAAGTAGCCGCACTGCCTTTGCAGGCTCTGCTTTGAGTAAAGCTCAGTTATGATGATTGTAATTCACCGGTAGAGAAGTGACACAAAGGGAACAATGAACAATCGCGTATTTCCCCATTTCCTCAGAAAAGTCACTTTTCTCCAGTCATGCTCCAGATCCAAAATATACAATTTTTATTGCCATCCTATTTGTTTTCTCAAATGTTCACAGGTAAGGGTTGCACCCTTGCAGATGTGCGTGTTCACCCCTGTTTGCCCATTCCACGGGTTTAAGCACCATTTGTAAAATTGAGTCCCCACTGCATGTGAAACAGTGATCTGTCAGAGATACAAAACATGAATGAGACACATCGAAGGATTTAACTGTACCCTGATAAGTTGCATGCATTCTAGATGCTATGATCATGAAATACTTAGGTAGCACCTTCTAGTATTCTCTGATTACTTGATTCTCTTGTTCCCATATTATAAAGTCAAGAATCTCCACAGTATTCTTGTCCAAGTCAAAAATATATGAGGAGCTCAGCAAATACTCACTTGATTCATGGCACGTTCCGTTAGGCAAACTTTGTTTTCCCAAAGACGCTGAGAGATATTCTATGACTAATATGTCTCGATTTCACAGAATTCCTATAATAGCTATCTACAGTCTCCATTTTCTTCCAAAGATTAATCTGCTTTGGATGGGAATTTTTGATAAAGACAGATCTATCACAATCTATAAAAAGAACTCGAATTATATCAAATTGTGGTGCCACAGTTACTGTGGGAAGTACTAGCTCTGCGAGAAAGCATGATCTTAAAACAACTTTTAAACAATTTGTTGCTTACTCTCCTGCTTTATGAGGAACAACTTCAGATTTATCATGCTTAATTGGGCCTCAGGGAAACATTTACTATTTTCAACATGATATAACGCAGGAAACCTCCCCACACACATCTCACGAAGACAAAATGTATCCTTTGAGATTGTAGATTTGGAGTGAACCATAACTGATGTGTGTTATGAAAATAGCCTATTATTTATAGTCAGATGGATTTATTTCAAGATAGCCTGACTTCCTACATGTGACCCATCATTCCAAGATAAAGTCACTTGTCAATTATCAGCCCTGATAGTAATAATGTGTATGTACATGCTGCCTCAAGGACCGCAGACGTTTTCATATAGTATGTGTCACTTTATGGAACATTTAAATATACTGCATAAAATATGGATCCCCTGGAAATAACTTATGCTTGGTTTTGGAGGACGTTTGGCGATGGAAAGAGTAGTTTTGTAGACCTACTATGTACCCAGTACTTTCTCATGCTGTCTTGTGTGGAAAGTATAAGATTCAGAACCAGACCATCAGCTTTTTGACCTGCCTTTGTCACTCCCAAGCCCAGTTATTTGGGTGGGTCACTGAATCTCTCCTGCCTCCTGGAACTCCAGGAATAAAATGGAGATATTTGTACTTCGTGCATAGGATTTTTCGTGAGATAGTGGAATTAATGTATGTGAAATGGGTAGAAAGTGCTTGTCACCGAGTAAGCAATATGGAACTGCTAACAGAATTTTTCACAACAGTCTCGCATCATGATGTGCATCATCTGCGTTTTACACACTGAAGGGAACAAGTCTGACAGCAAGTTACTAGGAAAAAGTAGCCTTTAAAACCCGAACCCAGATATTCTCATTTCGTCTCCAGTAGTTGTGTTTTTTTTTTAATTTTTAAAAAAGTTTTATGTATTTTTGAGAGAGAGACAGAGTGTGAACAGGGCAGGGACAGAGAGAGATTGGGAGACACAGAATCCAAAGCAGGCTCCAGGCTCTGAGCTGTCAGCATAGAGCCCGACCCGGGGCTGGAACTCATGAACCACAAGATCATGACCTGAGCTGAAATCAGATGCTCTATTAACTGAGCCACCCAGGAGCCCCAGGTGTGGTGGTTGCTCTTTTAATGAAATAAAAGAGGTTCCATTTTACTATGAAACCTGATTTTGCTGATTTTGTACCATGCCAAAAAAATAAATAAAATAAAATAAAATAAAATAAAATAAAATAAAATAAAATAAAATAAAATAAAATAAAATAAGAGATAACTTAACCAAGGGTAAGTCTTGACTTGTTTCCTACACTTATGTTTTTCTATAGTATTTTCTATACTTTCTGGTTTTAACCCTCCCCTTGGAACACTTTTGTTTGTAACAATTTTATTGTACTCTTGTTTTGCTTTTTTTTTTCTTCTTTTTTACTTCTGTTTCCCCAGTGTTAAGCAAATACCTGGTTATATAAAGGGTATGAAATGAATGCACCCACTTTAGATTTTTGATTCTGTGTTAGTCACTTTCCCTTTCCTTTTGTGAAAGTGATTCTATTTACTGGTGGTAACACCCACACGTGGACCATTTATTTAATTCAGGTGATTCTACCATACTATGAGGAACAAACAAATTGAGTACCCATGGACAGGGGTAGTGTTGTTGATTGCAAAATGTTACCAATATACAGAGATGGGTAGAATTGTTTCAAGTCAGGCTACATTCTATTCTGAGATAAAGAGGTGCTTAACTCTTCCCTGCCTTCTTCATAAAGCTGTGTTTTATTCTTAATGAATATCTAGATTGCATTTCCAGATCCTTGAATGCAAATTGAAGCATATGTTCATGCAATTAATTAAAGATTAATCGAGATTTTAATGTCCTAATATATCTACATGAACTCTTAAGTACATTTTAGTCATTTTTTTAAGTGAAAGCACATTCATGAGAAATATTCCCACCTAGATATTCCAATCTTTCTTTTTATTTTACATTATCTTATGTGTCTTTTTCAAATATGAAAAAGACTGTTACAAGAATCGGAACTGTGTGGGAATCCAAATAACAGTAAATAAAAGTTTAACGAGCCATTGCTAATTATTCTTATGTCAAGATGGCTTTTCCAAGGGTTGGTGAATAGTTTCATAACATGGACTGAGTTCGTGCATATTTTAAATTGCATGTGAAACTTGGGGGAATTAGTAACACGTTCAAGGTGGTTTTACTCCATGTTATGAAACAAAGCTCTTTATTTGCCTTTAAAGGTGAAAAAGGAAAGAAGGGGAACAGAAAGGTATGAACATGCTATTGTACAGGAAACAGGGCAAGAAGGATTACTTTACATTCCTCTTGTCTGAAATTATCTATTTCCATTCTATAGCATCTTTGTTTGTCGTTCCCCTGGTTATGTGGTTACACATAGGCTGGCTTTGTTTCCGTATCCAAAACTGTTATCATGTTACCTTTAAAATTTGGCATACAGCAACAGAAGGGGTCAACAGTGCCACCTTCCTCATGGTTTGTATGACTTCATTAGTGAAATAGAACTGTGGGAACCAATTTCCTAGGCGACTCTGAAGTCATTATGAGCAAAAAGGGGACTTTCGTCTCTACTGAAGTAAATAGTTTTAATGCGGTTTGACATTTGAATACATTTAAAGCTTAGGAAGTATTTGGTGGCTTCTTTTGACAGGCTAATGTCAAGATACTTGGAATGTTGAGAAGTACCCCATTTTATAACACGTGTTTCATTTCATATGCAAAATAGACGGTGTCTCTAATTTAAGTATGAAAATCAGAAAATTAGATTTTTAAAATAATGTCTAACCTTTAGGACATGACAATCTCGAAACAAATTACAAGGCAATTTCTGTTATTCTTAGACAAAGGTAGACAGAGAGTTAGATGAATAAAATGGAGCGCTTTCTTAGGGAAAATAAAAACTTTTTTTTGAAACCTTACAAAGAATCAACTGTAAAATTCTGTCGTCTTATGTTCTATAGTTATGGGGATGGGTTGTCATCACAAAAGAAAAATTACCCAAATAAAATTATTCTACCTTAGCTGCTCGACTTTAAAAATATTAAAACAAGAATTCATAAGAATTTTGGTTTTCGTTTATTTTTTTTTTCTTGTATGTAAATATACACAATCATCTTCAAATTCAGAAGAGTTTAAGTACCAAAGTCTTCTCCTTGGCACATAGATGCTATCAATACGCAGAAATGAGTCTGTTCTCGTTTATTGCTTTTGTCCGGAAAGTAAGCATATAGGTCACAGTATTTCAGTTTAATTGAAGGCCATATCATTCATGCCGCAAACCCCCCCCCCTTTCTGTGGAAAGAATTGCATGAAAAATAACTCTGTTCTGCGCCAGATGGTGGGAGCCCAGAAATGAGAAATGGGAGCCGAAGAGGACAGATCAGGTCAGCTGGACCGCCTCCCCCTGCCAGCCCAGTATCCTGAGGGTGACTTGAGGGTCCCCTTCTATCCTGAGTTCAGTAACCATGGTTACCCAGCCCAGGGGCTCTATGTTGCTTTTTAATATCTCACAGACCCTGACATCTTGATTTTGTTTTTACTTATTACCATTTCGCAAAGCTGTTTCTGACAACTCCGTGATGTTATTTTAACTATTAAGTATTTCTGCTACCACATGTCACCCAGTCTACTTTCCTCTGGTGTTGTCATGGTCCCCAGTGCTAACGACATACTCTATCTTTGCAAAGCATGACAAGGAATTTGGAGGCTCCTGCGTACAGAGTATAACTTAATATAGAATGGATTGTAATTGTTTTATAATGGCTAATTTAATGATAGCGGGCATGCTGTCCTATAAACTCGGTGGTGGTCACATAGGTACTGACTGCTGCAAGCCCTTGTTTTTAGGGTGTATTCATTTCCAAGGGCTACTGTAAAGAACTACTATAAATTGGGTGGCTCAAAACAGCTCAGATGTATTCCGTGTCGGTTTTGGAAGCCAGAGGTTAGAAATCAAGGTATTGGTAGGGTTGGTTCCTCCTGGAGTCTCTGAAGAAGAACCTTTTTCTTGCTTCTCTTCTAGGTTTCGGTAGGTTCTGGAAATCCTTGGGTTGTAGGCACATTACTACCATCTCTGACTCTGTCTTCACATGGCATTCTCCCCTGTGTGTTTGTGTCTCTATGTCCAAATGTCCTCCTTATGAGAACAGCAGTCATGCTGGGTTGAGGGCTAACCCTACTCTGATATGACCCCATCTTAACTTGATCACATCTGTAAACTCCCTGTAACCAAATAAGGTCGCATTCACATGGTTTGAGTAGAGGTGAATTTGGGGTGGAGGGAGGATCTATTTAACTCAGTACACATGAGTTGGCATTTTTTTTTTTTTTGTCTAAAGGGCCAAATAGTAAACATTTGTAGGCTTTGCAGAACATACAGTCACAACCACTTTAACCTGCCACTGTCAATACAAGCGTGACTGTGTTCCGATAAAACTATTCAATCTCATGAAATACTGTTCTTTTGGTTTTCTTTCTCAACCGTTTAAAACAACCATTCTTGTCTCGTGGACCATATAAAAACAGGTAGTAGGCCAGATTCGGTCCTCAGGCCCATAGTTCACCAACTCCTGCTTCATGGTCGTATTGATGTACTTGACTCCTCATTTAACATGAAGAGTGGTCATCTGCTATATGTGAAGGAGTCATGGCAGCCACTCTGTGATACGCTGCCTTTTTTTCTGTTTCACATTTGTTGACTGTTACATTTTTGTTAAAATGAAACAAACACACTCTTTAGTAAATCAAGAGCTTGAAACGTGAAATGCACATTCCTTTCCTCATTCTTGTTCATTCTGGGTTTCTGCCCCCTGGGAGAAACTGCTTCAGTTATTTCCAGTTGCTTTGTTTCCATCAATAGTTAGTTCCATATTTCAAAAAGGCATACTTTCCCAACAATTGCTGTCTTTCGGTTTTTGCCATCAACTAATGTCTTACTAAAAAACAAGTATTTAGATTTCTTAAACTTCCTTCCTCTGCCTTCTGCCATTTACCAATGCTCTCCACTCCTCCATTTTCCCAAAATAACAATTTTGGGTTAAATCAACATTCTTTTCATGCGTGATCATAATCATGTAAACATTATTCAAAGCTGAGTCACCAAAATGTTGAGACTATATTTCCTTTCTTTTTGTTTGGTTGTGTGTATGTGTGTGACTAATATCCTCATATTTCCGCTCGTTCAGCTTTTAATCATTAATTAGTTATTAATCATCCGGTCATTAATTCATCCCCAAATTTTCTCAAAAGACTGCGTAAACCGTCTCACTATAGACAAATACAAAGCACGTGTCTCTGTCCCATTTCTGTGCCTGGAGGCCACCCTTCCTGTTGCCTCAACTCACCCCCATTTCCTGCTCTGTGATGGGCCTGTTGCATGGCTAGTGCACTGGGATATCTCTCACCTCGTCACTGAGAACTTTGCCACTTTCTGCCGGGGTTGAAATACGTGTCTTTTCACAATCTTGTTTAAATGGGTCATACCACTCAGTTGCCCCCTGAGAAAGGAGATATCAGTAATAAATTTGCTGAAGTGTTTTTCACCTCCAGACCATATATACTAAAACTAAATTATACTAAATAGATAATTTGATTGTACAGTGAATTCTAAGTTAGAAATAGCATTAACTATAATTGTGAAGACACATCTTTTTCTAACTTCTGACTTTGAGGATTGCTGTTGATAAGTGTGAAGCTGTTCTGATACCTGCTTTTTGGTATTTTTTTTAAAACTTTTGGAGCTTTATAAATCTTGTCTTTAAGCTTGATGTTTTGGAACTTCAAAAGATATGTTTCTTCCCCCCTCCCCCCCCCCCCCGGTGTTGGCGAATACTTGGTGCTGTTTGCTTGCTGAAAGTTCGTGTCATTTTGCTCTGAGAAGTGTTATTGTGGATATATTATACACATAATACGTGTGTGTATAAATACATAGATAAATAATATATGTATGTAATATATAAAGCGTATTTAATGTAGGTTATAAGGTAGAGCTTACGTATATAAATACGTATAATATAGTTTATATGTAGACAACGCGTAAGTGTAATGTATAGTGCTGTAGAAGGTACACACACTGAGTTCGTGTTATTCTTTTCTCCACTTTGCTTCCTCTGCCTGGAACTTCTGTCCCTTCTTTTATTTTGTTATTCTATCACACTTATAAATATGAGTCAGATATTTTGCATTCTGAACTGATTTCATACTGTCTTCTCTCTCTTGTTTTCCCTGATTTTTTTTTGTTTATTCTTCTTTCTTGCAGAAGTCTTCAATGTTATTTTTACTTTCAAACCCTTCATTTGTGGTTCATTTTCTGCTTCCATATTGTTACTCTCCATGCATTCTTTCCTGTTCTTTGAATAGTTCTTTTTTTGTTTTGTTTTGTTTTACAAAACTCTGTTTTGTCCTCATGGATACATTGTCTGTTCTCTTTCTGAGGATGCTATAGTTTCTTGTATTTTCTTCAGCTCCCCTTCCCGCCCCCCCCCCCCCCGCCATGCTTCCTCTGAGTTCTGTTTTTCTATTTATTTCGGCTTCTGCTTTTTGTGCCAGGGGGTTTCTGCTCATTGGAAGTTCTGTGCATGATTTGGAGTCCATTAAATACAGATATGTTGTTTTCTTGGGGAGTGCTTCCAAGATATGGTTTTCCAAGATCTTTTCTTTTAAGCAGTCAAATACCCTCTAGGTAATTATCTAATTTGGTGGATATAACCTTAGATCCCAACATTCTAATAGCTATGCGGAAGGGCGGAAGACAGCCTGACTTTCACTTAATGTTCTGCCTGCTGCCATTAGAAGGAGGTTCTTTCCACCTTCAACATGCCATCCATTCTCCTTTCCAGAGATTCCTCAGCTGACACCGAGTGTCACCTTTAGTGGGAGACATAAACATTTATTTAAAGTATAGACTCTGTTGAGTCACGTACATATTCTGTTATTTTTGTCCCCCTGGAATTATTTCAGCATCAGGCTTATTCTAGGCTATAGGTTGTTTTTCAGATTGCCTTTAATGGTAATGGGGTCATGTAATTTGTTTTAGCTCAAGACTGTTGACTTGTGGGCATATATAGTTATTTTATCTTATTTAGTCCTATTTCAGTCAATATATTGTATCAATCTCAGTCTCCTAGATAAGGATTAAATTTTAATGTATAAAGAGCATATTTTCAACATCTACTAATTACTAATAAAATAATAATAATAATACTCTTAGTGGAGTCAAGTTCATTACCACTTTTTTTTTTTCTGACTGAAAGTATCAAAAGAGAAGCATAAATGCCGAAACTGCCCTAAGGAAAAGAGAAATGTGTATAAAGTAGTCCTGTTCTTTCTCAAGTCTTCTTCCAAACATCTTTCCTTTATACTCTTCTCTTTCTAAAAATCTGAAGCCCAAGGAAGACCAAAGATGTTATGTCAGAAGACATATCACCCATCACTGTCTTCTAGACATCAGACAGACTCATCTTGTATAGACAAAGACTAATGGCCAGGTTCATCATCCATTGGGTTGATCTAGAGAAACTTCAGGAATTTCTTCTTTATGTGCCCAAGGACATCTCATAAAAAATGACACTTGGCTGATTTCACTTCTTACAACAGAGAAAACAAGAGCTGTACTCAGATAAAGCAATACATTTTTTTTTTCAACGTTTATTTATTTTTGGGACAGAGAGAGACAGAGCATGAACGGGGGAGGGGCAGACACAGAATCGGAAACAGGCTCCAGGCTCTGAGCCATCAGCCCAGAGCCCGACGCGGGGCTCGAACTCACGGACCGCGAGATCGTGACCTGGCTGAAGTCGGACGCTCAACCGACTGCGCCACCCAGGCGCCCCAGAGCAATACATTTGATTCTAAGGAAACGTTAGGTTCTACTTGGTTTATGGAGTTGTGTGGGTGCTCTGTCCACACACCATTTGATTTAGTCGTCTCTGATCACTTTTCTTTTAACTTTCAAATATAATGATGGAGTTAAGACCTTGAATCTGAAAATAATAATGTAACTACTATGTTAATTGGATCACCAGCTGTTTTGATTTAATTTGTTTCTTCTTGGGCATGAATTGAAACTATGTGATGTGACGTAGGACATGACCATGTAGGGTGTGAAGCTAAGATATGAAGAGTATCGTAGAAAAAGAGGTTTTCTTCGAGGTAGAAGAAACTCTGGATTATCAAGTCAGCCCTAAATTAACAAATGAGGAACATGAGATGCTCAGAAGCACAGACACACTTAGATGTGGACCTATATTTGAAGCTCTGGAATCCCAGGTTAACATCCTAGCAAATGTAATTCATTCTAATTACGATTCCTTCTTTACATGTAGGAGGAGCTCTTGCTGAGACAGTCTCACAAACTACTAGAGGACTACCTAAACTAAACTGAAAGAGACCCAATATTCCCTCTGCTGCTTATAGTCCAGGCAGTGTATTTCTTAAGACCTTTAAGACTGTGAAGACCACGGGGCGCCTGGGTGGCGCAGTCGGTTAAGCGTCCGACTTCAGCCAGGTCACGATCTCGCGGTCCGTGAGTTCGAGCCCCGCGTCGGGCTCTGGGCTGATGGCTCGGAGCCTGGAGCCTGTTTCCGATTCTGTGTCTCCCTCTCTCTCTGCCCCTCCCCCGTTCATGCTCTATCTCTCTCTGTCCCAAAAATAAATAAACGTTGAAAAAAAAAAAAAAAGACTGTGAAGACCAACAAAGTAGTGTTTATGTGTTTATAGCAATAAAATAATTAACTCAAGTAACTGCTACTAAATAATTCCCTTTATGATTTGAAATATATGATCCCTGCCACTTTACTAGGAAGGTCTTGAATGTTTAAAGTCACTTAGATTCTAGAATTTGAGTATATTTTATATTTTATATTTGAGTATAAATTTATATTTATAAAATGCCCTGAAGTAGGTGCCATCAGCATTCCCTACCCCACCCCCATCATAAATCTGGGAATTCTGAGATCAGAACAGTTTAAACTTTTCCCCTGAAGATTATAGCGCTTGCACATGGCCAGCCTGAAACTCTATTCCAGGTGTTCTCTTATTTATTTATTTATTTTTATTTATTTTTAATTTTTTGATTTACATCCAAGTTAGTATATAGTGCAATAATGATTTCAGGAGTACAGTCCAGTGATTCATCCCCTACATATAACACCCAGTGCTCATCCCAACGAGTGCCCCCCTGGATGCCCATCACCCATCTAACCCACCCCCCACCCAAAACCCCTCCAGCAACCCTCAGTTTGTTCTCTGTATTTAAGAGTCTCTTCTGGTTTGTCCCCCTCACTGTTTCTTAGTGTTGCTTCCCTTCCTCTGTTCCAGATGTCCTGATAAATTATGGGTAATTGTGTTTAGCAAATGTTATAGAAAAGTTGGGGATGAGGTGGAATTGATATTGAATCCAGGTTAGGTTTTACTGTATTCCAAATTCCGGTCCGTGTTCCTAAACAGGAGCTTTGAGCTTGAGCAAAATAGTTGAGAAAAGCAGAGAGTGGAGACTTCGATAAGATTGTAAAATTTATCTTTGTTTCAATAATGAAACATAATGGCTATGAATTTGAGCTTTTTCTCTTTATTCTTAAAATATATAATACCCAATGTCCTCGACATGCTAATAACAATCCTTAAATTTCCAAATTAACACTAATAAATAGCTTACAAAATGAGAAGCAAAGTTAATGAATATCATCATCATAATTCTTCACCAAAAGACGAGGCTTTCCATTTCTTTTATTACATGTGTTATCCTTTTGTTTATGAAACACTCTCCATGTATTTGAAATGATACAGGATGTGAGGGTAGGTATTAATGTCCTTATTTTTTAATAAAAATAATTGAAGCTTAAGAGATTAAATGATTCGTCCATTATCAAAGGATTTAAAGTGGCAAAGTCAAGACTATGAACTCCTGACACTGTTTCCATAATGATTTCATTTTTAATTACAAAGTAATTACAAAGGATCTTATTTTTATTCATTGCTCTCAAAAAACCCGGAATGACAATAATACAAAGCAGAAAGTGAATGCCCCTTCCTCATGACACTTGGCTTTTCAGTGTCACCCTGAGAAATGATCACTGTTTATTCCTTGGCCCATCTATTCTGAATCGTAACTGTACTCTTCCCGTTAGTCCCACTTTCTTGAAATAACCGTTTTACCTCTTCTGTCTTCTGCTCCAGTTATTTTTCTAGTGACTTTCATCACTCTCCATTGCAAGATACTTCTCTATCTTGCATAATCAACCATTTTAAAAATGTTTATTGATTTCCCATTTTGAAAGGTGAAGAATGCAACATTTTTACCCGTTATGTCTTTTTCCAGGTTCTAATTTCTGTCAATCATATTTTAAAATAAAACACATGCCTCTCAAAAATGAATAAATGTTAAAAAAAAATTAAAAAAAGGAGGGGCATCTGGATGGCTCAGTTTGTTAAGCGTCAGACTTCGGCTCAGGTCATGATCTTGCAGTCTGTGAGTTCGAGCCCCACATCAGGCTCTGATGAGCTGACAGCTGACAGCTCCGAGCCTGGAGCCTGCTTCAGATTCTGTGTCTCCCTCTCTCCCTCCCCTACCCCACTTGTGCTTGCTTGCTCTCTCTCTCTCTCTCTCTCTCAAAAATACATAAATGTTAATAAGAAAATAAAATTAAAATAAAAAACATCCTGGGGTGCCTGGGTGGCTCAGTCAGTTGAGCATCCGACTTCGGTTCAAGTCATGATCTTGCAGTTGGTGAATTCCAGCCCCATGTCGGGCTCTATGCTAACAGCTTAGAACCTGGAGCCTGCTTCGGATTCTGTGTCTCCCTCTGTGTCTCTGCCCCTGTCCACCTGTGCTCCGTCTCTCTCAAAAATAAGTAAAATGTCAAAAAAAATTTTTAAATAAAATTCCTTTTGGCTAGCATTATGGTTGTACATATAATATACTTAAGATATTGTAACTTCCCACTATGCAAAGTAAAATATTGTATTATCCTTTTTTTCCACCTATCATTTTTCCTTCATCCCATCTCCCAACTTTTGTTTGATTCACCATGACTTTCACATTATCAGGCTTTGTAGCCTGTACATCCCTACCACTACCCCAATTACCGCTTCTGTGCATTGTGGAAATTGACTCTAACAGTTGAAAAAGAATGGCAGGTCTTTACATATTATATACTGTGAAATCAAGATGTGTATTTGGGGCCATGGAAGTGACATAATCTTATTCTATTAAAACACAACTTTACAAAACACAAGCACACATTTACAGAGTTTCATGAGATGTTTGAAGACATGTCCCCTATGGATATACCCCTATATCTATAAGGGCTACATCTAGTGCCTTTGATGAGAATTCTGATGCCAGTCCGATCATTCCTTTGTAAGCAAAAATTCATTCCTTTGAAAGTTTTTAGTGATCTTTTTTTTTCCTTTTTTCCTTTATATTTGATGCTCTGGAGTTTCACCAAGGTTATTCTGAGTGTAGGCTACCTACTTACTCTTAGCTCATTGCTCCTTATGGTATACTGACGTCCTTTCTGGCTAAAGAATTATGTATATATGTACAAGTTTGGAAGGTGGGTGTAGAAACCTGACGGAGGCTGTTTAATGCATGCCACAGAAGCAGTGTTACAATAAGACCTGAGGACAGATCTCCAAAATTTGGAATCTCAAGACACTGCTTTCTATTTATTTCACTAATATTTTCATATGAAATCACATTAGTCGAAGGTGTATCAGTATGAAATGAAAATATAATGCTAATATTTTAAAATAGCTTTTTCTTTAAAGGCGAATAAACATATCTACATGCAGTCAATTATGATTTCTGCTTTTGTTCATTTGATCCGTAATTTTTTTTCTAGAGGGTGCTGCTATACTTCTGTAATATGTGATATCATGTTAGTTTGGATATAAGTGTTCTATTTAACAAAGTGAACATAAGAAACAAACCATAATTCGCCTACTTAAATTTACTCTCATAGAGAAAGAATTTAGGAAACATTTCTTTCCTTGAGTAGTCTTTGATAATACTATATTTTTAACTTTTTAAATTTTTCTTTCTTTTTTTTTTTATTTGCAAGAGAGATAGAATGTATGAGTAGAGGAGAGGAGCAGAGGGAGAGAGAGAGAATCTTAAGTAGGCTTCATCCCCAGCACAGAGCCTGACATGGGGTTCGATCCCACAACCCTGGGTTCATTACCAAGTCAGAATCAAGAGTCTGGTGCTCAGTCAACTGAGCCACCCAGGCACCCCCAAATACTGTATTTTTATTTTTTTTTTTTTTAATTTTTTTTTTCAACGTTTATTTATTTTTGGGACAGAGAGAGACAGAGCATGAACGGGGGAGGGGCAGAGAGAGAGGGAGACACAGAATCGGAAACAGGCTCCAGGCTCCGAGCCATCAGCCCAGAGCCTGACGCGGGGCTCGAACTCCCAGACCGCGAGATCGTGACCTGGCTGAAGTCGGACGCTTAACCGACTGCGCCACCCAGGCGCCCCTGTATTTTTAGAAGTATTTTTGTTACCATTGTTATTATTAGTTAATCCCGTGTTCTGAAAACTAATCGTGAGCAGAGCACATTATTTTAGATCTGAGATCTTTAATTTCATAGTAAAGTCATGCTGGTAAATGGATAACAGTTAATTATTTCAAGTTGGTAAGGAAATCATCTTACTACATCAGGTTCAAGACATGTCAACCCATTCTTTGTGGATCTTTTTATCTGGGATAGTTCAACAGCCCAGGATACCTGTTCTAAGGAACTGTCAGTAAATAGTACACCTCACAGCTGGGAGTATAATCTGGTGTGATTTACATGCTGGAATCATAAGCAAAATGGATTGAATGTCTTATAACCTTTAAACAGTTACTTCTAATGGTTAATAAAATGTTTGGCACTATCGAAATGAGTAAATTATATTCCTATCATAGATTCTTTTTTTTTAATTTTCAAAGCCAAAAAATAGTTTAAGCTATGAATAACTTTGAAATACATGAAAAATTTTATAGGATAGCTGTTTAATTTTTTAAATTATTACTCAGCATTTGTAGTGTGTACTCTGTTTGCTTAAAGACAACTGTAAGACTGTTCCCAATCCTGACATTTTATATGTATATACATGGAAAGAGAAACAAAGGATATGTAAAAATAAAATACAACTTTATGTGTGTATCAAAGTAAATAATGTATTGTATTTACATAACAGATACGGTATAGATAGTATTGATGGATACGGAACATTATATATATATATGTATATATACAGAGAGAATATATACTATCTAGAGAGAACCTATTATATAATTACTAGAAAAATGCCAAAGTGTTAACAGTTAATATCTTTAATGAGTAAAATCAAGTGAATTTTATTATTTCAATTAGAGCTTTCTGTGTCTTCTAAGATTTGAACACGTGTTACTTTTTAAAGTAGATTCCACACACGCTTGCAGGTGTGCACGCGCGTGCTCTCTCTCTCTCTCTCTCTCTCTCTCTCTCTCTCTCTCACACACACACACACACACAGTATAGATTCTTTGTTCAAAAAACAGCTTTTTGAAATATCAAATACCCCTTTTCACAGATCATTCTGATTGTTTGCATAAACAGATTAGAAGCATGTGGAATTAATTTTCATAGAAATGCATTTTGACTCAAACATTTTTAAAGAACAGAGTCTTCAGGAATTTTTTACAGTTTAATTTTATCCCCCAAACAACATTTGGCTACCTAATTATAATGTATTTTGAGTACAGTAGGTGATTTGGAAGAACTGTATTTAAAGAAATAGGCAGCTTTGAAAGGCTATAACATTTTAATACTCTGAAATCCTTACATGATTTTCCGTGAACATTTGAATATAATCACTAGTCACATTTAATTAGCCCACAGTAGTTAAAAATACGGAAGTAAGTACCAATGAAAGTGAGAAAACGCCACTGTTCTGTAATTACTAAATGATTTCAATTGCTATTAGAATAATCAGGTGTTTTTAAAGTTATTCATAGTTTTAAGCGTCTCTAAGATACCTGTTACACGCAGCATTTACTGAAAACACGTTTTAACTCTGGCCATCTATGAGTTGCAGCGCCTGGTTCATCGAAGGATGCAGAAGTAAAGCCACACACACGGAGTCTGTCACCGTGACTGCGTGGTATTCCTGTGTCTGCTGCTTTGCGTGGCTTCTCGGATTCAGAAAAAAGTTAAACCTAAAAATTCATTTACAGGCTGAGGCTTTGACAAAGGTAGCAGATTAGTCTTAATGTTTTTCATTTATTATGACAAAGATGAAAAACTACATTTATATTGGATGACAAATCATGATATGAAGAAAATAATTTTTGAAAATGTTTTCTTGCACATGAATTTTTAAACATATGTTTCTAAGCAAAGCAATTTTTAAGTAAAATTGAACATTGGTACAGGACCACTCTAGATGTTTCACTTCGAGCCGACCGTTTGGAAAGCTGGTTATCTTAGCAAACGCCATTGTTCTTATTTTCAATATTGCCTTCTTGCCATCCTAGCTTTTCACTAATTTAGCTTAAATTCCTTCTGTGTGGTAAGTCTTGCCACCTGTAACTGCCTTCTACTATATGCCACTTTTTTACCCTCTATTTTATTGAAATTCCCTTTTTCTTTAACTCGTCATCTCCATAGTTTCTAGGAATTAAGTTTTTTTGAAATATAGTTCTAAGAAACAAAGCATGCAACATTAAATTGAAGGCGTTATGCTAAAATCGTAGTATTGAAATTTCTTCGTGAAAAGCCTGTCTTCCGTACTCCCATTTTTCTGTGAGCTTTTTGCCTTGTTCTTCCGGGTACAACTTATGGCTGGGAATTCAAAGACTTAAAATAAGATGCCCCTCTGTGACTTGGGATTGATATTCTTGTTATACCTAAGATTTATGTTTTATCTGTTTGAGTAAGACTATTTGTTAGTGATGATATGGCTACCTTGCTAGA
The DNA here is from genome assembly GCF_022079265.1 of Lynx rufus. Lineage (NCBI taxonomy): Eukaryota > Metazoa > Chordata > Mammalia > Carnivora > Felidae > Lynx > Lynx rufus. Next base: position 8,144,590 of record NW_025814889.1, on the reverse strand, counting down.
AAGAAGTAGAGAGAGCTGTTTAACTCTGTGTCTACATCCATGTATTTTTAGAGTATCCATCAGAATACATGAAATGAAACCAACAATAGTACCACCAAATAAAACAGTGAAAACCCATCAAAACTGAGCAAATGTAAGAAAGATAGCTTCTAAAATGTAAAATACAAAAATAGGATTTGAGGAATTTGTTATTTGATGTCATTCAATTACCTACAGATTTATAAGTTTAGCTTTTAAAAATATAGCCTTTGGGGCACCTGGGTAGCTCAGTCGGTTAAGCGACTGACTCTTGATTTGACTCAGGTCACGATACTACGGTTCATGGGATCGAGCCCTGTGTCGGGCTCTATGCTAACAGAGCAGAGCCTGCTTGGGATTTTCTCTCTCCTTCTCTCTCTCTGCTCCTCCCTTGCTGACATGCACACACACACACTCTCTCTCAAAGTAATAAACATTTCTAAAAAAAATAAGAATACAAATATAGCCATTGAATGCCTATCAAGTGTTAGGCTCTAAGTGTATTTTTACACCCCCTAGCTTTCACCCTTTGTGTGGTACAGCTACCATTAGTTGTAAAGTGAGCTAATTTAGGCTTAGGCCTTTTAATACCTTTATGAAACTTGTACAGCTGGTTCCTCTTCTCTTAGAAAACATGAGAAATTATTTACTTAGGTAAAAAGTAGGAATCTCTTGCAGATTACTCAAAAGTACTAAATATTAGCAAGAACATTAGAAGGGCTTTAAGATCAACCTTACTTTATACTTTGGCACGTTTCTTGCCTTCTTTAAAAGTATGTATCACACTGGGTGTTGTATGGAAACCAATTTGACAATAAATTTCATATTAAAAAAAACTATGTATCATAAACAGGTGCCATTTAAACACCTGTAATCCAATAATATATATAAAAAGAAGGATATCAGACAATATTTTTGGAAAGTTAATGCCCCATTTGATGAAATAATAGACATATATAATAAATACTTTCTTACAGTGACATATCAGAAAGACTAGAAACCCCGTATGAATTGTGTGTATTCTGGAACCATGGGCATCAATCCACTGATTAACATTATGAAGTCCCTTAATTTGGAGTTGATTTGTATATATCACTACAGAGGTGGGAGCAGTGGTTCAGGATTCACATCCCTGAATGATGAAAGAAAAATGTGTAATAGGTGTTCTATTTATTTGGTGGGAAACTGGCTAAAAGGGAGTGATGCCAATGCAAGGAGCTGTCTCTCTAATCGTAGAAGTCTGTATTTAGAAATAAAATTTTCATCTATAATCGACCTTATTAACATCATTCAGAACACAATTATTTGTCCCTAATGAGCGTCTGTCATGTACTAGTCGTTTGTCACATTTAAGCAAAACAGTAAATAATGTCAAATATCAAGGCATGTACCTATATATGCAAATATACGTATAGTTGTGTATGTTTATGTGAGTGTGTTTAAAAAATCTTTTTGAATACATCCATGCATCATATTGGGTATGTCTGTGCTTGTATGTCAGTCTTTTACTCTGTATTAACTGTCTATTGGAACTTAAAAAATGGGTATTTATTCCCAGAAGTGAAACTGCTAGAACATATGGTCGTTATATTTTTTAAATTTTTGAGCAACCTCCGTTCTGTCTTCCGTCATGGCTGTACCAGTTGACATTCCTACTGACAATGACGAGGGCTCCTTTTTCTCCACATCCTTTCCACTCTTGTCATCTCTTGTCTTTTGGATGATGGCCATTCTAACAGGTGTGAGGGATATTTCATTGTGGATTTAATTTGGTTTACCCTCATGATTAGCACTGTTGAGCATCTTTTCATGCATCTTGACCTTTTGTATATCTTCTTTGGAAGAATGTCTATTTAGATCCTTTGCTCATTTTCTAGTGATTTTTTTTTGGTTTGTTTTGTTTGCTGTTTGGTCGTAGGAGTACTTTACATACTTTGGATGTTGATCTCTTATCAAATATGTAGTTTGCAAATATTTTTCCCCCATTCGGTAGGTTGTCTTTTCACTTTGTTGATGGTTCCTTTTGTTGTGCAGAAGCTATCATATAATCCTGCAACTCCACTTCTGTGAATATATCCAAAGGAAATGAAAACACTAACTCAAAAAGATATCTGCACCCCCATGTTTATAGCCCCCATTATTTACAATAGCCAAGACAGGGAAACAAACTAAGTGCCCATCATTAAATAAATGGAGAAAGAAGGTGTGGTACATATACAATGGAATGTTATTCAGTCACAAAAAAATAAGTAAATTTTACCATTTGTGAAAACATGGATGGACCTTGAGGACATTGTGCTAAGTGAAATAAGTCAGACAGAGAAAGACAAATACTGTAGCATCTCACTTACGTGTGGAACCTAAAGGAAGCAAACAAACTCAGTAAAAACGATCAGACTTGTGGGGGCACCTGGGTGGCTCAGTCGGTTAAGTGTCGGACTTGAGCTCAGGTCATGATCTCATGGTTCCTGAATTCCAGCCCTGTGTCGGGCTCTGTGCTGACAGCTCAGAGCCTGCAGTCTGCTTCAGATTCTGTGTCTCCTTCTCTCTCTCTGCCCCTCCCCTGCTCATGCTCTGTCTCTCTCTGTCTCTCAAAAATAAATAAATGTTAAAAAAAAATGCTAAAAAAAAGAGAGTAAATCCAGTTCTCATAAGAAGGAGAATTTTTTTTTCTTCTTTTTATTGTATCTATATGAGAAGATGAATGTTAGCTGAACCTATTGTGGGAATCACTTCACATCATTTATAGTGTATGTAAATCAAACCATCATGCCATGCACCTTAAACTTAAAAAGAAACAATAGATTAAAAAGTTATTAACTATAACAGCATATGTTTAAAATGAGTATTATCTCCCAGTTTTGAGAATCAAGAATCTGGGAATGACTTAACCATGTGGTTATGGCTCAGGTCTCTCATGGGGTTGTAGCCAAGCTGCTGGCTGGAACTTCAGTCTCCTAAGACTTAACTGGAATTGAGAGTTTTGGTGCCAAGCTCACTCACTTGGTTCTTGGAAGGCCTGAGTTTTTTGCCAAATAGTCCTCTCTATAGGGCCCTTGACATAGTAGCCGGCTTACCACAGCAAGGGTGATCCATGAAACAGAAGCAGAGAACCTCCAAAATGGAAGCCACAATGTCTCAGAAGTGACATTCTATCACATCTACCGTAGGCTATTGGTCGCACAGAGCACCTCTGACAAAGCGTGGGACGTGGCCACCCGGGGGTGTGAATACCAAGAGGTGGGATTGGTTGGGAGCCATCTGGGAGGCCAGCTACCACATACTCTGAGCATGGACACCCCAAGACCAGTGGTCATATGCTGTACGACTATGTTCTCAATTTCTAGCAACAGTTCTGGGCATAATAAAGAAGTGCTTCCTCTCTGCCTCCCTCCCTGATAACACAAACATATGTTTCTACTGTAGAATCTTAAATAGGCTCTCAGGAAAAGCTTAGCTAATTCCCCAATTTTTAAAAACGCGCGCAACTGAAGTAGGAAAGGTGAGGTAAGCAGTAAAGTGTCACATAGCTCTTCAGGAACATAATCGGTGTTTCTTGACTGTGTCCCAACATGTTTTCACAGTAGCATGCTGACATTTATTATTTTTAATAATAAATTTTTGTTTTTATTATTTATTTTTATTTTATTATTTATTATTAATTGTGCTTAATCCTAATAAGTCTTACATTCGTGTGATATTTAATCAGGACAAATGCCTGAAATAATAGTTGACTGATTCCCTGAAGAGCTTTTAACTCTTACAATTCTGGTATCTGGTCTTCTTTGCTTTAATCTTGGTTCATTCTGATAGCCATCTGAGTGGGCAGATAGGACCCAGCTCTGCCTTTGCCCTCCTATTTTTTACATTGCCACTAGGGTTTGCCTCCTAAAACTCAAATTTGACCTGGTAAATTACATCTTCAGTTTTCACAATGGACTCACCAGGTTATATACTCAGTACTAAATAATACTACAGTATAGGTAAATCTTCAGATCAAAGTCTTTGGTATTTATTTATATAGGGAAAGAGGGAGAGAGAGGTGTCCAGAAAAAGAAAAGTGGGAGAGAGAACACATGTGTTTTTTTAAGGGACTCTACATGGAATACTCCTGTAGAGCTGAGAGATAGATTTCAATAGATGGTTCAGAAAGGCCCATTGTTTGAACAGAAAAACCACAGAGCAGGATGCATTCTACTAGAGAAAGTATAAAAAGCAGTTACGGGTAATGCAAAAATGATTTTTTTTGTAAAAACTTATCTTAATAGTTATTACAGTTAATATTCCAAAGACAAGTGTCTGCATTTTATAGCAGGTCCAAGGAACCACCAAGAATGTGAAATACTTCTCTGTTTTTTAAGCCACAGTGAATTTAAAGCATTTTATGCTATGAGAATATACATGTCTGCATACATGTGTCAATATTGCTAATATGCATATGTGTGTGTGCATATCTATCTGTACATATAAGCTGATTTCCTTGGATAGGGCTTCTGTGAGAAAGAATGTGTGGAAAAAAATCCACTAACAAATTAGATACATGCTTGGAGATTGTTTTCTACCAGTTCTGAGTGGAGAGGGTTAACAGGTGGGACAGCCTTGAGGCTGGTATAGCCAGGATGCCATTACAGTAAATGAGGTAATACTATTTTGCCGAGACTGGGTAAAGGGTAGCTTAGAAAGGATGAACTCAAGCTGGAGGCAGATCTAAATTAATTAACTCCAGATAGTCAGAGATTCTACTGTGAGAAAGCAGTGGCTGAAGCCTGGACTCAAACTGTACTTTATCATGTTGGGAGAAGAGCAAAAGAATACATATCTTGCTGTGATGCAGTTTGGTCAGGCAGCAGTATTAGATAACTCTGGGTCAAATATAATTTATAATTAGTTATAATTGCTTGAAAGCCCCTCTAAGTAGAAATTGTAAATTGGCAATAAGTCCACAAGCATTAAAATGGTTGCAAGGTTTGCTTAAAATGGATAAGAAATGTTTGAAATAATGAAGCAGAGTGATCACTATTATATTCCTTTTACAAAGCTTTATATTAATAATTACTTTTTGGCTTCTTTGGACTTTCTAAAGTATGAATGAATGGACTATCTCTTAGATCTATGATGGGGGAGCAAATAACTCTTAGATTCTCAGAGTATTAACTCTTTCTATACTTTACATGAAGTGAAAAAAATAGGAATTTCAAACCTTATCTGTTCTATCAACAAACATACTTTCCATTCTGGGACTGGCTTTGCAGAGCTATGAAAAGCTGTTCTCATGACAGAAGTCATAGAGAAGTGAATAATACACTTACCCAGAGGAAGAGATTGATCAGACATTGACTCAACAAATTTATAAATTCTTTTTCTGTTGAGTCCCTAATGTGTGGTTTGATCCTCTCATGCACATTTCCTCACCATTGGTGTTCAATAAAGTAGTGAACTCACTCATGCAATTTAACTTTCACTACTGCAAGCTATATATAAATAGTTCTAGAAAAAGCCATATCAATACATTAGTTAGAAAGAACTACAAATGCATCTATCCAAATCTGTCTGGCCCTCAGTTGATTCCTGGAAGCCCTTTAATTTCTCCAAACCGTACCTGACCTCCTCACGTTGGCGCTCCACGGCAGTAATGCCACGTTTTCTACACAATTTTTAAATCCTTGAATTTACCTTTAGCCTTTTCTTGCCTCTTGTAAGTGAGATTCAAGCCCTGTCATGTAAACACTCTCAACTTTTCTCCTTCCAAATTATCCCAGCAAAAGAAGGCATTGAGCTGACAAATCCCTCAAACAAATCCACAGGAACTGGAAGAGATTGGTAATGCTGATGGAATCACAATGACTGATAATTAAGTTTTGCTTATGTTCAGCTTTCTATAGCTTCAAAAATGATTGAAAATACCTGGACAAAAGTGATGAGAAGAACTAGTTGTACTGACACATTCCTAAGTTGGGCTGCAGGTTTGGTAACCATGTAACAAAACATTTTACAAATAGATGGCAAATGTCTTCTTCCCACTAGGGTTCAGTATACAGACCGGATGCTCAATCTTAGTGCAGGCACCCAACCAGAAATGAGACCATGCCAGCCTGAGGAGGCCTCTCTGGTAACTTTGTGGGCATTGGGCACCAGGCAACAATCGGGATTATGGTTGGACACAGCAGTGGGGAATTCAGGAAGATACCACAAGGTGTACGATGAGCAGCTGAAGTCTCAGTATAAGAACTCATTAAAGATTTCATTAGAAGGGTGTTGATCAACCCACTCCCCCCAAACACAAACACCACAATCCTCCCTGACTGACTGACTGACCCAGTGAATGTCCTCCCTCCTTTCCTTCCTTCTGGGCAAGGTGCCTTGCACAATTTATACTCAATAAACATTGGTTGACTTGAAGGTATACTCAAGACACTTAAGTTCAACCAAAGAATTTTATCCCTTTCCATTTTTTAGACCTTTAATTGTATATTTAGTAGAATAGGAAGATCTGACATTATTTGTTATAATTTAAAATTGGTGTGCAAATGTAAAAAAAATAAAATTGTCCCATTTTTTTAAAAAAGTGAGATAACAAACAAAATAGGTATTTGTGTTATCAAAATGAGAAAGTATTGTGTCGTCGTTCTAAAGCTTGATGTTTTGTCAAAGGCACCCGCAGCTGGTCAGTAGCTAAGCTCCTTCTTGCTTCAGAAGCGCTGTGCAGAGTCAGGCTGCCATTAAACACCAAAGGCTGAATTCAGCTTAACAGAAAAGACGAAGTGGTGACCGAGGGTGGAGTTATCTCCTAAATTGGTGTAACTGAAACTCTCTAGTATTCCCAGAGTGTGCCTTCTGTCTCCCTTAATAGACTAAACATATGTGTCTTTTCAATCACTTAGGAAAAGATGTTATGAAATAACTATAGTCATAAATGGGCCATAGATGGTTTTAACATAATATCATAATCCATTCATAATTTCTAATTGACTTTCAAATGCATCACAGCTAGCTAAGATATTTATTTTTAATGACATTATCCAGCAAAGGTCATAGAAGAAATCATGGATAGTTTCTGTTCAATGTTACAAAAATAACATTATGGTCATCTATTTGGTTTTCCAAAGAATAATAATGTGTTTCTCCCTCTAATTTAAAGTTTTTGCTTGCATTACATTCTTATTAGCTAAATGAAAGGAGAATGCTGTTTTTCAATGGAATTGCATGCCATTTTCTTTTTGAAGTGATGTTATTTTCCTTCTCTACAGTGGCATTATTTGTTCTAGACTGACAATCATTTATTATGATCAGAGTCCCCTTTGGGTGTGGTGGCGGGGTCTCATTTTGCATGTCTGCAAAACATCGCTATCATCATTAGGTTAGATTCTGTCCAATGAAACAGATCAGTGCATTTAAAAGAAAAAGATAAAACATTTGCTCTTTGGCTGACTAGATTGGTTGCTTTATTTTAGTGATCTGTTTGGTCTGTATACTTCATTTCATAGCTCTCTCTTAAGAAATTTTACTTGCGATATTGGAGTTAGATTTTTGTCCGGTAATGACCTATATTTTAATAATTGTAGGATGTATGTTTACATTTATTTAATAACATCTTTTCATAGTTGAATGTTCAAACACGTAAAAACACAGACACTACAGTCTCTAAACTAAGGCAGTGTTCTTTACTAGGCTTGAGTTGCGTGCCTCTTGAGAGTCTAATGAAAAGCCACGGATAACCCCTCGGTGTTGTTGGGACACAATCCGAAGCCCCCTTTCAGTGCTAGGAAGAAATTATAGTGGTGTTATGATAAATCTTTTGCATGTTTATTTGCTTCTGGTTGAGAAAGCAGAGTTTTCTGCTTCTCTTAATCCTTTACTTGCTGATGAGGGTCCAGGTCATTCCTCAGAACAGGACCCACAGGACATCCTTCAGCCCATCACCAGATCCTGGGTTCATCTTTACACTCAGGAGAAAAAGCCACAGGTATTAAAGCAACTCATCAAATATAGTCATTTCTGACTGTGACTTTTACGATAGCCGACATGAAAAAGAGGAAAAAAGAGACAGGGAAGAGTTGAGAGCAACTTTCTGGAGTAGAGAAGGGTTTCTGGTTTTACAAAGATTCCTAGAATCCCCCTCCCCCTGCCTGCACACACACACACAAAAGCCTATCTTACAATTCACAAAAATGTGGGATTAATTCTCTCTGTCTCCACAAGTGTCTATTATTTGAGATAGAAAGTATCAGTGCTTCTTTTTCTGGTACCTGGCATAATGTTGCTTGGGCTATATAATATGGATAAATTACAGAATCTCGTTTGCCCAAGAAGAATGTTTTGGAAGAAACTCTTAAGAAAATGTCCTTATCAAAAGAAGGGAGATATTAATCCATTCTCATCGTTAACTACCAACTCCACTTAAATATTATATGTTCGATGTGATAAACAATCAAAAGACCAGAACTGGAACACTTGATATCCTTCTTTAGTCCCCTTCCCCAAAGTGGTTTTGCCAGGACAAAAGTAATACATGCAGTTTCAACATCACTGATCATTTTACCTGGTCTCCACTTTCAAACATATTAGCTGTACTTGTCTCAACAAAGACTTAGTGAAAGGGATTCTGTCCTGAAATGATTATATTTCATAGTCATATGCCTCTTTCACTTATCTCTACCTTTTTCATTTAGCCACAAATATTTTTTGAGATTCACCAGCACTCTTAGTCTACAGATTCTCTTTTACCAAAACACTAATCGTTATTTCTTTTCCTGAAACTTTTAATATCTCTTTATTTTTTTCACTTGACATTTTAATATCATACTGTCTTCTATCAACTTCCAAATCCATTCAAATAATTACCTAAGTACTCCGGTCCCAGCTTATATTTGAATTTTCTAGATGTTTAGTGTGTGTGTGTGTGTGTGTGTGTGTGTGTGTGAATTTTCTCATTGCTTGCTGTTGTTTTAAATACGAGAAAACATCACATTTGCTTAAGCCACCTGGGGCTCTCCCTTCACGGGCAGATGAACATCCCCTACATCCCAAGTCATAGTTCGTTCTTACGTATCCTCAGTTCTGCTGTGTTTCCCTGCCAGTTTCCATGAAAATCCAAATGCATCATGAAAACCATTATTTTTGCAACCTAAGTAATTTGAGGAGGTAACAAATGACCATTTCTCATCTTTCTAGCTGGTAACTGGCTCTGCTTTACTTGTGGTTTTTCTTTCTCTGTTCCAGGCCTCCCTCCTGCCTCTCCTCTCCCTCCTGAACTTTGCCCTTTTCCAAAAATCAAGAACCTCTGCAAAATCTGCCCTCCTTCAAATCTCAGCTGCTTTGCAAAGGGAGGTCACTCCCATGGGGCTGCCTGTTCGTTCCTGTGCTTCTCTGGAGATTCAGATTCTTAGATGGTGATGGTAAAGTTGATAAAATATGGGTTTTCAAAACCTAAGAATGACATAAATGCAAGGGGCATTTATGGAAGAATATCATTGTAACACATATTTGTTTATTACTTGCAAAGCAATGGGGTCGCATGCTCCATTTCGGCCCTCAAGTGACTTATAGACTAGCTGAGGCTTCACTTTGCCAGTGTCACATATTAATGAGAATAAATATGTTTTAAGTTCTTATAAGATAGGAAAAGCTAAGAGTCACTATTTGATCTAGAGCTCATCAATTACTTGCATATATGCCTATTGAATTTATCTGATGCTACCTGTTCATGTAACGTATTGATGTCTTAAGTAGAGATCTTTTTAAGTAAATAAATAATCGACTAGGACAATTATATACTGACACATATATATCTATATATCTACTTATATACACACATATACACATACATACATAGATGTATGTCAAGTTAACTAAACAGTGTTTTAAAGATGATTAACTTGTCATCCCACATTCTGGTGTCATCCCACATCCACATTCCAAGAAATGGACTCCCAATTTTTTTTAACAGATTTCTGTATCCAAAGATAATAAGTTACGGAAATCTAGATCCACCATAGCTATTTCTGATTGGAACACAAATAAATAACTTCTTCACTTAAAAATATGATCTTGTTAGAACATTTCATTTCTGTATTTTAATCTCTGATTCACTATCCTGCTGTGTTTTGATTACAAGTATTTTTATCTCGATGTAAGATAAAAATATTTTTTTAATCCAGTAAAATATTTTCAAGGGATTTGTGCTAAAGATAAGTAATGGCTAAAGAGAGGAATAATAAATGCTCTGAGATAGAAACAGGTTTTTTAACAGAACTCCATGAAGTAAATATTTTATACTTAATTACACTCTGTCTCAGGTATGTGCCACACAAGGAAAACAGAAGTGTAGCTGAAGTCTTGTGTTCTTCAGAAAAGTTGCTTAAACCTGTGTACCCTTGGGCTTAACAAAAATAATGTTAGACTCACAGCAAAGATGAAAAAATAGGGCGCGGAATTTGCTTGTGTGTGATTATCTGGCTTGGTCTATAATGTCACATTAATTTTAATTACCCAATTCTCTAAATTCTTTTTGTTTGTTTTATTTTTGAGAGAGGGAGAGACAGAGTAACACCTAGGGCAGGAGCAGAGAGAGAGAGGGAGACACAGAATCCGAAGCAGTCTCCAGGCTCTGAGCTCTCAGCACAGAGCCCAACGTGGGGCTCGAACTCACGGACCGCGAGATCGTGACCTGAGCTGAAGTCAGATGCTCAACCTACTGAGCCACCCAGGCGCCCCTCTAAATTCTTTAATATGTAGAGGTCATCCAAGTAAAATAACCAAAAGAAAAAGCCTCTTTGAGAGAAAAACTGTGAAAGCATTATTTCAAGACAAACTGCAGGCAAGACCCACGAGAAATCCAATATATAAAGAAAATGAGTAGTAAAATGAGATGAACAGTGAGTGACATAAACTGGAGATTATCAAGCTGATATGTATTAATTTTATCCTTCGCTCTGTGCAATACTGTTTCAGTCAACAGAGTTGTTTCCTGTTTACAGTTGCTTTTTAAAAAATTAGTCATCTGTATGTATATATATATATAGTCATGTATATTAGTCATATATATATTAGTCATATATATATATATTAGTCATATATATATATTCAAAGCAGGCTATAGTGAGCATATAAATGTGTTTTGACACATACAATGATTATTTTATAAACTTGGGAATGTGCATTTTCTGAACTAGGAAATATGGAATAATTTTGCAAATAGTGTTTCTATGCAAAACAGAGTATTCAACCTTCATAAATCTGTGATAAGCAGGAAAGCAGATCACATCACGTATGCTATATTTTCATCCCACCAGAATATATACTGCCCCCACTTCCGGTAAAGTTAGCTGTTGCAGTTTTGTGAGTAAATCGTGAAATTTATGATAAAAGAAATGCATAAATATTAGACATTTAAGTATATCAACTAGTCAAGGTCCAACGACTTTTTAACAAATTCTTTGGGAACCTGGGTGCCTCAGTCGGATAAGCGTCCAACTCTTGATTTCTTTTCAAGTCATGATCTCATGGTTTGTGGAATTGAGCCCAGGGTCCTACTGCACACTGACAATGTGGAGCCTGCTTGGGATTCTCTCTCACCTCTCTCTCTCTGCTTCTCTCTCTCTCTCTCTCTCTCTCAAATAAATAGAAATTATTTAAAAAAGAAAGCTTTTAAAGAAGTCTGTGAAATTCTAGCCTGAGATTTGCTTATAGGAAAACAATAAAGCTACTACTTACAACGAAAAGGACCAAAAAATATAAACAGTAAAAAATAAGATGGAATACTTTGGGGTTAAATATTTAATTTTTGCCTAGGCAATGATTGTTAAATTTCTTAGTTTTTCCTTTACTTGAAAGCTGAAGCTGAATATCCAAAGAAGTTAGGAGACACTTCTGTGAGTATAAAGTTACAATTGAAGGGGCAGCTGGGCGGCTCAGTGGTTAAATGTCTGATTTCAGCTCAGGTCATGATCTCAGGGTTCATGAGTTCGAGTCCTGCATCAGGCTCTTCTCTGCTCTCAGCACAGAGCCTGCTTTGGATGCTTTGTCCCCCTGTCTCTCTGCTCCTCCTGTGTTCATTCTGTCTGTGTCTCAAAATAAATAAATGAACTTAAAAAAAAAGTCACAACTGAAAACTCTGAGGAGATGTTTCAAGTATAGAAACCCTCAGTCCAACATGAAGCACTTTGGAAGTTTTATGGCTTCCAGTGAGATTCTGGTTATTTTCTTTTTAAAATATGACAATCAAGGGACATACTTTAATTCAAAGGTAAAATTAATAAAGAATCTTCCTTGGGAGTGACTGAATATGTGTAAAAAATTGATATTGCAAATAACAAAAATTAGTTGCTTTTTGATTATCAAAGTGGCAATAATTTAAAAATCTGGTGTTGCTGAGAATGTGGAGAAATGTTCAGACAGAATAGAATAAGTATAGATAAGTAATGCCAAATATTTATTTTACAAGAGTAATGAATAGTAAGAACAAAGGCTTGGAGCTGTGATAAGGAATTGTACGTCCCAGGTAAAATCAGCATGGTTGGAAATCAGGATTTTTATAAGAGCATGACGATAAGCACTATGCAACAGAATGCAACTGAGAGAACACCAGAGACTATAAAAAATTATAACTTATTTCATAAGCAATTTACAGCTTTTTTAAAACAGGTGAATGAATTACTTGGTAAAATCGTGTCTTTGGAAGATTTTTCTAAAAAATGAATTGTCAGTGACATCCCAAGGATCGAATTGGGCAAAGCTTAGGAGACTTTTGCAGTTGGCCAAAGGTGAGGTATGAGAATCAAGTGGACTGAATGTCAGTGAAAATGGGAAAAAAAGGGACAAATAGGAGAGATCGGTACAAATAGAATCCTTCGCAGCTGGTGGTTAATGGGATACATAACTGAAACTAAATTATAATGAAAAACATACCAGATTTGTTTTGATGTGTTCATGCCAAATAATAGAGCTCAGTGGTAGGGAACTCAAAAGCCTGAGTCTGCCATTTGTGTGAGGGAGCATTGGTAGAGTCCCTGAAAATTTGTCTTGACTGAAGTTTTTCGGACCATTGATGATCAAATTATGAACTGACAAAAATTTCACATCAATATGAAATTATCTATCTATCTATGTATGTATCTACCTACCTACCTATCTTTCTATCCATCTTACTCTAGCACACATAAATCTACTCACCATAATGTCAAATTACTTGCCTTTTCTGATTATAGTGAAATACTTTTGAATTATTTAAAAATGCAGCATGTCGATATATGTTGTATATGTACATAAGTGAATACTGTATAACTATTCAAGTAGTTATTTTCAGACTTTATTAATGATTCTGAAAATTTTCATATTTAAAACACAATGGAAGTCTAAGGAGAATCTTGGTACTCTGATTTCTGTAATGAGATTACCTTCATCGAACTATTTTGTAGCACCGAGGTAGTTGAGACAAAAAGGTTTTTCCCCTTACTTTGTAATGTAGGCATTTATTAAAATAAGTTTCTATCTAATAAAGTGTAAGTGTTAACGTCAACATTTCTCTCATCCCTCTGTTCTCAAAGCACGTAACATACTATTTTGCAAACTTTTGGCTTCATGTATTTCCCCAGATTGCGTGGAAAAAAAATAATCAGTCCTGGCTATTTCTCTGTCATTATTTATGAAACGTATAATCCTTTCACCGAGGAATTAAGTGGGGAAAGCTACTTTACACCACTAGTAGATAAAAGGAGCCGAGTAGGAATTGGTATTATTCATTATCAAGTTTTTGTTGTTGTTGTGGTCTGGTCTTTCTCTGAACCTGGCCTTGCTCTTACTTTACTGAAATCGTATACCAACAACAGGGAGATGGCTGATATGGGAGAGGCTAAAAAGTTCAGTCTGCTGGGAGAGGGATTCATTTCAGCCCATCAGTGCGGTTATTCTGCTAAGTGGTGACATAATCCCAAATTCACATTCCCAAGAGATTGGCTCTCGGGATCTCTCCCATTTGCTGACTTTACTGCAAAAGAATGCCAGCTTCTGCCGTAATTGAGGAAAAAGGTTTTCAGGCCAGATTATCATTTCTGAAATGGATCACATAACATATCTAAAAGTGTTCGTATAAACCCAACCTTCTGCCCAGAGATTGTCTTCTTTCAAATAAATAAATAGATTTTGTAATATCCTGTTTTGTAAGGGCACCATATATTGGGCTTGTCTTTTTAATTCCAATAATCCTGGTTTTCTAAAAGAAAACACTTTAGGCAAAAGAGCATCCTGGATCGATATTTAATACAGAGGAAAAAAAAAGAGAAAAAACTGGAAACGATCTGTGTGGGTATTACTAAGTATTCTGTAGTCACTAACAAAATGGGCTAAGGCTCCATATATACTCTATTACGTTAGAAAGACTACATGACATATTAAATGAATAAATCAAACTGAAGTAGAAGATGTAGAATGTTGACCTGTCTTTGGGACAAATGATATATGCATGCATGTACATACATGCAAATATTGACATATATGTGAATCATCTACATATGCTACATTTCACATATATGTGTGTATGTATATGGTTACTTCTGAAGGACCCAGAGTAGGTTTTATTTCCTAACCTTTTGAAATATTTAATTATTTCAGCCTGACATACAATTTTTAAATAAAAGGGAATGAAAAAGTATTATTTCTATATTGTCTCCCGTAAACTAAAATTTCTTGATGTACATACTAAGGCATACATTTAATGCATTATATATTCTATGTTAACGTTACCCAATTTTGATGCATATTTAATATATTTTGCTAAAGACTGTGTGCATTCAATGTGTACCTCTAAACCACTAAGTAATGTTAGCAACAAACAGAAGCCAGCATACTGAAGGTCAGGTAATGACAGGAAATGCTTGATAGGAAGCTCCAGAAAGGAGATTTAAGACTAGGCAAGGTTCGACTGTATCTTTCAGATATTTGCAGTGGGTGAAAACCCAGAACACATTTGGTCAAGTTCTCTATTTCAAGATAAACTTTGCCCATATGTTTTTGATTCATTTACATGTAATTCACTGAACTGACATTCTGAATGAGTTATTCGATGCGTAAGGAGATTTTTGTGCCATAATTATATGTGATACATATAATATAATGCATAATAATTTAGAGCAGAACTTGTATTTTTTCATGTTACAGATTCTAAGCACATGTTCCTTCCTGATGATTCACTGTGCTTGAACCGAGGTGTTGAGTGACTCATTGAGTCAACCAACCCTTGAGATTTATATTATTGCATTGTACTTTTTTTTAAAAAAAAGCAGTTTTTCTGTGCCTTAGATTCCATGATTGTCAAATTAGCATGATAATCTTTATTAAAAATTACCGTGGTCCTTTAGCTGAACCTGTAAGATGAATTAACATGGCTTGCAAATAACAATTAGTTCCTAGAATTTATAACTTTTTTTTCCCGTGTGATAGTACAGTTTAAATATGCACTTGGAAATATAGTATAACACTAGTTCCCCACATTATCTTCTTCAAACTAAAGATAGACTTGCTAAAAATTTCATGACCTATGACCTCTCAGAAAATTTATGGATCTTCAGTTTAGTCATAGTTGTTGTAGTGGCTAAAAAATGACATGAAATTTCACGTTTTATTCATATTTCTCACTAGCCCTCCAAGCCTCACACAGTGCAGCCTCCTTGGGGAAATAAAATCACTTTCAGATTTGTATTTGGATATTAAGAAGCAGTTTCTCTGAGATGAATCCACTAGAAAGTTCCTGAAATCATTAAATGGTGGCAAAACAGAAAAAGACACCTAAATAAATGCAAAAAGCCTCAAACTAGACTATAAGTAAATTATAATATATCAAATAAACTTGATAAATGTGAATTGTAGGTCAAAATATTATTTATTAGTCGGTTTTCAAAGGACTGGTTTCTAATGGCTAATGGCAGAAAAACTATCTTGAAATAATTTCAGTCTAAACATGGTATTGGAAAGCCTATAAATATTAGAGTCTGAAGATAGCGGTGTTATGAATTGGAAACTAAATCACTCACATAACTATCTCAAGGTTACATATTAGATTTAAAGCAGAGGCTATATGCTCACCCTTTCACTTGAAAAAAAAGATACTTTAAATAAATTGAGATACCCGAAGACTCGTGCAGCTGAGTTAACAGTCTGGGTATTATTCCTCAAAATGCATGTGGGATACAGGACTTTTGGGCACACAGGGCATTTATGGGAAGTTACCTGTTTCTGTCCCCTTGTTGACTGCCTGCTGTCAGGTCAGTGCGGTTCGAGGAACATGAAATTCATATCCTTACATCTTCATGATGAGAAGGAAAAAGAGATGTCTCTCTCTCATGAGATATCCTGGGAGAAGGGTTCTCTGATGGACCAAGCCTGAGTCACGCTCCTTGCCTTCAATCACCATGACCAGTGAGGTGGTTAGTCTCACCCACCCGGTAAGGATTATTGCTAAAGCACGGTAAAAAATCAGTTCCTAGGGATTATTTCAGTTATTATGATACTTCCGTAAGTTGGATGGATAAAAAATTAATTAAAATAAATAAATGCATACATGCATACATACTTTAAGAATTGTTTAAAGCTGACACGTATATCTCCATTCAGCAATCCTTAATTTCCAGAGTTTTCATAGTCCCGTTTTACAAAAAGCTCAAAATTTTGCCCAGACTGTCCATTGCTGCCCCGTCAGGTCTCTCTAGAACTAACTTGACCAAAGAATTTCTAGGTTGAATAAGAAGAAAGAGTCCAAACAGAAGTAAAATTCTGAGAAATATAGCATTGTCTAAATCACCTGATGCTTTGCAAAGGAGTAATTTTACTTTAAATAGGATGGTTGCCGAGGGTCTATTTCCTGGCAATTTGGAAAGATTTGCACTACGCTGATAGCCCATTATGTGGTAACTGTGTTTTGTTAGATAGTCATTTATTTTAATGCAAGTTTGCTTTATCCTGCCAGTTTGTTGACTGTTCCTTGCTGAATACCTCTGTAATCTAAACTTTAAAGAAGGATTAAGCTTCATGGTATTTACCTAACTGAGCATTGTCATTGTGTTATCCTCTTACATATTTGTTACCTGGAAAAAAGAAAAAAAAAAAACCTTTCTTTTTTTTATGGGCTTCCCTGTTACTTTTGCTTGAAAGCCTCTGTGGGTCTTTAAAATTTTATTGTTTTGTTTTATGTTCTGAGACTGTCATTTAAATAGAAGCAAGAGTTAAGTTAGATTAGTGCTTTTAATAATACTTTTTGTTTTTGCTATTGCATGTACACATAAATAACAGAAGAAACACATTTCATCATCTTCCTTTTACCCTGAATTACCATGGAGACCAACAACAACAACAACAACAACAACAAAATAATTACAACTCAGCTGGCCACATTTGGATCACACCTTTTTAGAAATCCTGTTGATTTTCAAAACCCCTTTGAAAATAACCGACACTTTTAAAAACCCTTATTGTTGAAGTATAGTTGGTATACATTGTTCTGTTAGTTTCAGGTGCACGACGTAGTACTTCGACAATTCTGTACATTACATAATGCTCACTACTCTAAAGGTTGCTTCCATCTGTTATCGTACAGTGTCGTTGCAACATTACTGAATATTTCCCCTATGCTGTACTTTTCATCTCTGTAACTTATTCATTTTATAACTGGAATTTTGTACCTCTTAATCCCCTTCACCTATTTCACCCAACCCCTCCTCCCCCTCCTCTCTGGCAGCTACCAGTTTGTTCTTTGTATTTATGAGTCTTTCAGGTTTTGCTTGTTTGTTCATTGGACTCCGTATGGAAGCGATCATATGGTGTTTGCCTTTGTCTGACTTACTTTGCTTAGCATAATACCCTCTGGGCCCATCCTGTTGTCACTGTCACAGATGGCAAGACCTCATTCTTTTTTATGACTGAGTAATATTCCACTGCATGTATACACCACATCTTCTTTATCCATTTATCTATGGATGGACACATGGTTGCTCCATATCTCAGCTATCGTTATACTGCAATAAACATAGCGGTGCCTATATCTTTCCAAATTAGTGTTTCTGTTTTCTTTGGGTAAATACCTGGAGGTGGAATTACTGGATCAGATGGTATTTCTATTATTCATTTTTTGAGGAAACTCCATACTGTTTTCCACTAATTAGTGGCTGCACTAATTTCCATTCCCACCGAGAGTGCATTAGGGTTCCCTTTTCTCTACATCCTTGCCAACACTTGTTATTTCTTGCCTTTTGATACTAGGTATTCTGACTGATGTGAAGTGATACCTTATTGTGGTTTTGATTTGTATTTCCCTGATGATCAGTGATGTTGAACATGTTTTTGTGTCTGTCGGCCATCGGTATGTCTTCTTGGGAAGAACGTCTATGCAGAAAATAACCTGCACCTCTAATGGAAAACCTGTTTACCTCTTCTGCATGGCTCTTATTCCCTCCAGGTAAATAGAATGCAATCTGTGTCCTGGGAATATTTTAATCTTAATTGTTTATTAGTCAGAGGAGACAAGAGAGACCAAAAACGTTTGACAGAGAGAGAAAGAGGGAAATATAGTTTTATTTTGAGTAATTGCCTCAAGAAATTTCATTCGCCACTTGTGAAATCCTAAATGCACTGGTTTTCACTTCTTGCAAGATTTTTTTTTTTCTTTTTTAGCAATCTCTACACCCATCGTGGGACTTGAACTCATGACCCTGAGATCAAGAGTCACATACTCTTTCTACTGAACCAGCTAGGCACACCAGTTTTTCACTTTTTTAAAAAAAATCAACTTTTTTTATCATATTACATCATTTCCATTTCCATTTCCATATCTTCCTTAAAATTCTTTTCCTGATAGAAACTGTATGTCTTCATTGAAGTCTGGGCCTTCAATAGCTTCATGGGGGGATCATGATGGGTTTTAGCTAGTTTATGAGACCTCTCCCTTTCAGGTGTCGGTTCAGGAGGAAGCAAGTAACCTAATTCTGGGCAATGATATATTTGAGGAGACCTGTTGAGAAATGAGTCCTGGCTCTTAAAAAGAGAAGAGAAAAAAAAAAAAAGACTCAGAGAAGAAATAGGTCCCTTATGTCTCTGAACTTCACATGTGAGGGTGTGATCCTTCAAATTGCTGCAGCCACTTTCCCACCATGAGGCTACATGAATGAGGACAAAAGTCAACTTATTGCTAGAGTTAGTAGAGAAAAAAAATAGATGAAAAAACTCTGGCTTTTTGAGTTGTACATACGGAATCGACATACTTACAGGCTTCCTGTTACATAGAATAATATAATGTAGTTTATTTAAGTCACAGAAGCCAGAGATTTCTGCTATAAGCAGCTAAGCACATCTGAACTAATATTCTTTATCGTTTGTATGACATGCTACAGATAGACCTATGGAGATAGGTCTGTCACTCCAGAGCTTTCTAAAATCTGAGGGATAGGCAGAGAGAGAGAGAGAGAGAGAGAGAGAGGAAAAGCAGGGAAAAGAAAAATTGTACAGAGGTAAGACAACACCCATGTAATCTGTAAACCCTGGATATCATCAGTGCATAAAAAAAAAAAGTATGTGGAGATAAACTTCATTTTTGAAGGGGGAGAAAATCTTAGCTCTAAGACAATATTTAGGAAGGTAAGAAACCTCATTATGTTCTCCCAGGAAGAGTAATGCTACATTCCACACACCTTTTAAACCAAGTGAGGTGATGGTAGCTCTCTCTCTCTTTTTAATGTTGGTCTATTTTTGAGAGAGAGAGAAAGAGAAAGAGAATATGCACACGTGAGTGGGGGAGGGTTAGCGAGAGGGGGAGAGAAAAGAATCCCAAATAGGTCCGCCCATGCTCCGTGCAGAGCCCATTGTAGGGCTTGATCTCTCAAACTGAGATCATGGCCTGGACTGAGGTCAAAAGTCAGTTGTTTAACTGACTGAATCACCCAGGTGCCCCTAAGAGCTTTCTCTTGAGTAGGGGTGGCCCTTACTGGTTGTGAGGACAGGTGACTGGAGGAACACGTGTGTCAGAAAGAACTATATAAACCAGTGTACTTCATCTTAAAAAAAGGTGACTCCCATATTACTGAGATTGAGCTAGAGACGTAGGTAGGCATCAGGCTGTGGAGAACATCATAGGATATGCAAATAAATGCTATAATGAGGTAAAGTGTAAGAAGAGTAGTAAATAAATCAATGGTTTGCCTAAAATTGTGAACCTTTGCAATTTATATATAGAACACATTGTTTGATTTATTGATGAAGTGATTCATCTATCAAACAAAACAAAACTAAAAAAGACATATTTGGGGATTCAGTGGTTTCAATTTTAGGAATACAGTTTAAGGAAATAATATGAGATATGGTAGAACTATGTACAAGGATGCTTATCACAGGGTTATTTATAAATATCAGTATGAAGAGGAAGTAATCAGAGCATCCAACAAAAGTGGAAAAGTTACTAAATCATGGACTGTTCTTACAATTGAATATTAGGGAACAATTACAATTACTTATTTGCAGAATATTCGATGTCATGAAAAAGTGTTCATAATAAAAAGTTTAGGTTGAAAGGAAAACATCAGGCAAAAATAAGTACAAAATACAAAGATACAATCCCAGTTTGGAAAAAGAGGAGGCAAGAGGGAAGGTATTTATATGTATATGTACAATTCTCCCCGCTCCCACATACATGCACACATACACAATTTTTAAAATGGGAGCAATTCAGTATATCAATAATGTTTATTCTAAGTTAATGGGCAATAGGCAATTTTCTTGGGCATAGGTAAATATGGATTGCTTTTATATAATAATAATATATAAATAAAAATAAAAAAACTGTATTGTATTTACCTTTCTTTGACTTACTTCACTTGGCATTATACTCTTTAGATCCATCATGTTGTTTCAAATGGCAAGATTTTATTCTTTTTTATGACTGAGTAATATTCTATTATATACACACATATATATGTATGTATACATATCACTTCTTCTTTATCCATGCATCTATGGAATGGACACTTGGGTTGCATCCTTATCTTGGATATTGTGAATAATGCTGCAATAAACATAGAGATGCACGTGCCTTTTTGAATTAGCATTTTCATTTTCTTTGGGTAAATACCCAGTAGTAGAATTACTGGAACATACAGTAATTTTATTTTTTAATATTTTGAGGAACCTCCATACTGTTTTCCAGTGTTTGTACCTATTAACATTCCTATCAACAATGCACGAGGGTTCCCTTTTTTCTATATCCTCACCAAAACTTATTGTCTCTAGTGTTTTTTTTTTTTATTTTATCCATTCTGACAGGTTTGAGGAGATATCTCATTGTTGTTTTGATTTGTATTTCTTTAATGATGGGTGATGCGAACATGGGTGTCTGTTGGCCATCTGTATGTATTCTTTGGAGAAATGTCTGTTCATGTCTTCTGCTCATTTTTTAGTTGGGTTATTTTGTGTGTGTGTGTGTGTGTGTGTGTGTGTGTGTGTTGTATAGGTTCTTTGTATATTGTGTATATTAATCCCTTATTGGATATATCATTCACAAATATCTTCTCCCATTCAGTAGCTTGTCTTTTTGTAGAATTTAAGGAATAAAACACACAGACAAAGAGAAAAATAGACCCAAACAACCAGGCTCTTAAATATAGAGAACAAACCAACAAGACTGGAGGGGAAGTGGTGGAGAAATGGGTGAAATAGGTGAAGGGGATTAAGAGGACACTTCTGTGATGAGCACTGAATAATGCATAGAATTGTTGGATCACTGTATTGTACACCTGAAACTAATATAACACTGTATGTTAATTATACTGTGATTGAAATAAATTTAAAAACAGAAAGAAAGAAAAGAAAAGAAAGGCATCTCTTAAAAAATATAGAAACTAGAAGTAGCTCAAAATTAAAATTCAAAAAAAAGGATTTTATAAATAGTAGTATAATATGACCAAGGAGAAAATACTGTATTCTCAGTAAATGAACAATATTATGGCACCAACCATTAATATAGATCACATATAGAAATGCCTTCAAGCAAAAGGAAAGCAATATGTATTTTGTGTTTAAATAATTAACTCACAGTCAAACCAGGTAAAGATATTACCTCTCTCTGGGGTTCTTTCTTGCTTAATAGCTCAACACATTGCTAGTCGTGATGCTGACGGGGGTGGCTAGGGTAAAACAAGTCGGGATAATTCTGTAGACTCTCTCCATGTTATGAGAATGGGCTGTTGAGAGAGGGGGAAAGAGAGAAAGGCAGAGGAGAGGGGAGGGGGGAAGGAGAGAAGAGAATGTGTGATTTGTAAGGGAGGTAATGTCTCCAGTGGCAGGGGGTAACTACTCCTGGTAAAAACTGACAAATTGCTAAAGGAAAGGAAGTAAAGCACAGATCTCGGGCCATGCATCCTGCTTCTTTTCCTTTCACAAAACCCACAATACACACCCTCATTAACTCCTGTCTGTGCGAATAAGAAGAATGATAGCGTGAAGAATAACTATCTAGCTTGAAATCTTCACTGTAGATTTTAGGTCAGAAAAAAATGGGGTAAGTTTTTCCAAGTCACAAAATTATTTAGTGACAACAAGAGTCTAAGATCCTTGGGCTGGGCTCTGATGCCCAATACATTTTTCATTCCACTAAACCGTCATCATACTTGATACTTAAGGAAAGGTTCCACCTTACCCCATGGTAACTGTCACACAAAAACATGCCTGATTGGTTTTGTATGTTAGTTTTATGTAAATAAGTAAATACCAGAAAGCCCACTGAATGGGGTCTAGGAACTTCCTGTACTCAAGTACTATTTTCATTGATTATCATTGTGGTCTTGTGTTTGTTGCTTAACCTTGCTGTGTCTCAGTTTCTTATCTGCAAAACAAAGAGAATGCATTGAATGTTCTCTGATGTATTTGAAGATATTCAGCAGACACCCTGCAGAATTGCATAACCAGTGAAAACAACATAGTTCTGACAAAGGTATAATCTTTACTGATATCTTGCTCCATCTTCCCTGAAGCCCTAAATAAGTAACTTGAGATATTGAAACTAAACAGTAGCGGAACAACTATTGCATATCCGTGATCATTTACAGTAAGTGAAAATTATAAGTGAATTTAGGGAGGTTTCACGAATTGAAATGTAAAAGACTCTTCAGTTGTTTTCATCGGGAAATGTACACAGAGGAAATGGGGAAGGAGGGCAGTTTACCTACGGAAGGGAGAGCAAGCACATGTAAAGAATTTTTTAGAGAAGCCTCACTGTATGTAATTATTTCCAAGAGACTTTTGGGAGGTCATTTCTTTGATAATCAAGGTGTGAATCAAAAAGGGAATAAGGAAGATACTGGGATGCTAACTTACCAAAAGGGACTCCTCTGTTATAATCTGTAGGGAGACACTACCCTATGCTAAAGAGAGTTAATTCATTCTGAAATTCACTGTGCAAGTGAATGTAAGCCCACTCCTCAAAAATTGGGGGAAATGGTAAACCAAGGGTTTCATGAAACTTTCCAAATTCAGCTTTGTTTGACAATAGAAACAGTGATGAGGATGATAATAGAATCTATTTGATAAGGTTATTGTAAGGATTAAATGAATTAATACAGGTTAATTAGTTAATTTGTTAAATTGTTATCTTTGTCATTCCTGTTGTTGTTTGCAATATTATTTGGTCTGAAATATATCTAGATTGATCTAACTTTCTGGTAAAATTAATTATAATTTGCTGGTAAAGAAATGTCTTCTGTAACTTTTCAATTATGTGTTTTTTTTACTGAGTTCTTAAGAGAACGATCCACTTTGTCCACCAAAAAAAATCAATTTTTTTAAAGTGAAACATGCAGGAAGCTTCTTGTTTGCTGTAGCAAAAGCATTATAACTATATTTTTCTGCCGATCAAGATATACTAAAAGTCAAACTACTAATTTTTCAGTTCCGGCCTTTAATGCCTGACTTTCTATCTAAAAGATAACCTGGTCTTTATAGTGTATTTTGTAAGAGGGGAGAGCATTGAAGTCATCTCAAATCCAAGCTTGATACCTAAACACCTTCCTACATAACTGAATTTTAACTTCTAAGAATCAAATTCTATTTGCAAGTACCTAAGAAATATGAATCATCTCTCAGTTCACTGAATGACACAAAACTTGAGATCTTTGAGATACAATATTCAAGCAATAACAAGTCACTTTCACATTTTAGAAAGCAGCCACCCCACTAAAACCAAGTAGAGGGAGAAACCCCATCACTTCCCTTTGGTTTTCAGCATGAAATCCATCCCACATAATGTCTTCTAGGTCCTAAGTAAAATTCTAGCTAATTTCCTACACGAAATAAAAATTTCAGGGAGTAATTTCTAGTTTTTTTTTAATAGTTTGTTGTGCTGTTAGACTTTTATTAACTGAAACTAGGAAAATTTTTCTTCGCTACTTGGTAAAACAAGAAGCATATTTCAAAATTTATACATTCAGAAGTTCTTTGATCTAAAGAGCTTTCAAACCTTTACCTTGAGTAAACTTTAAAAAGTATCATTTTAAAACTCTTAAATATTTATTAGGGGAAAGGGGAAGCAAAGCAATAATTGTAGAGTTTATAAATAGGTTAGACTCTGATATAAGGGCTTAGTTGTATCATTTATTTGATAGATGTTCTGGTTTAAACTTTATTGGCTATAATACATACAAATTATTTTAAGAATAAATGGTGTTTCAAAATCTCTTTATATAGCTCTGGAAAATTGATGTTTTTACTTTTAAAAATAACTGATCAAAGTGGGACACTTTTTTTTGATTTCTGTTTTATCTTTTCCTTTAAAAAAAATTTTTTTAACGCTTATTCATTTTTGAGAGACAGAGAGACAGAGTGTGAGCGGGGGAGGGGCAGAGAGAGAGCGAGACACAGAATCCGAAGCAGGCTCCAGGCTCGGAGCCGTCAGCACAGAGCCCGACATGGGGCTCAAACTCACGGACTGCGAGATCATGACCTGAGCCGAAGTTGGACGCTTAACTGACTGAGCCACCTAGGCGCCCTATCTTTCTCT
The DNA here is from genome assembly GCF_022079265.1 of Lynx rufus. NCBI lineage: Eukaryota > Metazoa > Chordata > Mammalia > Carnivora > Felidae > Lynx > Lynx rufus. Next base: position 8,119,551 of record NW_025814889.1, on the reverse strand, counting down.
TTCAATAATGCTCTAAGCCACCAGTCTACATTGTATTTACCCTAATTCTGTCTTTGTATTACAGAATTTGTATGTGTTCTGTGTCATCTATATAATCAACATGGTGGTGTCACTGACAAAGAAAGACTTAATTACATGAACTATCTGTCACAAGTCCTTGAGTAGGTAGGGCTGTTGTACAGAATCTGTAGGGCTCATCTGTAGGGCTGGTGTCACTAATAAACACTAAACATCCTTTGTGATGCAGCCCAACAAGCCCCCGTTTAGACTGGACTAGGACAAAAAGTCAAATCGATCTGAACTGAGTCTGTTTACCTACCAGAGAGATAACAGCTGCAGTTTTCCCTTTACTTATTTATATTTATCCTATACTTTAGATTTATATATTTAAAGGCCAACCAATGCGTTTTTAAGGCTAACCAATGCCTTTAAATAATTTTACAGAATTCGAGAGCTGGCAGAGAATCTAGTAATCATCTAACCCTACATAAGAAGAAAATGTAGCCTGTGGAGAAAAAAAAGGCGGTGCTCAAGGTCTCAGTGAATTAGTAACACAGCTGAAATAAGTTCGTCTTATGTGAAATTTATAATATTTGCACTGCTTCTAAATTCAATGGAATGTTTAAATGTGTAATCTAAAAGTATAGTATGTTGTTTTTATAGGTACCAAAAATGAACCCGAACTACTCACAGTTCACTGAAAATAACCCCCTTTTTGACATTTGAAATATATTTACAGTTCCATCTGTAGATGTTAGTTTGTTTTAAAGGATAAGCAGGATATTAGAATGTAAGCTACAAATTCCCTTCCTTTTATTTTATTTTATTTTATTTTATTTTATTTTATTTTATTTTATTTTATTTTATTTTATTTTATTTTAAAGAGAGAGAGTGTGGAACTGATGCAGGGCTTGATCTCACCAGCCTGGGATCATGACCTGGGCCTAAATCAAGAGTCCCATGCTCAACTGACTGAGCCTCCTCGGCAGCCCCCGCACTTGTTAAGTCATAAGAAGAAGGACAAAATTTAAACTCTGTAGCCTAAAAATGTTCTCTGTGAACTACTTGAACTTCACTTTTTTGTTTAATGAATGGCTGGTTTTAGAATTCTAGAGTGATAAAATTTTAGGACAATATGATAGTATCAGCTATTTAGCTTAAGAAAAGAATTTGAAAGCCAGCAGAGAATTTATTCTGAAACGAAGAGGTAGCTATAATACCCTTGAGCTGTTTAAGTCTTTTAGTACTTATCCTTGGGAAGACCACTCTGGTAGAAGTAGGAGGAATTGCTTTGACGACAGTGGAAGTTTATTGGAAGCAAGGGTCCTGCCCTGCCAGGCAGTAAATCTGTAAAGAAACTTACAAATATCTCTTACTTGTGAAGCTTACATTTAATCGGGGGAAACGGACTACAGCAATAAACATCATAAGTAAGTATATAATGTATTAGGAGGACAAATAAGTACAGTGGACAAATATCATACACAGCAAAGAGAATTTAAGTTCTTGGAATAAAGGACAGGTTCCAGGTTTAAATAAGATGTTCAAAGTTAGTTTCACTGAAAAGAAAACATTTGAACACTCAGAAGACATAGAAGAGCTTAAAATTCAGCTGTGGGGAAATGGCTACCTCGGAGGTCATAAGGCCGTCACATACCTGACAAGTTTGGGAAGCAGCAAGGAGGTTTGCATCACTGAAGAGTACTGCAAAAGGGACGGCAGGATAGGAGATGAGGTGAGAAAGTTAACAGGATCCTGATTATGTGAGGGCATCTAGGCCATTGTCAAGCCTTTGGCTTTCACTCTGAGTGAAATGGGTAGGCTGTGTGTGGAGTATTTGGAGCACAGAAATGACATGCTCTTTCTCTTGTTTTAAAAGGATCATTCAAGGAGCTCTGTCAAAACCACAGTTTGGGAGTGGGGGGAGACTGGAAACAGGGAGGTGGGTTAGGAGATTCTTGCCATAAGTCGTGTAAGACAGGATGGGAGGACTGACCACACGGTGGTTAAGGTGGTAAGAAGCACTTACGTTGTGGATGTTTTCTGAATATAAAGCCAACACGATAGTCTGACAGACTGGATGAGAAGGTGAGAGAAAAAGAGGAGTGAGGGTTGTTTCCCAGGCTTTTGCTAGAGACAACTGGAAAGATGGGTGTTTTCAGCAATTGATTAGGGAAAGCTGTGGATGAAACAGGTTTGGCTGGTTTCAGAAGGAAGAAGACAAGTTCGGTTTTGAATTTGTTGAGTTCAATGTGCCTATTAGATATCTACGTGGAAATATGGAGTCCAGTTTGGAAGAGAGATCTGGTCTGGAGATAGAAATTTGAAAACCCAGGTGCTATTTGAAGCCACAGAACTGGACAGGATCGCCACAAAAGTGAATGAAGGCCAAGAAGAAAGAACCAAGGAATAAAGCCAGAGAAAGGAAGGAACCAGCCAAGAGATTTGAGAAACAGTAAGTAAGGTGGGAGAAAGACTAGGAGAATGGGTGTTCTTGGAAGTCAAGGGAAGAAAATGGGTCAAGGACATGTGATTGAGCAGTTGTTTCCAATGATGCTAAGAGGTTGAATAAAATGAGAATTGAGCATTGTTTTTTTGGCAAAGAAGAAATCATCAACAGGGCAATAACACAGACACATCACATTTGGTCTGGGCACTCCAAAGTGGTTCCCATTGCCATTAATACGCTCATTTGGGTACACTTATTTGGGGGAAGAGGGATTGGAAACACTAAATCATGTGATGGAGGACTGCATTATGTGACTTAAGATTATTATGGGAGACGGGTTGGAAATTTTATTTGCCTGGTGTCAGATTTGAGAAAAAATGTTCTGTGTCCGGATAAGGTGCACATTTGGCATTGGTTTGGCTGGGGTAATGCTACATATTAAGATGGAGACCGCGTGAGAAGGAAGATATGGAGGAATGATTCAGAGACGGTGGCTTCAGTTTTGAGGAACTGGCAGACCTCCAAGTGAGCTCATATAAATTGAACCTCAACAGGGATGGATTTGTGATGGAAATTGAAAGTCAGAACAAAGAAATGAGAGTCAAAGCAGAGGAACACTATGCTGAATACAAAGCAATGGTTGAGAATAAATAGCATCTCATGGTAAACAATGTGTAAAGTGCGAAGTAAAGAGATTAAGAATGATTAGGTTGACAGGAAGGAAACCAGGGCAGTAGTGTCCCGTAAGGCATTGGAGGAGATTTTCAAAAGGGATATTTCTGAAACCACTCAGTGCCCTCAAGAATTTGGTTCTCCTTCGTGGGTGAGGATGTACGATTCCTTACACTTAGATCCAACCCGGTAAATCTCCGAAACTTTTCCTTTCCTCCAATCTGAACTTGCTTTTGCTTTGTTTTATTAATCTTAGTGTGTAGTTTCTTACATGTCACCTAATATCTGGTGTCTGTTTCTTTCACAAGCCAATGTAAACTGAATTTTCAAGTGGGCTGTATTCATTGTCAATCTAGGCTCCCCAAATGCCTTCTCCTTAACTTCCTCAGTCCCACAGTCACAACCTTTTAGGGAAGTCCCTTGTGGCCTCAGCCAAAATTTCCAGAACTTCAACTTGGATGGGATACCTAGACCCATTGTTTTTGGACAGTGTGATATCAAACTAGTTAAGAGCCAAAAAGTCACCATTATATTTGGTAACCAGAGGATCATCGGTGCATTTTATAAGAACACTTTCCAACAGCTGCTTTGATGAGAATCTAGGCTATATTGTGTTGAAACACAATACGTCCATAGACGTAGTGGAGGAGACAGCTCTTAAAATTAGAAGAGCAAGATCATAGAGATATTCAGTGAATTTTTTGAAGTGTATAAAAAGGAGGAAGAAAGGTTGTTTTTTTTCTTTTGTTTTGGGGAAGGACTTTCTGACTTTGGCAAACTGAGGAAAAGGAGCCTGTATGAAGGGAATAGTTAAAAAATTGGAGAGGGGTACCTGGATGGCTCAATCGGTTAAGCACCCAACTTCGACTCGGGTCGTGATCTTGCAGTTCATGGGTTGAACCCTGCATCGGGCTTTGTGCTGACAGCTCAGGGCCTGGAGCCTGCTTCGGATTCTGTGTCTCCCTCTCTGTCTTAGTACCCCTCCCCTGCTCGCTGTCTCTCAAAAATAAAACTTTAAAAATATTTTTTTAAAAATTGGAGAGAAAGGGTATTTATGAAATAAGAATGTGGGAAGGGAGTACTAATTCAAGTTAGAGAATTGACAATATCTGACTAAATAGGAGCTAAATCACATCCCTCATCATTTGTAAATGACATCACATGAAGTAAATCAAATGTAATATGTAACATTAATTGCTGTTTATAGGAAAAGACATTGAGAATTTCTTTTTATTTTATGCTTTATGAGTAGTAGATGTCAGAACGTGTTGATGTGAATGATTTCTCCATGGCTTCACAAAGCTATAGTTGAAATGATTTCCTCTTTGCTGTGTAATTCCCTTATATAAAGTTGGTCCCTTCCATTTACTTTGTACACGTCCACTTATTCAGTAGTAATGAGTGTTTAACTCAATATATTTCTCTCAAAAGAGTTCAGAAATAAATAAATGTCTCATTTTCCAGTGATATTTCCAGGGGAAGTGTACCACCCTCTGTCTGCCATGAACATTTTATCACTCCCATTTTCTTTATGCCATTCAAGTCATCTTTCTCGATATTTCCTCCACTTCAACCCAAAATTCTTATACTATGGCCTGAATATTTGTGTTCCCTCCAAAATTATATGGTAAATTCTCGTGCCATATGGGATAGTATTTGGAGATAGAGCCTTGACGAAGTGAGTAGGTCATGAGGGTGGAGCCCTCATGAATGGGGCTAGTGCTTTCAAGAAAGGGACCCAGGAGAGTTCCCTCACACTTAAATGGAGATACAGTAAAAAAGATGGCTGCCCGTGAACCAGGAAGAGGACTCTCACCAGACACCCAGTCTGCCAGCGCAGTGGTCTTGGACTTCCCAGCCTCCAGGACTGTGAGAAAGAAATGTTTCTTGTTTAAGTTGCCCAGCTTATGGTATTTTTGGTATAGCAGCTTGGACAAACTAAGACAACTGACAACTTTGCTTCATGTTTTATGGAAAGAAAGATAAGCAGGAGTCAGCAGACAAGACCCGTTCATCCTCTCATATCCAAAATTTACACTCTTACCTGTGGCTGCTCCTATTTTCCCCTTTTGGTTTGTGGGTGATCTAGAATCCACATGAGCTTCTCAAAGATTTAGCTCCTTAAGATTATCATCTTTTTTACCTGCCTTTGCATCTTCTTCCTTTGTACCAGACCACTGGACTTAACATTTCAAATAGTCTGTACCTTTCCAATTAAAACCAAAAACAAACTCTCTGAGCTCAGTCTTCATCTCAAGCTACCAGTCTATGTCTATGCTTTCTCCATAGATTAGGATATCTTGAGTTGCAGTTCAGTAACCCAACTCAGAATGGATGTAAACAATGGAGAACATAAATTGCCTCATGTAATTGTAAAATTCCAAAGGGTATATGGGCTTCATGTGTAGTTTGCTGCTGTGGCTCAACAGCACCATCAAAGACTTAAGTGCTTTCTTTCTTTCTCTTATGATTTCAGCATTCTAACTTCCCACATGTTAACACAATGGCTTTTCAGCCACTATGTGGGTTACTTTCTTCCTGATTTTGTCTGTCAGAGATAGGAAACAAAGAGCATTTTTTATTTACTAACGATAGCAGAATGGAGATGGTTTCTTTCCCATGAATTAAAATTGTGTCATATCATTATTCCTGCACCAACTTCTGTGGTCAGAGGGATGGACTAAACTGGTAAGATTATGCCATTCAGAATCTAGTCTGGAATTAGAAGTGACATCAAGCCCATTGAAAACACATGACTAGGAAATGTCTGGTCTAACTTTAAGAGAAAATAGAAAATCAATTATGGGAGTAGCCAAAAAATGTTCATCATACCTTCAGTCAGACTGTTCAGAGAAGTTGTTCGTACACTCTTTCCTGTAGTCCATTAACTACTCAACACATTTCCATTGTACTATTAAATGAATTCAACATAGTATCTGCTTCCACTACTCTTTGGAACTACATTCACTGGTATCTCAGTTACTTTCATGTTGCCAAATCCAACTTTTTCAGTCCTCATTTTACTGGGCCTCTAAGTCACTTTCAGTGCTTTGAACACTCCCTTATTCAAACATTCTTTCCTTTTGACTTCCATAATTCACCCTGTCCTGACTTCCAACCTACCAATATACCCATTTGTTTTCAGTCTCTATCATATTTTCCTGCTGTAAATAGTCAGGTTCCTTGGATGATGTAGCTACACATATCTGCACAGTAAATTGTCTTGAAACAAAGATGTTTAAATACCAAACATTTATTACCTCACAGTTTCCGTGAATCAGAAACCCAGGTGCAGCTCAGTTGGAAACTTCTGGTCCAAGGTCTCCCATGGAGTTACAGTTAGTCTGTTGGCTAGGGCTGTGATCTTATCCGAAGGCTCAATTGGGGGAGGATCCTCTTACAAGCTCATTTATGTGATTGAGAATTTTGTCATTCACAGACTGCTGGCTGGAGGTCTCCCTTAGTTATCTGTCACCGTGGGCCTCTCCACAGGGTTCCTAATAACTTGGACACACTAGAAAGCAACCCCAGACAAGGAAGATAGAAGTTAGAGTGTTGTATAACCTAGTCTTAGAAGTAATATCCCGTGATTCTTCCTGTGTTCCATTTGTTGGCACCATGTCCAGCCCACACTTAAGGGGAGAGGCTTCTACAAGGATGTGAACACTAGGGGACAGGGTCATTAGGTGCCTTCTTGGAAGTTGCCTAGCTTACTATGGCTTGGGGTTTTGTCTTTTTCTAGTTCCATCTTTTTTGCTTTGGTAATGCCCTATATTGTCCTAGTTATCATGCTACCTGTATTCCATAGCTCTCAGATTTATACTGCCACAGTAGGCCTCTCTTCAGACCTTTATAATCTATTTGACTTCTCCATGTAGCTTTATCCCAAGCTCTCAACATTAACATGGTACAAATGAAATGTTTTATTTTCCTTGCCTTAGACTCCAAATATTCTCTTTTTTCTGCTAAGCTTTTCGACCTTGGTAAATGGCACCTCTGATCACTCAGTTTCTCAAGCCAGGCACTAGAACGTTTTTCTTGCCCTTTACCTCCCTCACTTACCACATCATTCTATCCCTACAGTCTATCAACTGTCACTTCAAAATTATGGTTTCCTGGATGCCTCAAAGATCCCCTCCATATGTTTGCTTTTGTTTTTGCTGTGTTGCAACCCATTCTCAGTAACAAAATAGATTAATCATTTAATAATGTAAATAAGAGCTAATCCCATGTTTTTTAAATCCTTCAAAGGCTTCTCATTGCTCTGCATGATCCTGCTTGATCTGGTTTTTGCCTGCTTCACCAACCTTGTTTCAGGCAGCATTCTTTCCTTCTGAGTTCTCACCACACCTGGTCTCTTTTTGGTTCCCAGCTTTCCCTCTGGTTGGAAGACTTCTTCCACAGCTCTGCCTCAGTGAGCTCTACCCCGTTCAACCACAGACATGTCTTCCAGGACCACTCCACTCGATCGCACACATATTCTTAAAGCTCAGTCCTTTTTCTTCATGGCACTTGTAATTTGTAAGCTCCAAGTGAAAGAGGCTACGTCCATTTTGTTATCTACCTGTCAATGCCTAGAGAGCACCATTTAAACACACAACACTCCGTAGATAACTTCTGGAGTAAGCTTCTCACTGTAGAATACACCCCAAAATCACAATAACATTTTCTCTGCTGTTTCTTATTTTACCAACTCGAGTTGTACTTGTTCTTAATTTAGTCCTTTAGTGTTGTGTCTAAATATGTGTGTTGCCTTTCTTCTTTCTTTCTAGTTAGCCTTTTTTGGGGAAGCGTGCTGGGGAAAATTCCTAAAGACAGATTATAACATATTCATCCTTAGTGAACTTAAGAGGAGGACCTTTATAGCAATGACACCTAGATTGCCTTTGCCTGAGGAACATGTAAGGTTGAGTATTCAGGTGGCATTCATTTAAGATCTCTTTTTGAGAATCTTTCTGGAAGTTGGGGGCCAGAGGCTGGGACTTGTTTTCTCTTGGAGACATGGTCTGCTTTAGGTTTTCTCACTAGTCATACACTGGTTGCACATGTACCATAAAAGAAAGCCATGGAAAGACCCACCTGACACCCACATTGAGATTGCAATCTTCCAGCTGATGTTTCTGTTCAGAGCTTTTGTGAACTTGAGAGAAGAACTAATAATCCTGGAATGAATCACTGTACCTGTGACATTCTAGTTAAAGTCGAACGGTGCGGATAAAATGTGCCGCTTTGGTGTGAAGAGACTGAACAACACTTAATAAATAATAAAACCACAGAATACACACAAATTGAAGTGAAAAACGTTAACCTTTTGCTGCCCAGCAAAACTTTCTGGTAAATGGGAGGTGGGATGTGGGTGGGGAGATGGCTTGTGGAGTGTTAGGTAAAGTACAACGTGAAAACATGCCCCGAATCTTCTGCAGAAGAAGTGCTTCTCCTCATGTCTTTAGGAGAGGGGGTTGGCTAAATCATTTTACCCTTTTCATATTTTTTATTTTTATTGATTTTTAATTTTTGTTGTAGAGAGAGAGAGAGGGAGAGTGTGCGAGTAGAGGAGAGGAGCACAGGGAGAGGGAGAAAGAATCTCAGGCAGGCTCATGCTCAGCACAGAGTCCGGCGTGGGGCTTGATTCTATGACCCTGGCATCATGAACTGAGCCAAAACGGAGAGTCAGACACTCACCTGACTGGGCCTCCCAGGCATCCCCATTTTACCCTATTTTTAGTCTTCTCTTGAATATTTTTATTCTAAAAGACAATATATTTCCTCCACAGGTCTCATAGTTATTTATTTCAAGCTCTGTCTTCTCTCAGAGAACGAAAGTTCGCTGACTCCAATCAGTGCAATTCGAAGGTTATGTTGTTTACTTAATGTTAATTCTGTGAATGAATAATTTTAAACAGATATTTGGGAATATGAGGGGGGGGGGAAGAGATAAGTACGGAAAGCATGGGGAGGAAAGAGCTGGATTTAAGTATATGGAAAAAGACCATATGAGCCAGAATGTGTCAATAGTGGAGACGAAGAGAGAGAAAAAGACATCAAGTGATATGCTTCCTACTATTGTTGTGTATCGTGGTAAAATATATATGGTATATTTTATAATATATTCCAAAAACATGCTTGTCCACATCCTTGTTTCTATATGTCTTTTTACACATATTTTCCTAATGTACATAAATCCCCATCAGAGCAAGGGAGAAATTTCCATCCATTGCTGTGAAAAATCAGCCGCTTTTGATTTGGAGTGGGGCTCCGACTAATAGGGAAAGTAGAAGGGTTTGAAGCTGTCCATACGATTACTGCAGCTCTTTTGATTGTTTTCCTTTGATTTCGATGATAAGTTATTTCTTTTAACTGGATTCTGCTTGATCTGATCTCAGTGCCTGAGTTTGGAGGACGAGTGACTTGTGCTCCTGAAGTCTTTGCCCTGTGTCCCGCCAGATTTAAATTCACATCAACCGTCTGTGATGATTTGATGTCATTTGCAAATTATCAGCAATCTACATAAAATCAATGTAAAAGACTACTTATATCACAGCAGTGATTATCTGATTGAGCTGGTATTTAAATTTGTATTTAAATATGTAAATTGTTTTTAACCGACTGCAGTTTTTTACGTATTTTCAAAAGATACTTTTAGAACCATTTACGAAGTTGATGAAAACTTCTGCTTGGTGTTTAATAGCATCCTCTTTAATGATAGAAGCACATATATTAATACAACAGTACAGTGAGTTACCTCCAATTGACCACCAGTTCTGTCCTACAGAATCTGGGTTAAAGCAGAGCCAAACTCAGTAGAGAGTCACCTTTGTGTTAACTTTGGGGAAAGATTCTATTAGCAAAACAATAAACAAATTACAACAAGGTTATAGAGAGGGAAGCTCGAAACCTTTTAAAATTATACTCATGCAAGTTATTTTGTAAGTTGAAACAAATATTTTGCAAAAAAATTCTATTTATGCAAATTTATGTTAGGAAAATACTCAAAATGTATAAAAAGTCACGTACACAAATATACACATTATGCAATTTTTAGAATATCAGACAAATAGGTATAACTTATAATAGGTAAAAGTAAGCTTTTTGCCAATCCTCTCTGTGGATAAATACAATTTAAATACAATAGATATGATGTACCTATAGGAAAACTGTTTAAGATATAATGTGAAGTAAAAATGCATATGAAAATGTATGCATATTTTGAGTATGTATTTGAAATTATGAGAGAAAAAGCACTCAAAGGAAATAAAGATAAAACTGATCTTTTAAAATAAAGGGTATCTGGGGTGCCTGGGTGGCTCAGTCGGTTGAGTGTCCGACTTCGACTCAGGTGATGATCTCACGGCTTGTAAATTCAAGCCCCGCATCGGGCTCTGTGCTGATGGCTCGGAGCCTGCAGCCTGCTTTGGATTCTGTGTCTCCCTCTCTCTCTGCCCCTAACCCACTCGCATTCTGTCTCTGTCTCTCTCAAAAATAAATAAACATTAAGAAAAAAATTAAAATAAAGGGTATCATGGTATTTTCTGTTTCTAAAGTGATCTGTAATCTGGTTTATTTCATCATTCAAGTGAATTAAGGAAGTAGTTTATGGAGAGCCCTACTATTTATAGGATATGAATTATAATTCATTTTATCTTGTAAGGACTGGATGAAATGATTATTATAGTCATCTTAAACAGTAATAAAATTTGTGCCCAAATTGTGAAAGAGATCCTTTGAGGATCACACAGTAAATAGAGAGCAAGACATCGGGGCACCTGGGTGGCTCAGTTGGGTAAGCGTCCGACTCTTGATTTTGACTCTGGTCATAATCTCGTGGTTCATGGGATCCAGCCCCGCTCTGGGCTGACAGCTGTGGAGGCTGCTTGGGATCCTCTCTCTCTGTGCCCCTCCCTTGCTCTCTTTCTGTCTCAAAGTAAATAAATAAACATAAAAAAAAAAAAAAAGACATGAACCAGAGACAGTGTTTCTAACCATTGGTCATTCTCCACAATGCTGAACACAAACGAATAAACTAAACTCAGGTATTTTTAAGTGCCTGCTTGGTGGTTAATATTCTTGACGTTAATTTGTGTGCTAACGGTTTGCTTAATGTATAATAACCAAAGGAACCCTACTAATGGCTAAATCATTTGAGAAACAATTCTGATCTCTTCTGGGTTTTTTTGTGTGTTTTGTTCTGTTTTAATAGAGCAAAACTTATCATGTAAGAAACATAGAGAAAACCAAAGCCACAAATGAGGGCATGTGACAAAAACTAACAACTTATGTAAGTTAAGTTACTGGGAAATTTAACATAAGCCATGACGATATGCATTATCTGATTAAAGTTTAGCCAACTAAATGCAGTTTTGACTAATAGGCGGTAGGACTCCTGAGTTGGCGGAAGGAAGGGAAATAATATGCTAGCATGTATGTTATTGTGTTAGCAGTTCTTTTGAATATTTGATTTTGACCTTGACCAGAAATGACATCCTATCACCAGCATTCTTTGACATTCCCTCGTAGCTGCTTAGGCTACTGACAATTGCAGGCACAATTTCTGAATTCCTTCGGACAGTATCACGGCCTTTCGCCTTTTGGCTTAACTTATCATAAGTATAACTTAATACTTATGTTTGGGTAATGTTTTTAAATTTGTCTTAACTTTACATGTTTTTTTTGTTTGTTTGTTTCCTGAAAAAAAGAAGTCAAATACAATTTGTTTTTGTGTTTTTATTACACAATAAACACAAAAACAGAAAACCGTCCCAAATGATTGTGTCATTTGTTGAATGATTATACGGTGAGGACCGTCGCAAACCAGATCAGGAAATGGACTTTTGCCAGTCACCCCAGAAGCGCGTGTACGTGTCCTCCTCCTAAGCTCTTCTCAACTTTCATTGTGACCCTCTGCTTGCATCTTCAGTAGATTTATCCACCAAGGGCTTAGCTAAGATTCCAATACTTTAACTTTCCATTTTGCTTTTAAATACGTTTTTAAAGATCTCTTTTGATCTTCAGATTTCTCCTTTATCCCTTTCTTTTTCTCATGAACCATCTGCTGGCCATTTCATCTGAGGGATTTTCCAGAGTATGTTGCAACCAGCAGTCTCCATGCTGTGGAAACACTGTTGGTACAACTGAGCGGGTCCCCTTGTCCTCTGTGTCCTCCAAATTGGCAAGTGGGTCCAGAGGCTTGATGGCATGCAAATTCACGTTTTATGAAACTTACAGGTGTTTGCTTTCACACGTGGGCACAAAGGATCTGCTTTTCTTTTTAATTTCTTTTAAACTTATTTAGTTTTGAGAGAGAGAGAGAGAGGGTGTGTGTGAGCATGGGAGGAACAGAGGGAGAAGGAGACACAGAACCTGAAGCAGGCTCCAGGCTCTGAGCTGCCAGCACAGAGGCCGATGTGGGGCTTGAACTCACGAACCGCCATGATGTGAGCTGAAGTGGGTCAATCAACCGACTGAGCCACCCAGGCGCCCCAAAGGGCCTGCTTTTCTGATGTCAGCAGCAGTTTGTGCTCAGGGCACTGGTTCTTACGTCTATGTGTCTTCAGTCACTTTGATTGTCTGAAATTATTTTCCAGTGTTACCCCAAGTTAATGAATATTGCTAAAATTTGGTTTGTGCCCTCTATGTTGTCAGTTCTCTTGGGATATAAAATTTGTGGTTCTCTTCTGTTCTTAAATAGATTACGCTTTTTTTTTTTTCTGGTATAAACTTTTGCTGCCAAAAAGTAGAATGATTGTCTTCTTTTGTTTTTCCCCTTATAAAACACTCGCTATTTTTGCCTAGATTCTCAGATGTTAAACTCTCAAAAGTTAAATAATTTCACTAGAATAGGCTTTTCTGTTGGTCATTTTTGCTCAACATTCTGAGCCTTTGGGGGTATTTTCAAAGGAAAGTTTTCTTTAATTACAGCTTTAGGTATTTATTCCATTCTTTTATGTTGGTTATCTTTTTTCAAATCTTTTTTTTAACTGGTAGATTTTTTTCCACCTGTTTAAATTTTCCACAAGTTCCTTTCAATTCTTTTTTCGTTTCACTTTTATTTTTTGTTTTCATCTTTTATTTCAGGTATTAACTGTGTGTTCATTTGATCTTTTGTTCTTTCTAGTTTAGACTTTCTGCAATTATTTTTCTTAACTTTTAAGTGTTCTCATGTAATTTCTGGTATCTACTATTTCTCATTTATTCTTTCATGTGTTTTATCATTTTTAATATTGTTTTGCTTATTTTGAAATAGTAGGTTATACTTTTTTGTTTTATTTTGTTTTTTTGTTTTAGTTTATATATATACATGTTCAAGTTAGTTAACATTCAGTGTAGTCTTGGCTTCAGGAGTAGAACACAGTGATTCATCTCTTACATATGACACCCTGTGCTTGTCCTGAGAAGTGCCCTCCTTGATGCCCATCACCCATTTAACCCACCCCCAATGCACACATGCACTCCTTCCCCCTCCAGCAACCTGTCTGTTCTCTGTATTTAATAGTCTCTGATGGTTTGCCTCCCTCTCTGTTTTTATCTTTTTTTCCTTCCCTCCCCGTGTTCATTTGTTGAGTTTCTCAAATTCCACTTATGAGTGAGATCATAGATATCTGTCTTTGTGTGACTGAGTTATTTTCCTTAGCATAATACCCTCCAGTTCCAACCACATTGTTGCAAATGGCAAGATTTCATTCTTTTCCTTTGCTGAGTCGTATTCCATTGTATGTATATACCACATCTTCTTAATCCATTCATCAGTCCATGGACATTTGGGTTCTTTCCACAGTTTGGCTATTGTTAATAGCACTGCTTTAAACATTGGGATGCACATGCCCCTTTGAATCAGCATTTTTGTATCCTTTGGATAAATACCTAGTAGTGCACTTGCTGGGTCGTAGGGTAGTTCTATTTTTAATTTTTTTGAGGAAACTCCATTTTGTTTTCCAGAGTGGCTGCACTAGTTTGCATTCCCACTGACAGTGCAAGGGGGTTCCCCTTTCTCTATATCCTCATCAACATCTGTTGTTTCCTGAGTTTTTAATTTTAGCCACTCTGACAGATGTGAGGTGGTACCTCGTTGTGGTTTTGGTTTGTATTTCCCTGATGATGATGTTGAGTGTCTTTTGATGTGTCTGCTGGCCATCTGGATGTCTTCTTTGGAAAAGTGTCTATTCATGTCTATTCTGCCCATTTCTTCACTGGATTATTTGTTTTTTGGGTGTTGAGTTTGATAAGTTCTTTATAGACTTTGGATACTAACCCTTTATCTGATATGTCATTTGCAAATATCTTCTCCCATTCTGTCAGTTGCCTTTTAGTTTTGTTGATTCTTTGCTTTGCTGTGCAGAAGCTTTTTATCTTCATAAGGTTCCAATAGTTCAATTTTGCTTTTTTTCCCCCTTGTCTCTGAAGATGTATCAAGTAAGATACTGCTGTGACCTACGTCAAAGAAGTTGTTGCCTGTTTTCTCCTGTAGGATGATAATGGTTTCCTGTCTCACCTTTAGGTCTTTCATCCATTTTGAATTTATTTTTGTGTATTTAAGAAAGTGGTCCAGTTTCATTCTTCTGTATGTTGCTGTCCAGTTCTCCCAGCACGATTTGCCAAAGAGACTGTCTTTTTTCCACTGGATACTCTTTCCTGCTTCATCGAAGATTAGTTGGCCATATATTTATGGGTCCATTTCTGGGTTCTCTATTCTGTTTCTTTGATCTCTGTGTGTGTTTTTGTGCCAATACCATGCTGTCTTGATGATTATGGTTTTGTAATATAGGTTAAAGTCCAGGAATGCCTCCGGCTTTGCTTTGCTTTTTCAAGACTGCTTTGGCTATTCGTGGTCTTTTTGGTTCCATACAAATTTTAGGATTATTTGTGGACTAGGATTACCTAGCTTTGTGAAGAATGCTGGTGTTATTTTGATAGGGATTACATTGAATGTGTAGATTGCTTTGGGTAGTATTGACATTTTAAAAATATTTGTTCTTACAATCCATGAGCATGGAATATTTTTCATGGAATAAGCATGGAATATGCTTAGTTTCATTGATCTGTTCTACTGTTGTTGTTGTTGTTGTTGTTGTTTGGATTCTATATTGTTTATTTCTGCTCTAATCTTTATTATTTCCCTTCTTCTGCTGGCTTTGGACTTTATTTATTGCTCATTTTCTAGCTCCTTTATTTTTTTTTATTTTTATTTTATTTTATTTTTTTTTATTTTATTTTATTAAAAAATATTTAATGTTTATTTATTCTTGAGACAGAGAGAGACAGAGCATGAACAGGGGAGGAGCAGAGAGAGAGGGAGACACAGAATCTGAAACAGGCTCCAGGCTCTGAGCTGTCAGCCCAGAACCCCAAGTGGGGCTCAAACCCACAAACCATGAGATCATGACCTGAGCCGAAGTCGGACGCTTAACTGACCAAGCCACCCAGGCACCCCATCTAGCTCCTTTAGGTGTAAGGTTAAGTTGTGTATTTGGGACCTTTGTTGCTTCTTAAGATAGGCCTGGATTGCAATGTATTTTCCTCTTAGGACTGCCTTTGCCGCATCCCATTTGTGTTGTCTTCAATTTCTTTCATAAGTTTTCTGTAGTTTTCAGCATACAGATCTTTTACATCTTTGGTTAGGTTTATTCCTAAGTATTTTATAGTTCTTGGTGCAATTGTAAATGGGATCAATTCCTTGATATCTCTTTCTGTTGCTTCATTATTGGTGTAGAGAAATGCAAAGGATTTCTGTACATTGATATCCTGCGACTTTGATAATTTCATATATCAGCTCTAGCAGTTTTTTGGTGGAGTCTTTTCGGTTTTCCATGTAGAGTATCATGCCATCTGTGAAGAGTGATAGATAGTTTGACTTCTTCTTTGCCAATTTGGATGAGTTTTATTTCATTTTGTTTTCAGATTGCTGAGGCTGATTCTTCCAAGACTATGTTGAACAACAGGGGTGAGAGTGGACATCCTTGTAGTGTTCCTGATCTTAGGGGGAAAGCTTTCAGTTTTTCCACATTGAGGATGATATTAGCTGTGGTCCTTTCATATATGGCTTTTATGATGTTAAGCTACGTTCCTTCTATCCTGACTTTCTTGAGGATTTTTATCAAGAAAGGATGCTGTATTTTGTCAATTGCTTTTTCTGCATTTACTGACAGGATCATATGGTGTTTATCCTTTCTGATATTAATGTGGTGTTGTTATGTTGATTGATTTGTGAATATTGAATCAGCCCTTCAGTCCAGGAATGAATCCCACTTGATCATGGTGAATAATTCTTTTAATGTACTGTTGAATTCAATTTACTACTATCTTGTTGAGAATTTTGCATCCAGGTTCATCACAGATATTGGCCTGTAATTCTCCTTTTGAGTGGGGTCTTTGTCTGGTTCTGGAATCAAGGTAATCCTGGCTTCATAGAATGAGTTTGGGACTTTTCCTTCCATTTCTATTTTTTGGAAAAGTTTGAGAAGAATAGGTCTTTAACTCTGTTTAAATGACTGGAGACCATCTGGCCCTGGACTCCTATTTATTGGGAGATTTAAAAAAATTTTTTTAATTTTATTTATTTTGAGAGAGAAAGAGAGAGACATAGTGTGAGTTGCTTCCATGTATTTTTAAATTTATTCTTTAATTTCTTGGTTAACCCATTCATTCTTTAGTAGGATGTTCTTTCACCTCCATGTATTTGGATGCTTTCCAAATTATTTCTTGTGGTTGATTTCAAGTTTCATAGCGTTGTGATCTGAAAATATGCATGATATGATCTCAATCTTTTTGTACCTGTTGAGGGCTGTTTTGTGACCCAGTGTGTAATCTATTTTGGAGGATGTTCCTTATGCACTTGAGAATAACATATATTCTGCTCCTTTAGGTTGAATTTTTCTGAATATATCTGTTAAGTCCATCTGGTCCAACGTTTCATCCAGAGCTGTTAGTTCCTTACTGATTTTCTGATTAGTTGATCTGCCCATTGTTGTAAGTGGATTGTTGAAGTCTTCTACAATTACAGTAATATTATCAATATTTGCTTGTGTTTGAGATTAATTGATTTATATATTTGGGTGTTCTACATTGGGGGCATAAATATTTAGAGTTGTTAGCTCTTTTTGATGGATAGACCCCCTTAATTATGATGCAATGCCCTTCTTCATCTGTTGTTTGATTAAACATCTTCATCTGGTCTTTGATTAAAATCTAGTTTTTTCTGATATAAGTAGGGCTACTCTGGCTTTCTTTTGATGTCTGTTAGCATGATAGATGATTCTCCACCCCCTCACTTTCAATCTGCAAATGTCCTCAGGTCTAAAATGAGTCTCTTATAGGCAGCATATAGATGGATCTTGGTTGTTTTTTCGTTTTTTGTTTTGTGTGTGTGTGTGTGTGCTTTTTTTATCCATTCTGATACCCTATGTCTATGGATTGGGGCATTTAATCTATTTACATTCATAGTGATTATTGAAATCATTAGCACTGTTGTGTTATCTGGAGATTTCATGTTTGTTGTGATGTCTCTGGTCCTTTATAGTCTTTGCTGCTCTGCACTCACAGAGTCTTTAGGATCTCTTGCAGAACTTGTTTAGTGGTCATGAACTCCTTCAGTTTTTGCTTGTCTGGGAAAGTCTTTATCTCTCCTTCTATTCTGAATGATATCCTTGCTGGATAAAGGATTCTTGGCTGCATATTTTTTCCTATTCAGCACATAGAATATTTCCTGCCACTCCCTTCTGGCCTGCCAAGGTTCGTTGGACAGGTCTGCTACGAACCTTATGCATCTACCCTTGTAGGTTAAGGTCCGTTTGTCCCTGACTTCTTTCAGAATCATCTCTTTATCTTTGTATTTTGCCAGTTTTGCTATATGTCATGGTGTTGAGGTGTTTTTGTTGATTTTGAAGGGTGTTCTCTGTGCCTCTTGGGCTTGGATGTCTGTTTCCTTCCCCAGGTTAGGGAAGTTCTCAGCTATAATTTGTTCAAATAAACCTTGTGCCCTTTTTTCCTGCCCTTCTTCTTCTGGAACTCCTATGATATGGATATTGTTTCATTTTATGGAATCACTTAGTTCTCTAATTCTCCCCTCGTGATCTAGTAATTTCCTTTCCTTCTTTTTTTCAGTGTCATTATTTTCCATAATTTTATCTTCTATTTCACCTACTCTCTTTTTCCTCTGCTTCTTCCATCCTCGCTGTTACTATGTCTAGTTTATTTTGCATCTCTGTTATAGCATTTTTTAATTGATCGTGACTAGTTCTTAGGTCTTTGATCTCTGCAGCATGAGTTTCTCTGGTGTCTTCTATGCTTTTTTCGAGATCAGCTATTAGTCTTATGACCTTTACTCTAAATTCTTGTTTGGATCTATTGTTTATATCTGTTTTGAGCAGTTCTCTGGCTGTGATTTCTTCCTGAACTTTCTTTTAGGGAGAATTCCTCCATTTTGTCATTTTGGCTGTTACGGTCTTTTGTGTGTTTTAAAAGCTCATTATGTGTCCTGCACCCTAGAGTGCTACTATATTAAAAACAGCTCATCCACTGTCCCAGGCTTGGCACTCAGGAAATGTTTTTGGTGTATGTTGTGTGCACTCTGTTATTGTGTTTTGGCTGCTCTGTCCCACTGGTCAGTCCTCTGCAGAGCTCATCCTTGCTTGTAGTGGTGGGGTGTTTGGAACTTCAACCAGGTGGGCTTTGATTTGTTTTTGAAGTAAGCCTGGAGAAAAAAAGGAAAAGAGGGAACCTATAAAAAGAGAAAATGAAAGGGAAGAAAAACTCAATCCTGCTAAGCTGTCTCCCCCCAACCATTGATATCCTTCTGCCACTCTGCAGATTGATTTCCTGTGTATTCCAAGTAACCTGATCTCAATACAGCTGTTTTGGAGGGACAAGGAAAACCTAGGTCCCCTTACTTCTCTGCCATCTTAACTCCTTTCAAGTAGGTTATAGTTTTGGTTGTTTTTATGAGCATATCTTTCTCCATTGTTTTTAGGATGATATTTTGCTGCAAATTCTATCTTTAAAACAACTCCATATGAGATTTGGCCTTAATGTTTCTTCATTGTCATTCCAAGTGAAATTAGTTTCCTTGGACTTTGTACAGGGAGATGTAGTCTAATATGGGGTATCTAATTTCACAGAGATCCATTTCTGTTGTTTTTATGTAGTGCTCTAAAGTTCATGGCTTAGGGTCTCACTTTTGGAGATCTCCTGTGTCTTTTCTATATCTCACTTTTATCTGGACCATTTATTTCTTTTTTCTTCATTATTCCAGTTCTGCTTGATTTTGATCCTTCCTCCAGAAGTCTGTCCTCCGTGTGGAGTTACATTCTGCAAGAGCACATTGTCTGGTTATCTTCCAGAGTTCATGGAGGCTAGATTTCTCATGCCATTTTAGACCTTGCAACATACTCATTGCACTCACCCTCCATCAGGTTGGGCAAAATTCTCCCCATTTCAGCTGTGGACATCAAGTTGGCGCACTGTGGTTTCAAGAAATAACTCTTGGCTGTTTGGAATTTCTCCTATTCTAAGGTACATTCCCCTGTGCTTTCCTCTATCTTTTCCTTCACAGACTTTGAAACTTGATGTCTGTGGCTGTTGGTAGTTTGTCCCAACCAGTGTGCAGTTCATAGGACACCATATTATTCTAATTTTATTTGAAATGTCATCCATAGGCTTTTGGATTTGCATCCCAGTCGCTCATTGTGATTCTTTGTGGGGCTCCAGGGAGATTCAGATCTATGCAGTCATCATCAGCACCTTTCCAAAATATCTTTTTACTTTTGCAGTTCTTTTAAGAAGATGGATGGAAATTGATATAAAACAATGGTATTTTAATAAAATTCAGAATTCTTGAAAAAAACTCATTTTCCAATGTATGCTACTTTTTTCTTTGGCCTGGAGTCCCCAGCAGATGGTTCAACACTCAGACCAGACGGGCTCTTTTACATTGATAATGTTAGAGAAAATAGCGGTTAAGGTGCCACATATTCTTATAACTTTTCTTGGACGATCTTGTCTAAGGGCAATAAATACTCATGTGAAAGGCTATATAGTGTTCACAGTAAAAATGTTATTTGCCATAAATAGGTCTTTGATAAATCTGTCATCAGTAGATAAATCCTGTGACTCTAATGACCATACTACATTAATGTATATGTATTGAAGGAGTATATTCCTTAAATGTTATCGGTGGTTCTGGACAACTAACTCAATAATAAACATAAGTGGAAAGTAGGCGTAGCTTCTACTGACAAAGTCAATGACAGTTTAGGAATGGAATGCAAATTTCTAAATTCCCTTTTACCAGGAGGCACATTTCATCTACTGTGTTTATCTTCTGAATTTTATTTTGATTGTATATATTCCTAATATTCTCCTTTACCTTCAAAAAACACTTCATTTACGGGGCATTTGGGTGGCTCATTTGGTTAAGCATAGGACTCTTGACTTCACAATTCAGTTCATGGGATTGAGCTCTGCTGGTTCATCTCTATGGTGAGCTGGGAGCCTGCTTGGGATTCTCTCTCTGCTCCTCCCCTGCTTGCTCTCATGCGCATGCTCTCTCTCTCTCTCTCTGTCTCAAAATGAGTAAACTTAAACAAACAAACAAACAAAATCCACTTCATTTCTGACACTCCTGGTCACTAAATGTGTGGATGTTTTTCCCCACAGCAAGCAGTTCTCCATGACACCAGTTGGGTGTCCTACAATTTAATTTGATTCTGACATTATCTACCTGGAAATAATGTCAGATTTCACACATTAAGGACAGAGCCCTTCAGATGCCAATCACAATTACTAGTCCCCAGGTTATGCACAACTTCTGTCCAGTTTGGCTACAAATCAGAGGTTCCCATGACCTCCCTCTGGGGTTCAGTTAATTTACCAGAGCAGCTCATAGAATTCAGGAAGCCTTTGACTTACCAGATTAGTGTTTATTATGAAAGGACGTAAGTCAGGTACAACCATAAGAAAGAGATACATAGGGCAACGTATGGCGAAAAGGTGCAGAACTTTCATCCTCCTCTGGTGTGCCACTCCCCCGGTGCTTCCATGTGTTCGTCAACCTGGAAACTCCTGAACCCAGTCCTCTTGTCTTTTAATGGAGGCTTTATTAGAGAGACATGGCCAATGAAACACCATTGGACATTGGCAGTTGATTCAGCCTCCAGCCCCTCTTTCTTCCCCAGTGGTCAGGGCAGGGTTAAAAGTTCCAACACACTAATCACCTGGTTGGTTCTCTTGGCAATCGGCCCCTATCCTTAGGTAGGATCTAAAAGTCATCTTGTTACCATAAAAAAAAGACACCAATATGCTCTCCTCACTTAGGAAATGCCGAAGGTTTTAGAAGCTCTGTGCCAGAAACAAGACCAAATATGTAATTATTATAAATCACACTATTGTACTATATACACACATTATAATATATACAGTGGTATTGTTAGAATATCTGTGTGTGTGTGTGTGTGTGTGTGTGTGTGTGTGTGTGTGTGTGTGAGAGAGAGAGAGAGAGAGAGAGAGAGAGAGATCGATCATGGACTAGGAATGATGGTGCTAATAATAAATATTTCTCATTTCTTACAAATGATTCACCAATTCATGGATCCTTAATAACACAACCTTAATATTCCATTTTGTCCCGGACAAACTATTGTAATAGGTTTTTAATCGGTCTTCCTGCTTCTCCTCTGTAATACATTTTCACAAAGCACTAACCCTTTTGAAACTTGAATCAGGACTGGAGATTCCACTGCTTTAAAAAAAACCCTTCAATGAGATGGCATTGCATGCAGAATGATATACAGTTTTTTTGAATGACCCCAAAGATCCCACAACCTATAGACTGTTATACCTCCATGGATCTATGCCTTTAAATGTGCTCTTGTTCATCCAGAATATCCTAAACGTATCAAGCTCATTTGCATCTCCAAACCTTTGCACTCAACTGGTCTCTCTTCCTAGAGTGCTACAGTTCTCTCTGGATCAATGTTATCTCTCCAAAGAAAGCTGGATGACCACCCTCCTAAAATTCTTCTACTCCAGTCACTCTGATACATTTTTCTTCATAGAATTTTCCACTGTCATACATTATCTACGTATTTGTTGTGATGGTGATGATGATGATGATGATGATGATGATGATGATGATGATGATTTGCTTCTTATAAGCTTCATGGGACTGGGATACTTGTCATTTTTCTATTTCACTGGTTCCCAGTGACTAGGTTAGTGCCCACCACACCGTATTAATACTTAATGAACAAATGAGTAAATCTGGGTTTGCATTATGACCATCAACTTGTCAGATGGATAATTGCATGTCAAGATTGGTTGAAAGGATAATTTAAATTGAAAATGGAAATCAAGGTCAAAAGTAAATGGGAGGAATAGTTTAGTTTGGATCAAGAGCTCAAGGGGAGCATTCTGGATAATTCTCAAGGTGTTTTGTTTTGTTTTGCTTTAAATTTATTTGATGCTTTTTGTAACTGACAGCAGGCCATGATGTCAGTGACACTGTTGCTTCCAAGTTTTGTTAACCTCCCTTGGTTTGACGTTGTTACAAAATAGGAAGAAAGGAAATACAAGAATAGGGAGTAATTGAGAAGAAGAGAACATGGAAGCACCTGGAATATAAAAGTGGTGAGAAAGAAACTGAGGCCAACGGGAGGGGGGTGCACACTCCTTTGCAATTTACCATTTGCCTCACGTTTGGTTGTTCATCTGATGAAATAAGGTTAAAACTGAATTTTTCTGTAACTGACCTTCCTAGGGAGAGGTCTCAGTGCACTTAGTTACTGTTGTTAATCAACTTCATTTTTTTCCTAAGTCATCATATTTTCTGACTTAAAATTTTCTCAGGCTTTCAATGCACAAAGGAGTTTTTTGAACTAAATAGACAAGAAGTGTGGGAGTGCCCATGGCTAATTTAAGTACAGTACATGGAATTTTATCATTCTCGTTTTTCTCGAGCTAATAATATCAGGGCACGATGCAGGAACTCTGCGTTGACCTCAGAGATATTCATATTTTTTGAAACCTAGGGGGAAATACCTGTGTAAGAGAATTGCTATCCAAATATAATTGCCAACTTAACATAGGCAATTGTTGAACTTTACAGTTGTAGCAAAGTATATTTTTAAAGCAGCAATTTCTTCTTTTTTATGCACAGAGTAAATGTGTAGGTCGTGCTCACATAATGTTCAATGAAAATTCTAATCAATTAAAATAATGATAAGAAAATAATGATCTATCTGATTTTTGAACTTCTTTAAGAACTGTAACAGGTAAATAGATTAGCGTTTAACTAAAATTAAATCAACTGTTTAATATTAACTCGAATTAAATGATCTTGAGAAATTGTATGACTTTACAAAATGCCTTCTGAAAAGCAAGGCATGTGATGAATTGATAAGATTGCTAGCATGATGGGTTAATGCACTAGATGGCACTAATTGTATGCCTTTTATGTATTATAAAATCAAATCTAGTGTGAAAAAGAAAGTACCTCACACTTGAAATGTTTTTATCAGGTATACTTTATGAAATTTCTTTGATACGTTATTTGTAATTTCTCATTATGGCTTTTCAGATCATGAGGAAAAAAAGAATTAATTATAGCCACTTTGATATTAAGCGAATTTCAAATTGAAAAATATAATTCCCAGATTTTTTTTTAACCTAAAGAAACTAATTTACTCCAGGCAAGATGCAAAAGTATTCTAGTACAGAAGGATTAAGCGATTCAATTCAAGTGAAAAGTTCTATACCAATTACATGGTTTTCCATGAACTTTACTTATCAAAAAGATTAAAGCCTCAGAAAATAAATAAATTCTTCAGATTTTCTAAACAAAGTCTAAACCTTAAAGCATAAAAGAAATTCTGTGCTCTGCAAAATTCTTTCCTTGTGGTTTTTAAGTACACAAATGGGAAAAGGGGAAGGGAATGAAATCGGGTTATTTAGGGAACAAAGCAAGACTGTAACTAAGATAATTTTCAAAATAAGCAATTTCCAATTAAGTTACCTGCCATTTAAAGGCAAACTTAATAAGTATTATTACAATGAAAAATAAGGCAAAATCATTAATACAATTAATGCACGTCTACTTCAAAATACATAAAATATTTACATTATGGTCACCCCAGTTAATTATGAATCTGTTGAGCTTATTTTCATTTTGATATGAGTAATTTAAAATTTTCGGTCAAACAGAAACACTATCTGTTGAGAGTGCAGTTTTCCTTGCCTGATTTGGACATTGTCATCATGTGTATGAATTACTCATGGCAGTCACTGTGTCAGTTACTTCATTGTAGAGGTCTTTATGGAGTTTCCTACATCTCTGGTCATTGAAAAGTTCATAAATTAATTAGTTGAGAAAAACTGAACACATGTAATAGGACGGAATATTAACACTCATAATAGTTAACAAAATACACACACACATATACACACACACATACATATATGTATACATACACACACACACACACACACACACACACACACACACACACATAAATGTCCATATCTAAATTGGATGGGGTTTCCCCAACCTTTTCTTATCGGGCATTGGTAAAACCTATAGATCCATAAAGAAGTTTTAAAAGCTTGTTCCACATAAAACCTTTCTTTCTTTCTCCCTTTCCTTTTATTTTATTTTCTCTTTCTTTCTTTTTCTTTCTTTCTTTCTCTTTCTTTCTTTCTTTCTTTCTTTCTTTCTTTCTTTCTTTTGTTCTTTCTCTCTCTCTCTCTCTCTCTCTCTCTCTTTTTAGTTTTAGGTAGGGCGATGGTGGTGATAATGGTGGCAGTAGTTGTGGACAGGAAGGGACGACATAGTGGAGATGATGGCTGAAGGGGACGGTGATGGACACAGTCAATGGGAGTGATACAGATGGCTGTAACTCATATACTTCACCAGGATCTCTTTGGATCAGAAATCTCCACTGATAATGCTACTCTGACTCCCATTGATGTTGCTTCACATCAATCCATGCTCATTCCTGTAGGACTGATCATTTTTAAAACATTCAATATAAATAAGTGCAAAGAATTATCCCTCTTTTGATCTTCCTCTCTCACTTGTTTTTTTGTTCTTTCTTTGTAAGTACAATGTTCAATCTTTTAGAAAGTACCAATTTTTATTATGAGTTTTTTAAAGTTTGTTTGTTTGTTTGTTTGTTTATTTATTTATTTATTTTGAGAGAGAGAGTTGGGGAAGGGGCAGAGAAAGACAGATAGAGCCCAGCAGGCTCTGCCCCGCCAACACAGAGCCCTATGCGGGGCTTGAACCCACGAACCATGAGATCATGACCTGAGCTGAAACTGAGAGTTGGATGTATAACCAACTGAGCCACCGAGGTGCCCCTAAATGGTTTTTATTTAGCTACTAATGAGTCTGTGAAAATACAGGATTTTCATCCCATCACTGAAAATGTTCTCTACAAAATTTATTCTTTTATGAGTTACAGAAATGATAGAAGAAGTTTCAAAAGGTACTCTAGGTTTGAATGGTACCTAGAAAATCCCTCCAATACTCAGAAAACATATGCTATAAGTGTTTCCTTTCTCACACTTTATATCAGGTTCTCCCTCCTTCCATAGTGCTACAGTAAGTTGAGCCTGACTTTCCAAAATGTACAGTAGAGCCTTGTAGTATATCGATATTTCTTCTATAACTTAAAGATCATTAAGTTTATTTGTATTCTTTCAGAAATAAACATCACTTTTGAGGGAATATAAGCTCATTTATGTGAATTTGAAAGCATTTAAGTGTAAGAAAATAGAAAAAATATACTAATATGGTTTTATAGATTGCTTAAATAACTCAAATTTTTTTGCATTTTGAAACATATACAGTTACATTATTCAAATCAATTCATAAAATTAGGATTTACAAATCAAATAAATGGTTTGGCCATTCATATTGCTAAGGGATTCTTTGTTATTTAAGAAAGGCCTTTAATTTTTATTTAATGTTTACTTTTTTTTTTTAGTTTTTTTTAATTAACTTGTTTGTTTTTTTTTAATTTACATCCAAATTAGCATATAGTGCAACAATGATTTCAGGAGTAGATTCCTTACTGCCCCTGACCCATTTAGCCCATCCCCGCTCCCACAATCCCTCCAGTAACCCTCAGTTTGTTCTCCATATTTATGAATCTCTTCTGTTTTGTCCCCCTCCCTGTTTTTATATCATTTTTGTTTCCCTTCCCTTATGTTCATCTGTTTTGTCTCTTAAAGTCCTCATAGGGGTGAAGTCTTACGATTTTTGTCTTTCTCTGACTAATTTCACTTAGCATAATACCCTCCAGTTCCATCCACATAGTTGCAAATGGCAAGATTTCCTTCTTTTTGATTGCCGAGTAATACTCCATTGTATATATATACCATATCTTCTTTGTCTATTCATCCATCGATGGAAATTTGGGCTCTTTCCATACTTTGGCTGTTGTTGATCTTGCTGCTATAAACATGGGGGTGCATGTGTCCCTTTGAAACAGCACACCTGTATCCCATGGATAAATGCCTAGTAGTGCAATTGCTGGGTCATGGGGTAGTTCTATTTTTAGTTTTTTGAGGAACCTCCATACTGTTTTCCAGAGTGACTGCACCAGCTTGCATTCCCATAATGTTTACTTATTTTTGAGAGAGAGTGTGTAAGCAGGGGAGGGACAGAGAGAGAGGGAGACACACAATCTGAAGCAGACTCCAGGCTCCGTGCTGTCACCACAGAGCCCGACACAGGGCTTGAAGTCACGAACAATGAGATCATGACCTGAGCAGAAGTCTGACGTTCAACCCACTAAGCCACCCAGGCGCCCCAATAAAGGCCTTTAATTTTTAATGATTTAGGCACTTTTTCATGCATAGCACCATTAGGGAAATAATGGAACATGCACATGATTTTTAGTTTTTAAAAAAATTGTATGTTAGGTTAATATTCAATATATTATTAGAGAGACACACAGGAACACAGGAACACAGATGGACTTTCACAGGTTTAGGGTGAAAGCCAAGGGCCAAATAGTATGGATCTTTTTCCGTAATAATATTTGTATGGGAAATTCCTTCTTCCAGTTCAGGGTGGAAGAGGTACATCTTCCTAACTGCCAGTTTTGGTGTCAAGAATGTGCATTTTACCATTCCTTTGCACGGAACTGTAAGAAGGGGACCTCCAGGGGCAGCTGCGTGGCTCAGTTGGTTGAGCATACCACTCTTGATTTCGGCTCCGGTCAAGATCTCACGGTTCCTGTGTTTGAGCCTTGGGTGGGGCCCCGGGCTGTCAGTACATAGCGTGCTTGCAATTTTCTCCCTCTTTCTCTGCCCCTTCTGTGTGCGTGTTCTCTCTCTCAAAATAAATAAACTTAAGGAAAAAAAAAGAATGGGACCCCCATTCCTTGGCAGATGTCTCAGCCCTTCATCGATGCTGGCTGGGCCTCTGACTGTCCTGAGGAAGGAAGAAATTGAGGCAGTGTAGTGAAAGATGGGGCGAGTCTTCAGGGGCCAGCGTAGGAAGTGGATGGGACCTGAAGAGAAGATCCTGTCCTACATTCTAGGCAGTTCTTTCTGAGGCTGACTTTTACTTGCTTACTTTAAGAATAATGCAAAAACATTAAAAAAAAAATTTTAAAAAGGCTCTGCTCTTCTTTTGTTATAAAAATTTATCTAGCTCTTGTTGCATAAAACCAAAAACAGTTACCTTAATTGATTGTCTAGTAAGTGAGAAGCCCTAGATTTTTCCTTTTGACTCCACCTCCATCTTTTTACAATATCTGTATGAGTTAGAACTTAATCATTGTTTACGGTTGAGAGATGTAAATGCTTACTGAAGGAATGTGAAATGAATCCTCGTATACCCAAATGTCCAAAGGAGATGTGGCTAAAGGTGGGGCTTCTGGAATGGGATGCGGTTGCATGTTGGAGCTCGG
This sequence comes from Lynx rufus, assembly GCF_022079265.1. Classification (NCBI taxonomy): domain Eukaryota; kingdom Metazoa; phylum Chordata; class Mammalia; order Carnivora; family Felidae; genus Lynx; species Lynx rufus. The sequence continues at coordinate 8,091,528 of NW_025814889.1, read as the reverse complement.
GATGCTGAATATAAAACTGGAATAATAGCCGTAGTGAGTTTTGGCAACAAGGATTACAGAGTAACTTAAGACTTGACTTTTCATTTTTTAGTAGCAACTCACACACATGCGCACACACACACGCGTCTGCATACTACCCTGGTAGGAAAAAGAGAATTGAGGTAAATAAGATGGGAACTGAAATAGGAAAAAAAAAAATGCCCCAGGTAGCAGTAGAGCTTAACCATGCCTCATATATCAAAACCACGTGATTTATTAAAAATAAGCTCACATTCTAAAATCTTGGGTTCCTCTCCTCAATGGAAAGATATAGCTCAGATGAAAATCACCATGCCTTTTGATGTTGTTGACTGACCTCACAGGGTAGTAGTAAGGGTAACAGTGTTTGAAGACAGAAAAATTTAAAAATCACACCTGAAAAACGCTAAAATGTCAGCACTGAATAAACTCTGAGTTCCTTATTAGTTCCTCAAAACTTATTCTTAGAACTGGCTCAAGTCCAAAAAAAGCTAGGTACAATGTAGTACAGTTCCTAAGCCACACTGTCAAATTAAAAGAAAATCACATATGAAAAGTTAGTTATTTAAAATTATTTTGGTCAGCAATCAAGTGCATATCATGGATAAATAACACATCGATGGAACTGTGAAAAATTCTATAGTTATTTTTATGATCTTTGCTTTCATGCCACTGAGAAATTCTAAGATCTTCAGAAATATTTAATAATAATTCATTTAAAACCTAGGAAATCACCGAAACTGCAAAAATGTTACCTCTGAATGCTTGCACTAACACAAAATTGCTATGTAGTCAGTGAAACCTATTATAGGTGAAGATTTTATAATTAGCAGATTAATCATATAGAAAGCATAACTGCTTAAGTACATCTTAATTGTTGACAGTCTATTGTTTTTCTTAAAGTTGTCTAAATCTTCATCTTATAGTTTGAAAATTTATTATTGACATGCTTAGCAAACTCTCTTCATAGGCGATCCAAAGATAACTTTAAGCTAGTTCACATGCAGCTTACTACACATTTCAAATGAGTAGGGTCAGATTACCAAGAACTTAGTTGTTTGCAGTATGAGTAGAAAGAATGAGTCAGAATTAATAAGAAGCTGAATGGTTCTGGGTGGACACTCGGCAAGAGAAAATCAAAAGGTGAAAGAGCTTCTGATTTCCATAGGATATGCAGACCTGCCCTACAAAGGTGGAAGAATGATTATTCAATCTCTGATTGACAGCAAACTGGCTATTTCATTATTCAGCTCATTAATCAAGGTTTCCTCAACTCCCTTTCCAACTCTTCACTGTGTTAATTCAGTGAGAGAACATAGTAGCATTTCTTGTGCAATTATTTTGCGTGATGAAATTGGGCTTCCACTATATATAATTGCTAAATATGATTCATTGAAATGAGATATGATTTGGAAATATAAGAAAAATGATTTCAGAAGAGTAGTAATAACAGGGAGGAGGAGGAAGAGAGGAGGAGGAGGAGGAAGAGAAAAAGAAGAAGAAGAAAACGTAAAAATCTTCACATGTAATGTATCAACCTAGTACAGTAAATATATATGTCTACATATATATATGCATTAAAATGGCCAGTATTAATATTTATTAATATATGGTGATGGAGATTTAAAAGAACATATTTCTTCTTATACTTTTTATTGTCAAAGTTTTTTACAATACACATGTATCATTTATGTACCCAGAAAAAAATCACTGTAATTGTGAAATCATAAAATGTTGCTAGTATAATTTAATATTTTCATCATCTTAATTTTAATACATCTTAAATACTCATTGTTTTGAGTTGTACCTATTTTGTCATAACAGTATCACAATATTGTATATTTGCTGCTGTGATTTGCATTTGAAAAATCACTCAATTAAAAGCATTGCTGATTGCCATAGTGTTATTAGAAGTGTCATATTAGATTTCATGAGTAGATAATGTATCTAGCTGGAAGAAAAGACATCTGCTATTTAAAAATTTTCTTTCCTGGAAATAGAAGGGAGGAAGAAAGATACACCTTACAGCTGAACTGCAACTTATACTTTAGAGTCTGGTTCAGATACTTTAGTATTAAATTGTGTATGGCCTGAAAGTTATTTTTTTCATGTGTTATTTATCTTTCCTTCTCATACAAAATATATTTTTAAGCAGTTACCATATTCAGATCACCTCCTGAGAGTTGTGTGAAGCAATGTGTTAATTAAGTGACTAATATTTGGTTTTTTCCCACTATTTTATTTTTATGCATTTGCCATACAAAATAAATTATGCAAAAGGGTGATTCCTCCTCCCCTGTCTTTCTCTCCTTCACTTCTTCCATTGAAAACTCCTCTGGCAGTGAGGCGATTTAAGTAGAAATACATTGTAGAATAGATGGAAACATGCATACCTCATCGTCTCTTTCATGGATTACTAAAATCAAAACAAAACAAAACAAAACAAAAATGTCCTCATTGCTTCCACTTGCTTCCCTGGGGTTGTTCATTCTTGGTATAGCAGCCAGAGTGGTGGAGCGAATCTGGCTCATGTTCTTTTTTTTTTTTTTGTAAATAAAGTTTTCTTAGAACACAGTCACATTCATGCCTTTATGTTTTGTCTATAGCTGCTTTCATGTAATAGTGGCAAAGCTAATTATTTCCCACAGAGACCAAAAGGACCACAGAGCCTGAATATTTCCTATCTGGCCCTTTACAGAAAATGGTTTTCAATTCCTGTCCTCAGCAGTAAGTCATGATCGAGTTTGTTGTGTGTTCAAAACTCTGCAAATGGCTCCCCATGCCCCTTCAGAGTAAAAGCTCAAGCCCTTGCAATGGCCAGTTAGGTCCTACGTGGGCTGTTTTGCCTTAAATCTCTAAGCTCATGTTGTTGATTTCCCTCCCTTCCTCTACTCTACTTACCAAGACCTTCGTGAATACATTAAGCAAACTCTTGCTGTAGGGACCTTTTCTTAACTGTTCCTTCTCCATGGAATGTTTTCCACTTAAATTTCTACAGCTAACATCCTCACCTCTGCCAGGTGTTTGCTCCAGTGTCACTTTCTGAATGAGAACTACCCTGTACACACATTTTTTAACCATTCCCCTTCCCCATCTCACCTTTCAGAATGCCTGACCATGCTTGATGTTTTCCTCCATAGCACTTATCCCTTTCTCACCTACCATATGAATTTACTTGTGTTTATTTATAAATTTATCTGTTCATTATCTGTCTCTTCCCACTAACTGTAAGGTCCTTTTCACTTTTTTGTGTATCAAGATATCTCAAATGGCTTGAATAGTACCTGATACATGGTAGGCACCCAATACAAACATGAAGAATAAATAATAATAATAATAATAATAATAATAATAATAATAATAAATCTGCACACACAGGGTAGAAATCAGAAATATTTTCTGATCCTGACTCTGCCATTAACTAATTCTGCCATCTTGGAAGAATAAAAAGACATTGCAGAGCACTAGTTTCCTTAAGTAAAATGTGGTGATTTCAAAAGTTTCAGGCACTTAAATTCATTAATTTTCTGATCGCCAGTATAATATAAATGTACTAAGTGCATTTCTGAACTTCTGGATCTGTTTTACAGAGAATAGAATTATAATGAGACAAATATTCCAAATGAAGCCGTTGTCTTAAGTGTACAATATTATTTCTGGATGTGTAATGAAAACAAGTCATGTGTTTGTTCCAGTTAACGTGTGTTTGGAAACTGATCATTTCTATTGATGAGGAAAAACAAATGTTTATTTGGGGGAAAGGAGGATAGCCAAATATATATTTCTTCAAATATTTCTATAGGCTACGTGCTACTTACCTTGTTTCATTTACTGTTAGTTTGCCTTTGGTAGGATGATTAGATGTTTTATATAAAGTTTTTTAAATTCTTTGGAAAATACACTGTTTTCAGGCAAAGTCATTAATCTGTAAATTTGTATATTCTAAATTACATACTTATTTTAGATCTTAATTAAAAACAACAAAATACAGGCTCTTTGTTCATTGTTCAAATCGGTACACATTTATTACACCAGGATTTCTTCATGATGTCAATTATGACATGGCTATTTTGTTCACTTAGTAAGTTTTTGCTAAGGGTTCGTTGTGTGTAAAGCACAGTGTTTTGTTCTGGGAACAAAATAGTGAGCTTATCTGTGTAATAAAATATATAGATTAGGGGTGCCTGGGTGTCCCAGTCGGTTAAGCGTCCGACTTCAACTCAGGTCATGATCTCATGGTTCATGAGTTTGAGTCCCACACTGGGCTCTGTGCTGACAGCCCAGAGCCTGGAGCCTGCTTCATATTCTGTGTCTCTCCCTCTCTCTCTCTCTCTCTGTCTCTCTGTCTCTCTCTCAAAAATAAATAAACATTAAAATATATAGATTATCTGTTGGTCTAACAGGGAAGTCTAGCACATAGGAAATGCTTTTAGCTTACTCGTTACTTAGGGGTCTTTATAATATTTCAAATAATAAATACTGTCATTAAGCAGTAGATACCATAGGAATAGCCTAGGTGTGTTTCTAATTATCAAGATGAACATATTCTGGCCAAGATATTCAGTACAAATACTCAAAGGTCATATATTTAATTGGTGCTGAACAAAGAACTAGAATATAGAACTTCTATGGTCAGGTCAGTAGAAATCTATCCCATCTCCTTGAGGAACTAGGTATTGAGTATGAAATCTGTGGATAAATAAATTGATGTGTGTGTCCTCTCCCAAACTCCATGTGCAAAGAATCATACATTATACATATAGTAAGCTTATTTTTTATTAGTTATTCTCCACAACTTTGTTTTCACTCTTCCTTGCAGATTTGGTAAATGTCTGTCCTATAATTCTGCTATTTACTTCTGACTTAGAATGTTCAGTTGACTCATAGTCAAAATGTAAATATGGCCTTCAGAGGAGCACATTTTCTATGTAGGTCACAGATTACATTGTGAAAAGGCCATTTAAAAAAGTGATGTTATTAAAAGCATGGCAATGATGATAAGCCTCATTGCTTTTGTGATGGAGAGAAATTTGACATGTTTGCTGTTAATGGTATAGACCAACCTGAGTAGGAACAGCAATGGGCCCCGAATTAGAGATTTATGGACATCCCTATCACATTCCAAGCTTTAAAAATTCCCCCGTGTCACTGCTAGAAACTTACTGCAATCAAAGTAGTTTCTGGTAAACTGTTGGAAGCAGTTAATTCCTCAGAAGTTTCTGCTAAAAATAGCATTTGAATTCATTCTCCTGGCAGAATCTTCCATTCCTTAACCCCATTCCCCCACCTTCCTGCCATTTTATAGTTTTGTTACTCCCCCTGGTTCATTTCTTCTCCCCATTTAAAACACACACACACACACACACACACACACACACACGCTAAAGAACACTATCAAGACACATAAGGCCTAGATACCTAACAATGAATCTCTTAAAAAAAATCTATAGTTTCCTTCAACTTTATGTGAACGGCTGTAGAGTGTTATTATCTACATATTGCTGTCATCTGAACAGAATTCCAAAATACTTAGTTTTTTTTTTTTGAAAAAATGCCATTTGGCAAAACCCGTTTACTCATGAAAAGTAATTGTGGTCAGACATATTTAGCTTATATGACTGGCATTCATCTTGAAGTTCTGTAAATATTTATAGTGAATTTAAATGCATGTAAATACTGTATACCGTTTCAGCAGTTTAATGGGATTCATTTATAGGACATGAAAAAAAAATGGACTTAGCTGCCACAGTTCAAAGAACGGAAGATATTTTTTCATTTATTTCCAAATGTGTATGTTTCAGAATAGTGAAGTCCACATGGAAAGAGACTGTGTGCTTGCGTCTTTGCAGAATGTGCTTTAGATACACAGTCTTAGATGTAGGTGTTTGAATGGGATACAAAATTGGGAATTTGGAATCTGGGTTGAAACAACTTTCCTGTCCTTGGCATTTTAATGAAAAAAAAAAAAAGAATATTGAGTTTGGGGACCATGATAATTGTCCTATTTTTCACTTAATTTTGCCTGTGTTATGAAAGCAGTCCTCAAGATTCTATTCATACACATAGACACAAATCAACATACAAGTATAAAAATGTATATATTCTTGAAAAAGATTGTGATAAACCTTTGATCAACAATCTAATACTTTAGTTTGAAAATTAATTAAAATTAATCAAAATAAATTGTATTTGGTTAACGTAAGAGAACATGTTAACATGAGCTTTGCAGTCCTGGTTTTTTCGTTTGGTGCTATTTGTCTCCATACGAACATCAGAAAGTACACATTTTAGTTAAGAAGATATTATTTACATAATTGAGAAATATGTAACAGAGCTATAAAAATTGAGTATGTTACCTCATATAGCAACAAGATAAAGATGTTTTTTTTTAATACAGGGCTTTTAAACTAATCTGGTGCTTTTATTTATAATAGACGGTAATCCTTATAAGAAAACACATAATTAGTGTGATTATACTCAATTCGCGGATGAGAAACAGGAGACCTAAGTAGATTAAATAGTTTGTTGAAGATCTCACCTCTAAAAAATAGTAATGTAACTACAAATTCTGATTTTTAAGTTTTGTGCCCAAGTCTGCTTCTGCCCGACAACTTGATATTCCAGAGCATTTCAAGAGAAAGATTTGGGGGGACTATAAAGGTAAAAATGAGATGAACAGTTACTGTGATGAAGTTCAGAAAGTGTTGTTGAAAAATGTCCTAGAAGCCAGGTCTCGTTCTGGTACTGTCTCTAAATCGGATGCAGGGAGTGTGACATCAGAAATGCTCAAAATCCATAGGAAAGCGAATACATTTACATTTACAATTAATAATAGTAATGCAATGTGCGAAGTGTTACATTAGCATCATATTTGAAGTACAGAAATACGAGAAAGTAGAAACCACTTCGGCTGGTGAAATTTAGGGGAAATAAGCTGGGACGCTGAGGCTCTAGAATTTTCTGGACAGTGCCTAATTTTTTAAATTAAGGTGGGATGTATAGCCATAGTATTAATGTGGTCAATTAAGTTCTACTTAAATAGAGTATTCTTCAATAAATTAACCAGGTACGTCCTAAGGTCTAGAAATTGAATTTTAGTAGCCTGTATCCAGAATCTTTGATACACTTTTTTGGTAAAGTCAAAACATTTCTTTATGGAAATGAATCTAAATTCCCCTTGCAACGCCTCTAATATTGTTTTTCACATTCAAAAAAGTCCTATTCTTTGCAAGAATGGGGTGTGTATGTGTGTGAAAACGCAATGAAAAGAATGATAGAATTTCTTTCTAATCTAATCTAAACTTTGTTCCGATACCTACCATTCTCCATTAGCAAATAAATTACTTTCATTCTTAGAGTAGGTAGTCGGCATGTTTATAAGCTATGACCTGAAACTCCATTGAAAATCTTCGTCTTCTAGTGCTTGGATCCATGTCTACCAAAGGCAAGGCTAAGTTTTGGTGGCTTTTCAGCATAGGAGGGGGTTCCAGAGGGCACGGTGGGTGGCTGCTAATATTTGCTAACATGCACAAGATGGGTTCTGCTCTTGTCCATGGCTCCAGACATCCAAAACACTGCAATTTCTCTGTCAACCCTATTGTGCCACGCCAGTACTGCAAGCCACTATTTATTTTACCAAGTTGATAATGACTGGAGTCACGGGGAGTGCTTTCTAGTGATAAATACCCTTGAAAAATGCCATTTCCCCAGTTGCCATTTTTGTCTTCTCGGTATTACATAATAGCAAGCATATTGTGAGGAAAGGAAATGGCTAGGTGTTTGTAATATATGTCACTCACTGTTTCCATTCCCATCACGGCGTGGAATGTTTAATTTCTAAACTCTAAGTGCCTAATGACTACTGGTTATTTTCTCTTCTCTACAAACATTACCTGTTCACTTGCAGTTCATGGAATTCTGCCATATAATAAACAGTACCATTTGAACCCCCCCTCAGGGTATTCTCCCTTTCTTGGATGAACAGATAAGTTCTGAGTTACTTTTCCACTTAAATATAATATGATTTCATTAGGATGCCGGGGCTGCCAAATTTGGGTTTACAAACTTCTTTCATTGTCGTTAGCATTCTGTAGTAATTCCTCGTATCGAGGTATGTCTTCCCTTCCCTCACCAACAAAATACAATCAGAGTTACTAGTTGAAGTACTATTTGACAGGATGTCATATTAACATAATGAACAACTGCTCTCAGAAAAGAGAGCTTGTAAACAAGACAGAGGGGAAATTAAGAATAGTAGGACCAAGGAGTTTATATCTAGATTTTTTTTTATATATAAAATTTATTGACAAATTGGTTTCCATACAACACCCAGTGCTCATCCCAAAAGGTGCCCTCCTCAATACCCATCACCCACCCGCCCCTCCCTCCCACCCCCCATCAACCCTCAGTTTGTTCTCAGTTTTTAACAGTCTCTTATGCTTTGGCTCTCTCCCACTCTAACGTCCTTTTATATCTAGATTTTTAATGCTGCCCTTGCATGCACTAGTCTTACACTTCATCAGCTATGCTCACATATCTCATTTCACAACTTAAATGTGTGCTAAATGTTGTGAATAAATAGGCATTTCAATTTCAGTGACTTTAAATGGAAAAACTTTTTCTGATTTTAGAAATTCCAACTTTGCACCTTCAGTAAAGGAGACACTTCCTTAATGTTGATCATTTCTGTTGACATTGTTACTTTGCGTTGTAAAATTCTCCCTGTGTGACATTCTCTGCACATGAAGAAATCTTGTTCTATATCAAATTGTTAAAAACTGAAGTACTTAATGTGTATTGTTAGGTATAAAATTAAACAGTTTTACAGTGGGACTTGTTCTTCTGTTCCTCTGGGTGTGGCTAGTTGAGAGGATGATATTTAGGCCACATCTACTGTAATAAAATGGAAACATATTCCTAAATCTATTGATGAGAAAACAACATTCCCGGAGAAACAAGCTAATAGCTCCCAAGTTGAAATGCAGTGATTTATCCAAGGTGGTCCACAAAAGCCACCCAAAGGCATCTGTCTTCTTTGTGACTATAGACGTAACAAAAGTGGTGAGCAAAGCAGGATGAGAAAAAGTTCAAATTAAATCTGAACTAAGGTATATAGGAAAATATAGTATCTAGAATAAATATAATCATTACAAGCTTTTTTAAAAATGCAGTTTGTTTGTTTGTTTGTTTAATTTGGAGAGAGCAGAGGAGTGGCAGAGAGAGAAAGGGAGAGAGAGAATTCCAAGCAGGCTCCACCCTGTCAGCGCAGAGCCCGGCTTGAGGCTCGAACCCATGAACCAGGAAATCATGACCTGAGCTGAAACCAGGAGTCAAGTGCTTAACCGACTGAGCCACCCAGATGCCCCTCAGTAGAAGCTTTAACCTAGAACTACCTAGTGGCTTAATAAATAAAATAGGGGTTTGCTTTAAAAAGGAAGACTCTCTGTTTTACTTAGAAATGAAGCAAATACACATCCACTCCCTCAATGCAAATGGCTTTCATCCATGTAGCTCTTCCTTGTTTAGACCAAAGTTTCTGCCCTAAGTCAGAGGCACATCCTTCTTTTACTCCTCACTTTCCGGAGATTTCCTCATCACTAGCTATAGCCACTGACAAAAGATAAAGTCTAAATAGGGATGATACTTAAAAACTGATTGAATAAAACTAAGAATGTGCTCTTGTTAAAGGAGCTATTTGATAAACAGATCACAAGGAATGTTCACCACAGGAAGTAGCTGGAAGGGCTTTTTTAGTTCATTATCTGATATTGAGTCTGAAAGGATTAATGCAGTCTTTTTGGTATGTCATGTACATTTTTGATTGCAGTGATTAGAAGCAAGATTAAATGACCTCACACAAAGCAATAGGAAGAATACATTGAGTTTGCCCTCTGATTTACATTTCAACTGTTGTTGAGGTTTCAGTGCTTTAAGTATGGTATGGCTATCTTATAAATACATTTTAGTTGTCTGAACCCTTTGGAACCATTGTCAGAAACATGTACTAATATATTGCTAGCATTTTGAATATTTTACTTTGATATAGTCAACAGTGTAATTCTCTTGGCATAAAAGAGTTTTGTATTAAACATGATTTAGTTGCAAAATGTATAAATTGAGATTTTTGCAAAGGAAACAAATTGCTTGGCATTATGTTCTTTAAAGGCATTTTGAGATACGATGTGGAAAGGATACTGATTGAAACTTTAAAAATGTGTGAAAATAATTTTTACAGAAAATGTTATTCACTCTAGTATATTATCATTTGAGCGGGAATAAAATTATTAGAATAGTGAACTCTATAACAAAATATCAATAACGTGCTGTATTGTTTTTTGTTATGTAGTTCGAGTTCCACCAAACAGACTTCCAGATACATATATATGTACAAATGAATTGATCTACCTTTTAATATGGTTGGCCGTATTTTGTGACACTTTTTTCTTTAGGATTTAGGGAAATAAGGTTCAGTCCATGTTATATGGAAACCCTATCTTAATTAAGTTCTACAGTTTTTTATGTGTATTCAGAAGCAAATATGTAACTCAATGAATGTGCGCATTGGCAGTATTTGGTATCATTGGGATTGAGGAAAGGGGGTCATGATGAGTTGGATTTTTTGGATCCATGGTGGATGGCAGCACCTTTTTTTTCTGGGAAAGGGAAGATTAGCAAAGAGAAGGTTTGGGGGCTAGTGGTGAGAAAAAGCAAGGATTTCGTTTGGGATATGCTGAGTCAAACACCTGCTGTCTTTAGACAAGGTTCTCTGGAAGTGGAGGCTGGGATGAGATTCTTATGAAAATGCTTTTTTAAGGAAGAATTTTTTTTGAGAAGTCTCTAAAAAGCGAGAGATGGATAGGAAAGGGGAAGCAGGTGAGCAGGGATGTGGTTTCAGTTAGAGTTGAGTTTCAGCAGAATCCCCTAAGGAACTTTGAAGCATGATTTAGGCCCCAGAGTAGGCACTGAGAAAAGGAGGCCGGACCAGTCAGTCCTTGACTGCAGGCTGTCCTATGGGAGATGCTTAACCTCCAAAGCCTGGCGGCCTCCAACAGCTGAGATCAATTCCCTAGAGAATGGTGGAACTTTTCTGCCACCCAAGACCTGACATTCCCAACTATCAGGTTAGAAAGAAAAACCACAGGAAGGAAAAAACACCTTCAGACCTTATGACTTTATTATTGATCAGTAATAAATCAAAATTATGATTGTTCTTACAAAATTGTAGTCTATCTATACAATGACAATATTCATCTCTAAGAAGGAATATATCAAAAATTTATGAAAGAAATAATACAACGTCCATGTAAAGCCTTAAAATATTGAAAAGTTAGAAGTACTTTCGAACTCATTCAGTGTGGCCAGCATTACCCCAACATAAAAATAGAAAAAGACATTACAAGAAAAAATGTACTATCATGCAGTTTGATGCAATAATTCTAAACAGTATCTCAGCAAATGAAACCCAATATGTGAAAGTGCCTAAATCTGGTTTATTCCAGGAATGTGAGGTTGGATTAACATTTGAAATTCAAATAACTTACTACGTTGAAACTAAAAGAAGAAACCAATAGGAAAAATCACTTGTCAATATCCAACATCCATCCATCCCTTATAAATGCTCTCAGCAAACTAGGAAGAGTGAAGGATTTCTTGAACTTGTTAAAACATACCCACAGAAGTCTTACAGCTATAGTATCGTGCAGTTTTCCATGAAAGAAATTGAAGATGCTATAAGGAAATGGAAAAGCGTTCTATGCTCACAGATTACCCATAACAGTGTTATGGAAGCAGTAACTAGTTCCTGTGAAAGAACCTGAGCCAGAAAGGAGGCTGGGAAGCTGAGCCAAACTGGGGTCAACAGCTTGTTTCTCTTTTCCTTCTCTTACTCTCAACTTGGGAAAATGGAGATGTTCTCTCCTTTGTATCCCGGGGGATCTAAATGAAAAAACACAAGAACAAAACTTCAGAACACACCTTTTTGACCCATCAAAGGCTTAAAACAAATCCAAGAACACAATTCACTTTCACCACTCCTGGTATTCGGAAGGGGCTTTTTAAAAAGCGTATATGCTGGGATACCCATTAGAACCATTTTTTATAAAGGTTACCACAAACCACACGTTTTGGGGTAGGAAAGGTGAATGCCAGTATGGGGATTAAAAAAAAAAGTTAGGGAGGGAGCCAAACCATAAGAGACTCTTAAAAACTGAGAATAAACTGAGGGTTGATGGGGGGGGGAGGGAAGGAAAAGTGGGTGATGGGCATGGAGGAGGGCACCTGTTGGGATGAGCACTGGGTGCTGTATAGAAACCAATTTGACAATAAATTTCGTATTAAAAAATAAAAAAAAAGAAAGAACATACATTGTTAAAATGTCTATAAGACCCAAAGCAATCTACATATGTAGTGCATCCTTATCAAAATACCAATAGCATTTTTCACAGAGCTGGAGCAAACAATCCTAAAATTTGTATCGAACCACAAAAGGCCCTGAATAGCTAAAGTGACTTTGAAAAAGAAAAGCAAAGCTGGAGGCATTCCAGACTTCAAGCTATATTACAAAGCTGTAGTGATCGAGACAGTATGGTACTGGCACAAAAACACATAGGTCAATGGAATAGAAGAGAAAATCCAGAAATGAAACCATAACTGTATGGTCAATTAATCTCCAACAAAGTGGGAAGAATAGGCAATGTGAAAAAGACAGTCTCTTCAACGAATGGTGTTGGGAAAACTAAATAACAACATGCAAGTGAATGAAACCAGGCCACTTTCTTACATCATATACAAAAATAAATTCAAAATGGATGAAAGACCTAAATGTGAGACAGGAAACCATCATAATCTTAGAGGAGAACACAGGCAGTAACTCTTTGACATCAGCCATAGCAGCTTCTTACAAAATATGTCTCTTGATGCAAGGGAAACAAAAGCAAAAATAAACTATTGGGACTTCATCAAAATAAAAAGCTTCTGCACAGCAAAGGAAACAGTCAACAAAACTAAAAGGCCACCTACGGAATGGGAAAAGATATTTGCAAATAACATATCTGATTAAGGGTTAGTATCCAAAATACATAAAGAACTTATCAAACTTAATATCCCAAACACAAATAATTCAGTTAAAAAAATGGGCAGAAGAGATGAATAGACATTTGTTCAAAGAAGATATCCAGATGGCTAACAGACACATGAAAAGATGTTCAACATCACTCATCATCAAGGAAATACAGATCAGAACTACAGTGAGAAATCATCTCACACCGGTTGGAATGGCTAAAATTAACAACACAGGAAACAACAGGTCATGACAAGGATGCGGAGAAAGGGGAGCTCTCTTACACTGTTGATGGGAGTACAAACTGGTGCAACCACTTTGGAAAAACAGTATGGTGGTACCTCAAAAAGGTAAAAATAGAACTACCCTATGATCCAGCAATTGCACTTAAATATTTGCCCAAAGGGTACAAAAACACTAATTTGTAGGGATACATGCACCTTGATGTCTATAGCAGCATTATCAACAAAGCCAAATTATGGAAAGAGGCCAAATGTTCATTGACTGAGGAATAGATAAAGACGTGGCATATATACATATGTGTGTATATATATATACACACACACACACACGCATATATATATATATATATATATATATATATATATAAACACACATACATGTGGTATATATATAAATATATTTATATTTATATACACATACACACAATGGAATATTTCTCAACCATAAAAAAGAATGAAACCCTGCCGTTTGTAATGGCATGGGTGGAGTTAGAGGGTATTATGCTAAGTGAAATAAGTCACACAGAGATTTAACTCATACGTGGAATGTAAGAAACAAAACAAATGAACATGAGGGGAATAAAGAGAGGCAGACCAAGAAACAGACTCTTAATGATAGAGAACAAACTGATGGTTACTGGAGGGGAGGGGAGTGTGGAGATGGGTTAAATAGGTGATGGGAATTAAGGAGGGCACTTGTGATGAGCACTGGGTGTTATATGTAAGTGATAAATCACTAAATTCTATACCTGAAACTAATAGTATACTAGTAGTTACTAAAGGGAATTTAAATTAAAACTTTAAAAAAAGATATAATTTTCTACAAATTCATAGTTTTAAAACCTAGCAAGGAATTTTTGTAGAAATTGGCTAGCTGAGTTTACAGTTTATATAGACATACAAATAATCTACAATAGCCAAAACAATTTTGAAAAGAAAAGGTCAGAGGACTAGAACTATCTGATTTTAAGACTTACTTTAAATCTGGAGTATTTAAGACAGTGTGGTATTAGTATCACGTAAAAAAGTAAGTCAATGTAACTCAACAGAAAGTTTATTGACCCAATGAACTTTTAATAAAGATGCAAAGACAATTCAAAGGAGAGATGGTAGTCTTTTCAAAAAATGGTGCTGGAGCGATGGATATCCTGTGTGACAGAGAAAGAAAAGGAAGGAAATTGGAGGGGAGAGATAAATTCAACATCTATTTATGCATATTTGACACAACATACAAAAATTAACTCATAATGGGTCATAGTCCTAAATTAAAGCATAAAATCTAAAGTATCTAGAATAAAACATTGGGCCTAATGGCTAGGCAGATTTCTTAAATATGACATCAAATGCATGATTTAATTGGTGTATTAGATAATCAAAGTGTAAAACCTCTGCTCTTTGTAGAATAATCTTAAGTGAATAAAGAACCAAGCCACATGCCAGGAGAACACATTTGCAAAGCATATGTCTGATAAAGGACTTGCGTCCATAGTGTATAAATACATAAAGTCAAAATCCAATATAAGAACACTATAAACTCGAAGAAGTGTGCTAACATTTGAACAGACACTTCACCAAAGAAAATACCGAAGAAGATTACAAATGAGCACAAGAAAAGATGCTGAACATTGCAGGTCACTGGGGAAATGCAAAGTAAAACAGTGAGGTTTAGTTACGTAGCTAGAGTGGCTAAAATTTAAAATAATAACCATACCAAATTTTGGCAGGAACAAGAACTTTTCTCCACACTGTGAGTGGAATACAAAATGCTACAAACAGTTTGGCTATTTCTTAAAAAATATTAACATATATTTACCTATGATCTAGTCACTTCACTCCTACGTGTTTACCCTAGAGACCATATCCGTATAAATTCTCTTAAACAAAAGTTCATAGCAGATTTATGGTAATAGCCCAAAAGTGGGAGAACCAAATGTCCACCAGTAGGTGAAAGGATTAAAAACCATTGTGTTCATCCACACAATAAAACCATATCCTTCAATAAGAAATGAACTATTCCCACATGTCACAACATGTAGGAATAGGTAATCCTAAGGTAATTATGCTGAGTGAGAGAAGCCATAAAAGAGGGTACATATGGGATGATTTTATTTATATAAGATGTTAGAAAATGCAATTTATGGTGATCAACAGATCAGTGTTTGACCGGGAAGGGGATATTCCAAAGGGCATGAGGGAACCATTGGGAGCGGTGGATATGTTCCCCATCTTGATGTAGTATGGTTTCATGGGGGTACCATTTGTCATGAAAAATTTACCAATGTTTTGCTTTAAGTAGGTGCAACACATTCTGTATGTCCGTTATACCTCAATGCTAAATACCATATAGCCACTATATTTATAATGAATCTAAAATCTAAAGGGTTTCTGTATTATTTCTAAAACAGAGCCAACATGAGAGAGAGAGGAATTGGGCTAATTTGAGCACATAGGTGCTTTAGGTAAAACATTTGTTTATCAGAGACCATAGATTTCTGTCCCTGATTGCTTTATCTAGTTTCCGTTTGTAGTAACTAATAGGAAAAAACTCTAAAATGCATCAATTCGTTTTTGGAAGAAAATGTAACACATGAAAAGCAGAGGCTCTGGGGGCATCAAAAGTGCATATAAATTCAGGCTGCACCACTTGATAAGTGTGTAACTGTGCTCAGTTTACTTATTCTTTTTAACCTGAGTTTTCTCATCAGTAAGCTATCTTAATTACATGACTTTGTAATCTATAAAGCTAGCTTCAAGCTCTGAGCGTGCATACGTGCGCCATCTACAAAACGTTAGAATTTGCCACTTTAAATTTGCCAGGTGACATATTCACCCTTACCATCCCCCTCCTGGGCTGTGTTGAGAAGATTAATCAGGGAGTGTTGGAGAGAAGAATTAGGTGCTGGAGGCTTGAGGGTTGAAATGAGAGTTATATAGGTTCGGGCAGGGGGACGAGAAGAAAAGTCTTTGGAGGCAAAGGCATTTTGGCAGAGATACGAATGCAGTGAGGGAGGAAGCCAGGGGAAAACCCGGGAAGAAAGCTTTTAAGGCAGAAAAAATAAATACAAAAACACTGAGGTGCATATAAGCTGTGCTTTTTGACCCAGGAGCTTGAGCATGGAGTGAGTGACAGGATGTGGGGGACGTAGCAGGTGCTAGATCACATTGGACCTTGTAACACTTTAGTAAAGCATGTACAAGTTTTACTTAGCGTTTAATTCTAGGGACGTAGGTAAGCCGTAAGAAGTCTCATGCAGGACAGTGATCTGATTTTTATGTTTGGAAGTACACTGCAGCTGTTGTGTGGGAGATAAATTATTAGAATGTCAAGAACCTGACCAGGGGTGACCAAGTTCTCTTGTGGGTCTCCCGACCAAGCAGAGTCTCTCTCTCACTGCAAAGTTTACAACTTCTCCAGGGTACAGAAAAATGTACAGAACTTACTCTGAGAAGTTAATTCACCTTCCTATAAAAGTTTTAATCTTATTCTTTTCTGCTAATCGGCACTTGAAGATATTTCTTTGCAAATTAGATGTGTGCATTATTTTAAAAATTGGCATTTTTATAACATGGTATGCTTCAAAATTCTAAAAGAATACGTATGTTTTAAACAAGCACCTAAATAAAGTGGGGGGGGGACCTGAAGCATTTGATAAACAAACCAAAGCAATAACCATACAAGCCACTTTTATTTATTTATTTTAAGTTTATTTATTTTGAGAGAGAGAGTGAGAGCATGAGCGGGGGAGGGGCAGTGTGAGAATCCCAAGCAGATCCCAGGGAGCCCCACACATGGCTCGAACTCACGAACAGTGAGATCATGACCTGAGCTGAAATCAGAAGTTGGACATTTAACTGAGTGAGCCACCCAGGCACTGCATTTACAGGCGATTTTTTAAAGAATAAATGGCATACAATATTATATTAGTTTCTGGTGTACAACGTAGGGATTTGATATCTATATACATTACAAAATGGTCACCAGAATAAGTCTGGTTACCATCAGTCACCATACAGAGGTGTTACAGTTATTACTGACCGTACTCTGTATGATGTACATCTCCATGCCTCGCTTCTTTTATAACTGTTAGATTGTATCTCTTAATCCCCTTCACTCATTTCAACCATCTCCCCAACCCATCTCCTCTGACAACCACAGAAGACTATGTTCTATATCTATGAGTCTGTTTCTGTTTTGTTTGTCCATTTGTTTTGTTTTTTAGATTCCACATATTAGTGAAATCATGCAGTATTTGTCTTTTTCTGATTTACTTCACTTGGCATAATACCCCAGAAGTCCATGTATGTTGTCACAAATGGCAAGATCCCATTCTTTTTTAGGGCTGAGTAATATTCCATCGAGTGTATATACCACATCTCTATCAGTTCATCTGTCACTGCACATTTAGGTTACGTTCATATCTTGGCTATTGTAAATAATGCTGCATTTTAGGGCCGGATGTGTCTTTTCCAATTAGTGTTTTTGTCCTCTTGAGATAAATACCTAGAAGTGGAATTGTGGGATCATACGGTAATTCTGTTTTTAATTTTTTTTAGGAACCTCCAGCCTGTTTTCCGCAGAGGCTGTACCAATTTACACTTCCAGCAGCAGGCACACATTCCCTTTTCTCCACATCCTCCCCAACGCTTGTTATGTCTTGTCTTTTTGATTGCAGATGATATATCTCACTGTGGCCTTGATTTGCATTTCCCTGATGGTTACGTACGTTGAGCATGCTTTGACATGCCTGTTGGCCATTTGTGTGTCTTCTTTAGAAAAATATCCATTCAGTTCTTCTGCCCATTTTAAAAAATCAGATTATGGAGGTCGACAGGAAGATGGCGGCGTAGGAGGACGCTGGGCTCACCGCGCGTCCTGTTGATCACTTAGATTCCACCTACACCTGCCTAAATAACCCAGAAAACCGCCAGAGGATTAGCAGAACGGAGTCACCGGACCCAAGTGCAGACGAGAGGACCACGGAAGAGGGTAGGAAGGGCGGCGAGGCGGTGCGCGCTCCACGGACTGGCGGGAGGGAGCCGGGGCGGAGGGGCGGCTCGCCGGCCAAGCAGAGCCCCCGAGTCCGGCTTGCAAAAGCGGAGGGGCCTGACGGACTGTGCTCCGACAGCAAGCGCAACTTAGCGTCTGGGAGGTCATAAGTTAACAGCTCTGCTCGGAAAGCGGGAAGGCTGGAGGACAAAGGGAGGGTGAGCTGCGGAGCCCCCGGCCGACAGAGCTCAGTTTGGCGGGGAACAAGGGCGCTCGCCAGCGCCATCTCCCCCGCCCATCCCCCAGCCAAAATCCCAAAGGGAACCGGTTCTGGCCAGGGAAATTGCTCGCTCCGCGCAAACACCCAACTCTGTGCTTCTGCGGAGCCAAACCTCCGGCAGCGAACCTGACTCCCTCCATCTGCCACAGGGCCCCTCCTGAAGTGGATCACCTAAGGAGAAGCGAGCTAAGCCTGCCCCCCCTGCCGCCGTGCACCTTGCCTACCCACCCCAGCTAATAAGCCAGATCCCCAGCATCACAAGCCTGGCAGTGTGCAAGTAGCCCAGACGGGCCACGCCACCCCACAGTGAATCCCGCCCCTAGGAGAGGGGAAGAGAAGGCACACACCAGTCTGACTGTGGCCCCAGCGGTGGGCTGGGGGCAGACATCAGGACTGACTGCGGCCCCGCCCACCAACTCCAGTTATACACCACAGCACAGGGGAAGTGCCCTGCAGGTCCTCACCACACCAGGGACTATCCAAAATGACCAAGCGGAAGAACTCCCCTCAGAAGAATCTCCAGGAAATAACAACAGCTAATGAGCTGATCAAAAAGGATTTAAATAATATAACAGAAAGTGAATTTAGAATAATAGTCATAAAATTAATCGCTGGGCTTGAAAACAGTATACAGGACAGCAGAGAATCTCTTGCTACAGAGATCAAGGGACTAAGGAACAGTCACAAGGAGCTGAAAAACGCTTTAAAGGAAATGCAAAACAAAATGCAAACCACCACTGCTCGGATGGAAGAGGCAGAGGAGAGAATAGGTGAACTAGAAGATAAAGTTATGGAAAAAGAGGAAGCTGAGAAAAAGAGAGATAAAAAAATCCAGGAGTATGAGGGGAAAATTAGAGAACTAAGTGATACACTAAAAAGAAATAATATACGCATAATTGGTATCCCAGAGGAGGAAGAGAGAGGGAAAGGTGCTGAAGGGGTACTTGAAGAAATAATAGCTGAGAACTTCCCTGAACTGGGGAAGGAAAAAGGCATTGAAATCCAAGAGGCACAGAGAACTCCCTTCAGACGTAACTTGAATCGATCTTCTGCACGTCATATCATAGTGAAATTGGCAAAATACAAGGATAAAGAGAAAATTCTGAAAGCAGCAAGGGGTAAACGTGCCCTCACATATAAAGGGAGACCTATAAGACTCGTGACTGACCTCTCTTTTGAAACTTGGCAGGCCAGAAAGAATTGGCACGAGATTTTCAGGGTGCTAGACAGCAAAAATATGCAGCCGAGAATCCTTTATCCAGCAAGTCTGTCATTTAGAATAGAAGGAGAGATAAAGGTCTTCCCAAACAAACAAAAACTGAAGGAATTTGTCACCACTAAGCCAGCCCTACAAGAGATTCTAAGGGGGACCCTGTGAGACAAAGTACCAGAGACATCACTACAAGCATAAAACATACAGACATCACAATGACTCTAAACGCGTATCTTTCTATAATAACACTGAATGTAAATGGATTAAATGCGCCAACCAAAAGACATAGGGTATCAGAATGGATAAAAAAACAAGACCCATCTATTTGCTGTCTACAAGAGACTCATTTTAGACCTGAGGACACCTTTAGATTCAGAGTGAGGGGATGGAGAACTATTTATCATGCTACTGGAAGCCAAAAGAAAGCTGGAGTAGCCATACTTATATCAGACAAACTAGACTTTAAATTAAAGGCTGTAACAAGAGATGAAGAAGGACATTATATAATAGTTACAGGGTCTATCCACCAGGAAGAGCTAACAATTATAAATGTCTATGCGCCAAATACCGGAGCCCCCAAATATATAAAACAATTACTCATAAACATAAGCAACCTTATTGATAAGAATGTGATAATTGCTGGGGACTTTAACACCCCACTTACAGAAATGGATAGATCATCTAGACACACGGTCAATAAAGAAACAAGGGCCCTGAATGAGACATTGGATCAGATGGACTTGACAGATATATTTAGAACTCTGCATCCCAAAGCAACAGAATATACTTTCTTCTCGAGTGCACATGGAACATTCTCCAGGATAGATCATATACTGGGTCACAAAACAGCCCTTCATAAGTTTACAAGAATTGAAATTATACCATGCATACTTTCAGACCACAATGCTATGAAGCTTGAAATCAACCACAGGAAAAAGACTGGAAAACCTCCAAAAGCATGGAGGTTAAAGAACACCCTACTAACGAATGAGTGGGTCAACCAGGCAATTAGAGAAGAAATCAAAAAATATATGGAAACAAACGAAAATGGAAATACAACAATCCAAACGCTTTGGGACGCAGCAAAGGCAGTCCTGAGAGGAAAATACATTGCAATCCAGGCCTATCTCAAGAAACAAGAAAAATCCCAAATACAAAATCTAACAGCACACCTAAAGGAAATAGAAGCAGAACAGCAAAGGCAGCCTAAACCCAGCAGAAGAAGAGAAATAATAAAGATCAGAGCAGAAATAAACAATATAGAATCTAAAAAAACTGTAGAGCAGATCAACGAAACCAAGAGTTGGTTTTTTGAAAAAATAAACAAAATTGACAAACCTCTAGCCAGGCTTCTCAAAAAGAAAAGGGAGATGACCCAAAGAGATAAAATCATGAATGAAAATGGAATTATTACAACCAATCCCTCAGAAATACAAACAATTATCAGGGAATACTATGAAAAATTATATGCCAACAAATTGGACAACCTGGAAGAAATGGACAAATTCCTGAACACCCACACTCTTCCAAAACTCAATCAGGAGGAAATAGAAAGCTTGAACAGACCCATAACCAGCGAAGAAATTGAATCGGTTATCAAAAATCTCCCAACAAATAAGAGTCCAGGACCAGATGGCTTCCCAGGGGAGTTCTACCAGACGTTTAAAGCAGAGATAATACCTATCCTTCTCAAGCTATTCCAAGAAATAGAAAGGGAAGGAAAACTTCCAGACTCATTCTATGAAGCCAGTATTACTTTGATTCCTAAACCAGACAGAGACCCAGTAAAAAAAGAGAACTACAGGCCAATATCCCTGATGAATATGGATGCCAAAATTCTCAATAAGATAGTAGCAAATCGAATTCAACAGCATATAAAAAGAATTATTCACCATGATCAAGTGGGATTCATTCCTGGGATGCAGGGCTGGTTCAACATTCGCAAATCAATCAACGTGATACATCACATTAACAAAAAAAAAGAGAAGAACCATATGATCCTGTCAATCGATGCAGAAAAGGCCTTTGACAAAATCCAGCACCCTTTCTTAATAAAAACCCTTGAGAAAGTCGGGATAGAAGGAACATACTTAAAGATCATAAAAGCCATTTATGAAAAGCCCACAGCTAACATCATCCTCAACGGGGAAAAACTGAGAGCTTTTTCCCTGAGATCAGGAACACGACAGGGATGCCCACTCTCACCGCTGTTGTTCAACATAGTGCTGGAAGTTCTAGCATCAGCAATCAGACAACAAAAGGAAATCAAAGGCATCAAAATTAGCAAAGATGAAGTCAAGCTTTCGCTTTTTGTAGATGACATGATATTATACATGGAAAATCCGATAGACTCCACCAAAAGTCTGCTAGAACTGATACATGAATTCAGCAAAGTTGCAGGATACAAAATCAATGTACAGAAATCAGTTGCATTCTTATACACTAACAATGAAGCAACAGAAAGACAAATAAAGAAACTGATCCCATTCACAATTGCACCAAGAAGCATAAAATACCTAGGAGTAAATCTAACCAAAGATGTAAAGGATCTGTATGCTGAAAACTATAGAAAGCTTATGAAGGTAATTGAAGAAGATTTAAAGAAATGGAAAGACATTCCCTGCTCATGGATTGGAAAAATAAATATTGTCAAAATGTCAATACTACCCAAAGCTATCTACACATTCAATGCAATCCCAATCAAAATTGCACCAGCATTCTTCTCGAAATTAGAACAAGCAATCCTAAAATTCATATGGAACCACAAAAGGCCCCGAATAGCCAAAGGAATTTTGAAGAAGAAGACCAAAGCAGGAGGCATCACAATCCCAGACTTTAGCCTCTACTACAAAGCTGTCATCATCAAGACAGCATGGTATTGGCACAAAAACAGACACACAGACCAATGGAATAGAATAGAAACCCCAGAACTAGACCCACAAACGTATGGTCAACTCATCTTTGACAAAGCAGGAAAGAACATCCAATGGAAAAAAGACACTCTCTTTAACAAATGGTGCTGGGAGAACTGGACAGCAACATGCAGAAGGTTGAAACTAGACCACTTCCTCACACCATTTACAAAAATAAACTCAAAATGGATAAAAGACCTGAATGTGAGCCAGGAAACCATCAGAACCTTAGAGGAGAAAGCAGGAAAAGACCTCTCTGACCTCAGCCGTAGCAATCTCTTACTCGACACATCCCCAAAGGCAAGGGAATTAAAAGCAAAAGTGAATTACTGGGACCTTATGAAGATAAAAAGCTTCTGCACAGCAAAGGAAACAATCAACAAAACTAAAAGGCAACCAACGGAATGGGAAAAGATATTTGCAAATGACATATCGGACAAAGGGCTAGTATCTAAAATCTATAAAGAGCTCACCAAACTCCACACCCGAAAAACAAATAACCCAGTGAAGAAATGGGCAGAAAACATGAATAGACACTTCTCTAAAGAAGACATCCAGATGGCCAACAGGCACATGAAAAGATGTTCAGCGTCGCTCCTTATCAGGGAAATACAAATCAAAACCACACTCAGGTATCACCTCACGCCAGTCAGAGTGGCCAAAATGAACAAATCAGGAGACTATAGATGCTGGAGAGGATGTGGAGAAACGGGAACCCTCCTGCACTGTTGGTGGGAATGCAAATTGGTGCAGCCGCTCTGGAAAGCAGTGTGGAGGTTCCTCAGAAAATTAAAAATAGACCTACCCTATGACCCAGCAATAGCACTGCTAGGAATTTACCCAAGGGATACAGGAGTACTGATGCATAGGGGCACTTGTACCCCAATGTTCATAGCAGCACTCTCAACAATAGCCAAGTTATGGAAAGAGCCTAAATGTCCATCAACTGATGAATGGATAAAGAAATTGTGGTATATATACACAATGGAATACTATGTGGCAATGAGAAAAAATGAAATATGGCCCTTTGTAGCAACGTGGATGGAACTGGAGAGTGTGATGCTAAGTGAAATAAGCCAATCAGAGAAAAACAGATACCATATGGTTTCACTCTTATGTGGATCCTGAGAAACTTAACAGGAACCCATGGGGGAGGGGAAGGAAAAAAAAAAAAAAAGAGGTTAGAGTGGGAGAGAGCCAAAGCATAAGAGACTGTTAAAAAACTGAGAACAAACTGAGGGTTGATGGGGGGTGGGAGGGAGGGGAGGGTGGGTGATGGGTATTGAGGAGGGCACCTTTTGGGATGAGCACTGGGTGTTGTATGGAAACCAATTTGTCAATAAATTTCATATAAAAAAAATAAAAAAAAATAAATAAAAAATCAGATTATGTTTTCGTATTGAAGTGTATGAGTTCTTCATACATTTTGGATGCTAACCCCTGATGAAATACATCATTTGTAAATATCTTCTCCTGTTCGGTAGGTTGCCTTTTCATTTAATCGATGGTTTTCTTCACTGTGCGGAAGCATTTTTGTTTGATGTGGTCCTATCTGTTTATTTTTGCCTTTGTTTCCCTTGCCCAAGGAGGTAGATTCAAAATAATATTCTAAGACTGATGTCAAGGAGCTTGCTGTCGTATTTTCTTCTGGGAGTTTTATGGTTTCAGATCTTCTATTAAGGTCATTCATGTATTTTAAGTTTATTTTTGTGTATGGTGTAGGAAAGTGGTCCAGTTTCATTCTTTTGCATGTAGCCGTGCAGCCTTCCTGGCACCATTTGTTGAAGAGACAGTTTTCTCCACACTGTATATACTTGCCTCCTTTGTCATAGATTAATGGACCACGTAAGTGTGGGTTTATTTCTGGGCTCTCTGTTGGGTTCCGTTGATCTATGTGTCCTTTTGTGCCAGTACCATGTTGTACTGATTACTACAGTTTTGTAGTATAGTTTGAAACCTGGGATGTTCACCATTTTTAAGTTTAATTCATTATTAGCACTTTCTCCAAAATACTGTGCATAATAGAATAATCTTTATCAAATATAAAAAAAATTCCATTACTGATCTCTAATTTCCTTCCCATATATTCTTCACACTTCTAATTCTGACTAATCCTCAATTTCTATAATTTTTATGGATATAAACTCCAATTTCTTAAGGGCTTACCTACAAATAATATTATATAATATATATTTGTATATATGATTCTAATTATTTATTTTCACAGACTTCTTGATTTCTCCACCACCATTCAACCTAAATCCTCTCTATTGTAATTTAAATCTCATTACCAGTCATTCAGACATCAGCAAACCATTCGTTATTTTGGCTCTTGCTCTCATAGGAAATTGATATATTCATAAATACCTTGTTTTAGCCTTCATTTATTATTACAAATATCCCAGTTTCTCCCTATCTTATATGTATCCCATGCATTTTAGTTGTCTAGGTTACTGTCCTGTGATATTTTGCATTCTTTAAAAGTTGCCTTAGGGCAACTTTACGTTATCTCCTGTCAAAGGGAGATCTTTTCATGTTTGCATTGCAAATGCACAAACAACAAAATACAGGATCTTATTGCAATATATTCTACATATTTGTTGCTTGTGGCTCCTTTGGTTTTTATTTATTTATTTATTTTATTTCCCCAGTTGAATATTAAGTTTAAACTCTTTTTATTCAGTTGGTGGACCTCTTGGACTTCCTCATTTAAGTTTTAAATCCCTTTTTTCTATTTTTTTTTGTTGTTTGTCTTTTTGCTCTATTCTCTGAGGACTCTTTCAAAATTATTGTTCAGTTGTTTCACTGAATTTGAGTTTTTAATGTCTGCTAGGAGAGGGGTTTTTTAAAATTATTTTTTAGTCACTAGAAGTCTCCTGTTTTTTTAGCATTCTGTTCTGCTTTTGTAGATATAATATATCCTCTTCTGAATAACATTTTTCTAAGAAATTTATCTCCCATTATAGTTTCTGTTTTCTTCCTACGCTTTCTGTTTATTCGCTATTGCCTCTAGTTTCAAGTTAGAAGCTTTCTTCAGAAAACTAGCATTTCTATTTTATCCTCTCATAATTCAGAATGCGAAGGATTAACTTGGAAGATCCCCTCAGCATAGGGATGGGTTTTGACTGTGAACTGTGCTCTAGGGATCACTGACTGGAACATTTGATCACACAACATCTGATGTTGATGGCTTTGGGTTTCTTCCACTTAGGCAGGTCATGTTCTCCAAAAATGACTCTTTGAATCACCAGTCATTTCTGGCTGCAAGCATATTAGGAACTCAGAGGAATAAGAGAACTGGGAGCCTCAGATCTGACAGGATATGTCACCCCTATTTCAATAGGGTCCCTCTACCCTTACCTGAGCTCTTGTCCTGTCTTGAGAGCATATTTCCTTTGTGAGAATAGAAGTAGTTTTCAACTTCACAGAAATGTGGTAAGGACATGGGTAATTCGCGTGCTTCCTAAATAGAACATCAAAGAAACTTCTTTATTTGAAGCTCCCTCTTATTCATTCCGCCTTCCAGAGGTAAGTAGCACTATATTATTCAGACATGTGGGGATTTTGAGATATAAATGGGTTTAGATCACAGCTTTTTCACACTGAAGGTGTAGCATTCAATTCTCTTGGGTCTTTTAGGTTCTTGACTTCTCTTCTGTCTGTATTCCAGTTTTGAAAATCCCTTTCCAAGTCTCCTTGTTCTTGTGGATTTATGTCATTAAAAAAAAAAAATCATTGTCATTGGGAGATAAGACTAGTGCTGCCCCCCTCCACAGATGTTCATGTCTTTATTCCCAGAACCTAGGACTCTGTTACATGCCAAAAGGGACTTTGCAAATATGACTAAAGTTAATGGCCTGAGAGGGGCGATTACCCTGGATTATCCAGGCTGGCACAGATTAGCCACACGATTCTTTGAAAGCAGAGAGCCCTTCCAGACTGTAATGAGAGGGGGATCTGATGACAGAGGAAAGGTTAGAGAGGGAGAAAGGGGCAGAAATTAGGAAGTTGGGACAGACTCTAGAAGCTAAAGACGCAAAGGAAAAGGATTCTCCCCTAGAGCCTCAACAGAGTAATACAGCCCTGCTGACAGCTTGATTTTACTCCGTGAGGATGGTGTTGGACTCCTGAGAGGCATATACTGTAAGATAATAAAGCCATGTCACTGTGAGCCCCCGAGCGTGTGGTCATTTGTTACAGCAGCAAGCCCAAACTAGTACACTATTGTCTTATTGAGGTTTGGAGAGGAGACAAGTGTAGATTCACATGTTCAGTCTTCCGTCTTACTGGAAACACTTATGGTTAGTAAAAATTTTAATTATTTAGGAATAGGAAATAGATTCACATGGTTTGAATTCAGAATGTTCTAAAGTATACATACACATGAAGAGTTTCCTTAATGCTTTTATCTCCTCTCTTTGGGGATGACAGATGTTGGAAGGATATGTGTATCCTTCCAGAGACGTTCCGTGCCAACACAAATAGAGATATCCTACGCAATATATTCATTTTTTCACATGTATGATACATATTTCTCTGCCCTTTGCTATTTTTACTTAAGAGTAGAGTATCCTCATTCTTTTTTTTTCCAATGAGTATATGATTTGATGAGTATATCAGATCATCCTATTGACGGCCATGAATTCTGTTACAAATCTCTTAGGATTTTAATGGTGACGCAAATTATAATACACGATATATGTTCCAAGATGCACATGAGACAAATCCTGAGAAATGGAATTGCTGGATTAAAAGGTAAGCAGATATGTGATTTTGATGGAGACAAGCTTTACAGAAGTATGTATCCATTTCTACATAAAATAATAATAATACAGTATGAAATGAAGCAAGTTGAAAGTAAATATATTGAGGTATGAATGTAGGAAGGGCAGGGATGTCTCCTCCAAATTCTGTTACTCTTGGACCACTGGGAGATCATGGTTAAAATATCAAAGATCACCATAGTTGCAGGGTGAATGCGATACACCGCTTGGGTAATAAACTTGGAAGATTCATTGCAGACTGCAGTAAACAAAATCAGTAGAGTCTCAGCTATGTGAGGGATGATGAAAGCAACTGCATATTAAATTCTCAGGCATTATGCAGCAGCCTGTGTCAAGGCCTGAGCTTTCTTGGCTGTGCTGTCTCTGAGGGAGGTCAGTGTGGCAGGAACGAGGGTGAGCAAAACAGTGCAGAGAAGGACAAGGTCAGGGTAGAGAGATGAACCATTTCAAGGAAGTTGGGCTTTATCTTAACAGTCGAGGGAAACTTTAGCAAGTTTTGTTTGCTTGTTTGTTTCCTCTTTCACTCTTTTTTTTAAACCGGAGATCTTTTTTTCTTTAATTAGGAGAAAATGTGAATTTGGACCTACTAACTGAATTCCAAAATCCTAACCAAACTGATTTTTGGCATTAGAATGAAGCAAATATAGAATCACTGAAAGTAAGAAATTTTGTTTCACTTCAGTAAACCTATATCCATTGATATCTGTGGAAGGTACAACAAATAGAATAGAGAGATTTAGAAAAAGGTGCAGAAGAGAAAGAATTGGGGGAAATGTGTGGATTGAAAGTTAGCGAACATAGTCATTGTCAATGTTGAAGGCTTAGTGTATTACTGAGGAAATAATTATGATCTTCTTCTGGACTAAAAGAAGGATCTGATGTAAGACTTCAGTTCTTATTTTCCTTAAATGGCCAGTCCCTGCTGCCAGTCCTATGTAGGAAATACTCCCAAATGCCAGCACTGGGGAGGCAGCATTCCCCTTTTTCCCTCAGAGTCTCTGCTCCTAATCTGTGCTTCTGAGGCATCACTTTGAATCCACGTTACCTTTACTTAGTACGCACACGTATTGACATATTCAGTTAAAAACAATTTTCAACACTCACTAATTTTCATGACTTTCTAGAAAAATAGAAGCAGTGGTATTGTTTGCTTATTTTCACATTATAACAATTTCTGTCTTATACATTGGCAACTATGTAAAAATGAAATAAAATTATTAGGGTTACCTAAAATTCGTTACCCATTTGTACTTCAGCGTTTGCTTCTATCTGTCGGGATGACTTTCTATGGCTCTCTTTAAAACCTGCCAAAAAAAACACATATATTTCCCCACAGTTAAAGCATCAAAGCTCCCACACAGAAACCCATTCCCATGGAACCCAAATAAAAACATAAAGAAGACTGTTGGTAGACTAAATACATTTCAAGCCTTCTCCAGGTTTCTATTTAAACATGGACTTATTTTCACTCGGTTGACTCTCTTTGTATGAAGCCCCGGGTGCATGGACCAGGATGTACTTTTATGGCTTTGCAATAGCAATGATGACAGCTAAGATTAAACAGGCTCCCATTAGATCCAACAGTGCCAGCAGAGGCACATTACACAGATTATTTTATTGGAATACCAACCAATGAACACTCACAGAGTTGTGCTTCGTACATAATGGGCACTTAATAATTGCTTTTTGCATGATGACTGAACGATCCCTAAATTTGTCATACATTCCATGGTCTGGACCTATGGAGGCCCAGAAGGAGAACTGAGAAATGTAAAACTCAACCCCGCACTTTAGTGTTTACTTTGTCCTAATTTTCAAACTTTCATTTGAGTAGACTCTGGCCACTTATGGTTTTGAGTAACAAAAAATTATTGAGCAAAAATGCTACTACATTAACTCGCATACCAAGTTTTTATTACATTTTTAACAATTAAGATGTTAAATTGCATTTGCCTTCCCGTGTTCTCTCTTGCTTTTTTTTTTTTTTTAATGTTTGTTTATTTTTGAGAGAGAGGGAGAGACAGAGTGTGAACAGGGGAGGGGCAGAGAGATAGGGAGACAGCATCAGAAACAGGCTCCAGGCTCTGAGTCGTCAGCACAGAGCCCGACGCGGGGCTCAAACTCATGAGCTGTGAGATCATGACCTGAGCCCAAGTTGGACGCTTACCCGACTGAGCCACCCAGGCACCCCATTTTTTTTAAGATAGACTTTGCTTAAGAGGCAATTTAAGATACTATGATGAATAGAACCCTTAAGGTGAAGAAAATGACAAGAATGTTGAACACATAAGTGATAACTTAAAGTCACGATAAGGAATTCCTGAAACAAATGTTTGAGAAAGAACTTATTTCTTATTTTCACTTTTTCCTTAATTCTAGAACTTTAAAGTGTGGCTTAATTTATAGGTTGTGTGTGGACTTTAGGAATGAGAAATGGTCTCATTGCCTCTGTGAAATAAAAATCACATGACAGTCGCTAACACATAGTTCAATAATCATATGTGGACAATGACACTGAGGATGGGAATGATAATATTACTTTGGGTACAACGTGGAGAACAGTGAGTTCCAGGAAATGGGGGACGCTGCTGAGGCTGGGTTGTGTTGGTGTCTCTTCACTAAAAGCAAAGCAGGTTACATGCGTACTTCTTATACATTTTAGGACATTCCACTTAGTACAGAGACACAGAACCACAGGGTCCCAGAAACAGAGAGAGGTCCTTCCAGGGGAACTATCGAGTGGTACCTTGCATTGGTATCTCCTTTGATTGTGTGTAATTCATGGCAGATATATAGAAATTGTTGAGGAAGTTTCTAATGCTCGACATGGCAAATGCTGCATCAACACAGACCAAGCTATGAAGAAATCTGCAATTGCAGTGGTAAGGCCTAGTTCATTGCAAGCCCCAGGGTAACACCTACAGTTGCAGAAATCCCTGACTATACTGGGTATAGGGCTATGCCTGGAATTCATTCAAGGAAACCTGACATTCCTCATATTTTGATGTCCCCAAAGGACGCCAGTGGTTTTTTTTGTTTGTTTGTTTGTTTTACAATAACAACAACTGTGTGTCTGCGGAAGGTGGCATAAAATTTAATATTTTTAATTTTTTTAATATTTTTAATTTATTTTTGAGAGAGAGAGAGAGAACGAGCAGGGAAGGGGGAGAGAGAGAGGGAGACACAGAATCTGAAGCAGTTTCTAGGCTCTGAGCTGTCAGCACAGATTCCAGCATGGGGCTCAAACTCACGGACCGCGAGATCATGACCTGAGCCGAAGTTGGACGCTTGACCGACTGAGCCACCCAGGCACCCTTAAAATTTAAGTTTTAATCTGGAATTTATAAAGCACATTTTAAAAGTAGATTAATTTAGTAAAAATATATAATGTAGTTTAAATCTGGCTTTCTACCCGAAATATCCCATCCAAACCTTTCATTCTACCCAAAATTACAGCTCTAACTTTAAGAACTTTTTGGTTTGGCACTCATGTCTCTTTGACTTTCCACCCACTTATACTCAAATTCCAACAGTCCAGTGGCAATAGTGAAGGTAGACCTTTGGTCGAGTACAGCTACAAAGCTTACTTGGTCGTTCTCCAAATGTTACTCTACAATACAATCCAGAGCTTTGCTCGTGTCTTTCATTCACTCAGAATAACTATTTAATGTTGATGCTTTTCTACCAGCCACTGGCCTAGGCCCTTTGAGTTGAAGCTTATATATTCTAGAGGGAATAGATCGATAACACCATATAGAAATATATTAAGAATGTACATAAGTACATAAGGATGTAATGAAATCTGATATAGAGAACAATTAAGCAGGGAAGGGGGATAAGAAATGCCATAGTAATTAAATTTTAAATGGAATAATCAGGCCAGAGATTTCTGAAAGGTTACATTTGGTCAAAGACTTGAAGTAGGCAAAGGAGAACCACCTGGGTAGGCAGGAGAAGAACCTTTTATGCCCAGGAATGACTGAGAAGCATGGCTGCTGTGTTTGCAACAAAACAGGGCTCTACTCTGTGTGTCCCATTACCTCTTGGGCTACATTGACTCCTATCCTCTGCAGTCCTTGCACTCCAGGCAATGGAGACATATAGAGTAGGGCCTTGTAGTCCCTGGTAAAGACTTTGGCTTTTACTCTGCCAAATATGAGCATCTTTATTTAAAGAGCATTGGAGAATTTTAAATTAAGTGATAATATGGTCTCACTTAAGCTTTTAAAAAGGATTATTTCAGATAATTATATTGAGAAGAGACTTTAAAGCCACAAAGGTGGAAGCAAAGAGCTCAAGTGGTAGACAGAGGAGAGGTGATGGTGATTTGGACCAGGAAACTAGCCATGGGGATGGTGGAAAGAAGTCAGATTGCATAGGTTTGTATACGAAGCATAATCCAGAGTCTCTGTGTGGACCCAGTTCTCCCTCTCTGCTGATTTCAGTAAAAGCTTCCTCCACATGAACAAATAGCAGTTGAATATTCCATTCCATGGAATCCATTGTGGGAAGGATGAGATCTCTATTTTAAGTTAGAAAATGTCATGGGCAGATGGAATCGACCCAGGGTCTGTCATATGGGGCTCTCTTCTGCTAGGGTGTCCGAAGTACCATAGGATGTAAATCCCTGAATTCCTGAATCTTCGTGTGTCAGCCAACCTTATAGAGATATCACTGGTAAAACTCATTTCTTTTGGTAGGCACCTTTCAAAGACTACTTGGACCACTTTTCTACTCTGTCACCACATAACAGCCTATAAATTTTCCAGCTTACAGGCCTCGGAGGGACCAATTAAATAGATATTTCCAAATGTAATTTTATAAAGAAATTGGCCAAGGAGTAGCAGCGCTCTCTATTTCATCCTGCTCCTCTTCTGCTTATGAAAGAAAAGCTATTTCATGTGATAGAGGAAGAATATCAAAGACTAGACCAAAACTGTGACTGCAAATAAGTTGTATAGTTCATTCATATGCTAATCTTCACTGAAATGGTTGAGATGTAAAAATCTAAACTCAGTTCCTATTCTGTAGCATATCTACATCTTCTTCACTAAGGTGTTACCGGCACCAAGCCCTGTGCCTGGCACATCAGAGCAAAGCAATAAATCCTTACTGAATGAATACATGAATCTCACCACACGGGAAAATGATGAAGTCTCAATTCGCTTCTTTGTATGCCACTCTTTGGCAAAGGCCATAACTTACAGATGCCGGCGAGTGGGGGTCGTGGGGGGACGGATGTATCACCTTCTTGTTTAAAAGTCATCAGTAGCATTGAAAGGATGATTTCACATTGCTATCAGTTTTTTCATCCGTGGAAAATTGTTTGCTTCACAAAGGCAATATGTTTCTTAGATCCCTATGTCTTATATCCCTTATATGAAATACATTTCTTGGCTTTGTTTCTTCGATATATCATTTTATAGAAATTAATAATTATTTTGCATCCATTAGTTTTAAACATAGATACTTCCTTCAAGGAGATTACAAACCAGTATTTGGGGACAAGGAACAAATACAAGTAAAATTATATATAAAATTGATAGAATATTCCAGAAGAAAGAACAAAAGGGTCACAGATAGACCATGGTATTCCATGTGCACTTGTCTGCTGTTTGGGAAGGAGGACTTAGAAACACTGCTAGAAACATAAGGTACTTGTCATGGGTTGAATTGTGTCTCCTGCCCCCAACTCAGTTAATACATTGAAGTGCTAAAGGCCTGTTCTTCAGAATGTAACTATGTTGGGGGATAGGGTCTTTACAGAAGTAATGAGGATAAAATGAGATCATTAGGGTGGGCCCTAATCCTATATGGCTAATGGCCTTCTAAGAAGAGGAGGTTTGGACACAGACACATGTAGCAGAAGAATGCCGTGTGAACATGAGGACGGCCAAGGAGAGAAGCTTTGGAGGAAACCAACCCCTGCCGACACCTTAATGTTGAACTTCTGCTATATAGCTCCTAGACCTGTGAGAAAATACATTTCTGTTGTTTAAGCCACCCAATCTGTAGTAATTGGTTATGACAGTTCTAGCAGAGTAATGCAGTATGAATACAAAATAGGTCTCATCCAGGAGAAACATTAGCAGCAAAGAAGTAGCAAGGCATAAATGGTCCTGTGAACTTGCATTTTTCCACAAAACTATGCTTAATTCAGACAGCCATAGAGGATTGGATGCACCACAGAAAGGGCTCTGAGAAAGAGACCCCACACTCATAACTGGTCAGAAAAAAAATAAACTATAGGGAAGAGAGGGGAAGTCATATGTAGGCCCTCTGTGACAGTGAGATTGTCTGGGTTTCAATGTCCAGTGGGAGATTTCAGCCAGTTGTGTTGAACTAAACCAGACCTTCCAAGCAAGCTCTTTGTTCTTTGTTGTTCCTCACTTATGTATTGCAAGTCCCACAGTTCAGTCAGCTGACCACCTGGAAAACATAGGTTTTATATATCACTAACAAATTAGTCATATTATAATATAAATATGAAAGTTATAATTATAAAAGTAATATATTGCTTTATTAAATAGATATGTGTATTAAATATACATTTCTATTAATATAAATACAAAAATAATAATTAGTTACCGAGCATTTTTGTTACTAAATATAAAGAATACCAATTGCTTAAGTGCATTTATCGAAAGAACGGCTATTATTTTTTAGGGTAATGAAAATATTCACTTGTAAGTCATGATTTATAAATTGGAGCTGGAGTAGATGTGTATATATATACAATATACAGTAATAAAAATAAATACATGTATATATTTCCTGTGATTCATCAATTTAGGTAAGGTAACACCTTGTATTTGTAAGTCATCTGCAAGCTGTGTATGTATGTCACAAGTAAAGGCAAAACAGAAACGTGAGTGAGATGGGTATTTTATTTCTACCCTGTTGCCTCCAATGACTGGTCTAGGTCCCTCAGGAAACCACCTCGTTTGAGGAGGATCAGAAGCTGGAAGTCCCTTGGGAATTCAGTCCTATCTGTGTCCACTCTAAAGGGAGACTGGAAAACACGATTTTGCACTTGCACATTGCTGAGTAAGTAGGTCAGCATCTAGCCCTGGCTCAGCATTTGGCAATCCACCGGCCAGAAGTTCTCATGCAGCTTGGCTGCTTCCTGCCATTAGCTGGTGTGGATTTCACAATTCCCTGCTTCGACAGGGCAGCCTCTGAGCCCTGGATCTCTGTGACACAGCCACCTCAAGCTGTAGGGTTTTTCCACTTGAAGCTTATGAACCTAGCATGGGAGGCAGAACTCACTCCCTTTCTCACGGGGACTTTTGGACTTAAAGTGGCACACTGGCCGATAGTGTGGGTATATATACCTAAGGACTTTAGGCAAACATAGTACATGACATTAAAATAATGTTCATCTGATGTCCAGCTAGTAAAGGGAACAGAACAAGGTGTTTATGTTGCATAAGCAGGTGAATGCCGAAGTAGAATTAATTTGAAAAGGGCCAGTGCTTATTCAGTTAGTTGCCACTCATTTCAAATATGGCTAACAAAGAAAATAGGGGGATACCTAAAAAGCTGTATAATTTTGGCAAGACAAGTAACAGTACAAAAACTTTTGCATGATTAATGGTGTTGATTGATTGTAACCTGTGTTCAGAGGACGAGAACTTTTGGTTATGGTGTATGACTTCCACTCCATGTTGCTGGATTCATATTGCTAGTATTTTAGGTATCTTTATATCTGTGTTCATGAGTGATGTTGGTATTTGATTATTTTGTAGTAATGACGTTGTCAGGTTTGGAATCAGAGTTCTTACCTCATGAAGTAAGTTGGAACACACTGTTCCATGTCTGTTTTCTGAGAGTACATGTAAGAGTGGTAATATTTCCTAGCTCAATATTTGATAGAGTTCACCAATCAAGCCATTTGCATCTATGAATTTCTTTGTAAGACTTTCATCTATGAATTCAGTTTTTTTCTTTTTTCTTTTTGAATTAAATTTCTTGGATACATATAGCACTATTGAAATTTTGCAATTTCCTTGTCTTTGTTTTAGTATGATATGCTTTTCAAGGAATTTGTTCTTTTACCCAACCTGTTATAATCATTGACATTAAGATCTTCATAAAACCTGTATGATGTGTACTGGCATCCCCTCTATCGTTCCTGGTATTATATTACCTTTCCTTTTCTTGATTAGTCTTCCCAACGATTTACCAACTTTACTAATCTTTTTAAAAGAACCAAGTTTTGATTTAGACATTTTCTAGGTTGTTTGTTTTCCATTCCATGATTTCTATTTTTATCTTCACCATTCGTTTTCTTCTATGCATTTTGAAGTTCATTTGCTGTGCCTTCCCTAGTTTCTTTAAGTGGGAGCTGTAATCATTGATTTCAACTTTTCTTCTTTTCCAACAGGAGCTTTTAAACCAAAGATTGTGCTCCAATGACCAATTTAGCTGCTTCCTATCACTTTTGATAGGTTTTATTTTCATGATCATTAAGTTCAAAATATTTTCTAATTTCTTTCATGTTGTCTTCACTGACCGATAAATCATTTAGAAATAGGTAGCTTAATTTCTTTCTTTTGTTGTGTTAAATCTGCTGTCAATCTATCCAATGAACTTTTGAGTTCACATATACTCTTTTATAATTCTAGGATTTCAATTTTATTTCCATTTTAAGTTTTCTGGATCTCTTCTAAAGTTCTCCACATCATCCACTATAACAATGTCTCTTACTTTGGACTTGTTAACAGATTTATCATAGTTATTTAAAAGTTCTTGCCCACTAACTTCTACATAATGATTGTTTGTTAGTCTCCTGATTTTTCTCTAGACCATGTGCCGTATTTTCTGTTTTCTTCATGGCTATTAATGTTGGGTTGTATATTGGACTATATGAATGACACGTTGTAAATTCTGTTATATTTCTCTGAGGCGTGCTGAGTTTTTCTCTAGCAGGCAATTGAATTGTTGGCAGGTCACCTTGATCTTGTGAAGTCCTGATTTCAGGCTTTGTTGAGGTTAGTCTATATATATTTTACATTTATTCCTAGGGCAGCCCTTCATCCTGGGACATAGTTTTTACCCCCAATGTGCAGTCCTTCTTGGGTTTTAATAAAAAGTCAGAGGTGTTTACCAAGTCCCTCTGACTTGGCAGGATTTAAACTATGATCTTTGTCTCCTCATCCTGTCATGGATGACACATGAAATCTCTATTCGGCTCCATCAGCCCTTCTAAGTTATCATGTTCCCCATTTCCAGGCGCTATGGAAGTCCTACGTTCAACTTTCTGAATCCTAAGACCTAAATGACTTCAGTTTTATGTTTCATTTCTAATTTCTCTATGGCTCACAGACTAAAACATGCTCTCAAGCCAACTAATCTTCGACAAAGCAGGAAAGAGTATCCAGTGGAAAAAAGACAGTCTCTTTACCAAATGATGCTGGGAGAGCTGGACAGCAACATGCAGAAGAATGAAACTTGACCACTTTCTTACACCATACACAAAAATAAATTCAAAGTAGATCAAAGACCTAAATGTGAGACAGGAAACCATGAAAATCCTAGAGGAGAAAACAGGCAACAACCACTTAGACTCAGCCGTAGCAACTTCTTACTTGACATGTTTCCGAAGGCAAGGGAAATAAAACCAAAAATGAACTATTGGGACCTCATCAAGATAAAAAGCTTCTTCACAGCCAAGAAAACAATCAACAAAACTAAAAGGCAACCAACAGAATAAGGAAGCTATTTGCAAATGACATAACGGATAAAGGGTTAGTTAGTATCCAAAAATCTATAAATAACTTACCAAAATTAACACCCAAAAAACAAATAATCCAGTGAAGAAATGGGCCAAACACATAAATAGACATATAAAAGACAAATAGACAAATGAAAAGATGCTCAACATTGCTCATCATCAGGGAAATACAAATCAAAACCACAATGAGATATCACCTCATACTGGTCAGAGTGGCTAAAATTAACTCAGGAAACAACAGATGTTGGTAAGGATGTGGAGAAAGGGGAACCCTCTTGCACTGTTGGTGGAAATGCAAACTGGTACAGCCACCCTGGAAAACAGTGTGGAGGTTCCTCAAAAAATTAAAAATAGAATTACCCTGTGACCCAACAATAGCACTTGTAGTTATCTATCCAAAGGATACAGGAGTGCTGATTTGTAGGGACACATGTACCCCAATGTTTATAGCAGTGCTATCAACAATAGCCAAATTATGGAAAGAGTCCAAATGCCCATCATTGATTAATGGATAAAGAATATATGGTGTGTGTGTGTGTGTGTGTGTGTGTGTGTGTGTGTGTGTGTGTGTATCCTTATTTATATATGCACACACACACTATGGAATACTACCCGGAGTTGAAAAAGAATGAAATCTTGCCATCTGCAACAACATGGATGGATGGAACTGGAGGGTATTATGCTAAATGAAATAAGTCAGTCAAAAAAGACAGGTATCATATGTTTTCACTCATATGTGGAATTTTTGAAATTTAACAGAAGACAAGGGGGAAGGGAAGGAAAAAAATAGTTACAAACAGAGAGGGAGGCAAACCATAAGAGACTCTTAAATACAGAGAACAAACTGAGGGTTTATTGGGGCAGGGTCCAGTGGGGCGGGGAAAATGGGTGATGGGCATTGAGGAGGGCACTTGTTGGGATGAGCACTGGGTGTTGTATATAAGTAATGGATCATGGAAATCTACTCCCGAAGCCAAGAGCACACTGTATACACTATATGTTAGCTAACTTGACAATAAGTTATATTAAAAAAATAATAATAAATCAAAAAACCATATTAAAGGAGAAAAAAGAAAAAAGTCATTAAAATTTTGTTTAAAAACTTACTTATTTTGGGTTATATATACTCAGCAATCTTTTCAAGAATGCTATGGTCTAAATGTGTTCCCACAAAGATTACACTGAGATCCTAACCTTCAAAGTTGATGGTACTAGGAGTTGGGCCTTTGGAAAGCAATTAGGTCATGAGAGTGGATGCTTCATGAATGGAGATAATGCCCTGATAAAAGAGGTTCCAGAAAGATCCCTAGCCTTTCTACCAAGTGAGAGCCCAGCAAGAAGGCACTAACTATTAATTGGAAAGAGGCTCCTTGCCAGAATGCAATGAAACTGGTGCCATGATCTTAGATTTCCAGCCTCCAATACTGTGAGAAATAAATTTCTATTATTATAAGCCACTCAGTCTGTGATATTTCCTTAGAGCAGCCTGAATGGACTAACATAAAGGAAATCTGATAAAAATCTCCAGGCTGCATCCATTTTGTGTCTCACTCTAATAAAATCATATTTTAGCAATGGCCTAAAGGCAATAACTCACAGAGTGGTAATATATATAGCTTTTAATGTTTATTTTTTTTGAGAGAGAGATAGAGAGAGAAAGAGAGAACGGGAGCACATGTGCACAGGGGAGGAGCAGAGAGAGAGAGAGAGAGAATCCCAAGCAGGCTCCACGCTGTCAGCACAGAGCCTGTCATAGAACTCGATCCCAGAAACTGTGACATCATGACTTGAGCCCAAATCAAGAGTCAGATGCTTAACCGACTGAGTCACCCAGGCACCCTAGAGTGGTAATGTTTTAAGAAAGTATAAGGAAGGAGTGTTCAGTAGGAAGCAGTGATGATTTCAAAGCTGTTCAAATTCCTATTCCATTGAAACAAAATCCTAATTATTGGGTACTTGTAATAGAAACTGACCAAGGAATTATAGAGTCTATATATCAAATTGCTTTCAGTATATTATATGAATAAGACAGTCGTTTGAGTAGTTTAAAGTGAATAGGAGAATCCCTAGTTTATCTCCTTATAGACTATATTACACTTTTGAGGAATGTTTTCAAAAATAAGTTCTGAGGAGCATGATTTCCTTAAATTAGTAGAACTTAACATATACTAAGAATTTATTATGTTCTAGACATCATTCTAATATTTGTAACATTAACCCATCTCACCCTCAAAAACAAGCTTTTGAAGCACATAACTTTATGTACTTTATTCGTAACTTTACATACTTTATTGTAACATTACAAGGGAAGAACGTTAAGTCACAGAGCAGTTGAATGAAGAACCACAAAGAAACTAGCAAATGGCGGAGCAAAGCCTTGAGCTCATGCAGGCTAGCTCCAGAGCCTGATGTCTTGAAACCACTGGAAAAATTCACTTTTAGGGGCACCTGGGTGGCTCAGTCAGTTAAGCGACTGACTTTGGCTCAGGTCACGATGTCACAGTTTGTGAGTCGAGCCCCGTGTCGGGCTCTGTGCTGACAGCTCAGAGCCTGGAGCTGCTTCGGATTCTTTGTCTCCCTCTCTCTCTCTGCCCCTCCCCTGCTCACACACTGTCTCTCTCTCTCTCAAAAAAAAAAAATTAATAAGTAAACATTTTAAAAATTCACTTTTATTCCAGTAAGAAATGCCCCTCTATAAAATTTGGAAAATATTTGATCTAATAAATGGACCAAACTGTAGGACTTTTCAGAACCTTTAATGTGTTTTTCTGTTTCTCAAACGTTATGTTAATTTGTTTATAGATCTAGTGGGTGTAGTAAGCAAGCACATGAACAAAAACAGGCCTCATTTGTAGCACTTGCTCAATTTTATACCAAGACTGATTTTAAGCTACCACTGTCTTGCAGGAGGTGGTGTTGTTGTTGTTGTTCCTCTTCTTCTTCCTCTCCTCCTCCTTCTTATCCTTCTTCCTTTTTTTTTTTTTTTTTTTTTGACTTTTGAATATTTGCCAGTTGGCTTCCTGGTATGAACCATGACTTTCCTAAAAGACATTGGTAAGATATGAAGAAACAATCTGCCTCTCTGTCTCTCTCTCTCCTTCCTTCTTTGAATCCCTGCTCACTCGTCATCTTTTCTAAGTAAATTCTGACGTTCGAAATAGAACACTAATTGACAGTGAAAAACTTAGATGTTTGGGTCTTAAAAATATGCTTTAAGAAAGAAAAAGTCAGAACTGATGAAACAAGGCACTACAGTTTAATCAGTTAAAGATCAAAAAAAGATTATTTTAAACCCCCATAAGATTGTGGCAAAAGGATTTAATTAAAATATTTTATTTAGTGATAAAAAATGCTATAATTGCCACATATATTGAATAGAGATGAAGTGGATGAATTCCTCTGGGCTTCTTGGCGGTAATCTCCAAGAGATAATAAATTGTTGCCTACTTTGTAAGTTATACAGTAAAACCTCCAAGGAAATATGCATTTATCGTTGTTTTACCAAGTTGACTGATGGAATCATTCCTCAGCTAGATTTGAGGGACAGAAGTGATGACTATTTCTCGTTGTTTTAGATTATTTTAGTTAAAGGGATAAATAAGAGAAATCCTATTGCCCATATTACCATGCTAAAACTCATTTTTACTGTTCAGCTCAGTGTCCGTTTGGAAGAAAGTCATCACTCAGAGTAAATGGCACCCAATGGAACAAGTGCTCTCCTCAGAGTCTGGGATCTTTGTGTCGGTGTGACCACTTTGCTAGTGAAAACTTTCTCAAGATTCCTTCTTCTCTGTCTCCCATATTCATTTCAGAGAACATACACCTTTAAAATTTATAAGCATTGTAATGTCAGTTGCACAAGTAAAGGTGTGGTGTTTAACTGTTACTCACTTAGAAAACTATATCTGATTCATCCTTTCAGGATGAAGGATTCTTTCTGCAAGTGGTTGATATTTACACCAAAAGCAGCCAGACAATGATATACTGTTGTTGTTGTTTTTTTTAAATTTAATGAGCATTTTCCAGTCTGTTCATGGTTTCTTACATTCTGTTAAAACTGATTACAGCAATATGAACTCTCCCGATTTCTCTTTTGAGCTAAAATACGTCGCAACTGTGTATTGATGAAAATCCATTCCGTGACAACACTACTTTCCAAAGTGCATTCCTAATGATAAGAAATATCAAAAGGTGTTAAAAAAAAAAAAAACCTGGGGGCGCCTGGGTGGCGCAGTCGGTTAAGCGTCTGACTTCAGCCAGGTCACGATCTCGCCGTCCGTGAGTTCGAGCCCCGCGTCAGGCTCTGGGCTGATGGCTCAGAGCCTGGAGCCTGTTTCCGATTCTGTGTCTCCCTCTCTCTCTGCCCCTCCCCCGTTCATGCTCTGTCTCTCTCTGTCCCAAAAATAAATAAAAACGTTGAAAAAAAAATTAAAAAAAAAACACCTGAAAAATAAATGGTATCATCGCCATATATTATTGGAAACAACAGAATATTACATCTCACTTGGAGTTTCTTAATGAAAATTAGCATATTAAAAACTTTTATAAACCGACATTTCCTAAGTTGTATCTCTTTTGGAAGGAGCCTTCATTAGCAACGTGATGAAATTTTTCACAAAACAGCTTGGGGATGTTAAGGTTTTAAAAGCTTTCAAATTTTCTTTTTTTTTTAATTTTTTTTTAATGTTTATTTTTGAAGGAGAGAGACAGAGTGTGAGTGGGGGAGGGGCAGAGAGAGAGAGAGAGAGAGAGAGAGAGAGAGAGGCACAGAATCTGGAATCTGAAGCAGGCTCCAGGCTCTGAGTTGTCAGCACAGATCCCGATGCGGGGCTAGAACTCACAAACCATGAGATCATGACCTGAGCCAAAGCTGGACGCTCAACTGACTGGGCCACCCAGGTGCCCAAAGCTTTCAAATTTTCTATATGAGTTAAAAGCAACTATATTAAAATATGTATTCCAGAAATAAAATATAAAAAAAAAACATAAAACACTGACAACACAAAAGTGCATTTGTTTCAAAATAGTAGGTTATCTATTACAAGTATTGTTCCAACTTTAATGAAATCAGCATTGATGTTTTCGAAAAGTTTATTAAAGTTCACATGACGCTTGAGAATTACTGCCCGCAATCAGTTTAGGTACCTTATCTGAATACTTGAGACACAGTAAGAAAAAAGGAATTTGACATTTACTGATGACACACTGTATGCCCAGCACTATTATAGGCATTTTATATTATTCTTACTAAAATCAACAAGCCCAGGCACTTCCTGGGGTCAGTCATTGTTTAGACATTCTGTGAACCCCAAGGCAGAAGATGACATGGCTACTGTACCCCCCCAAATACTTACCCTGTCACAGGGGTACACATTATAAAATGAGAAGTGCCATGAGGAGTGCAAAGTACTTGGCTTGCTAAGCTAAAAAGAGGAAGAAATTATTTAAGGCCGGCGTGTGTTATATTTGATACACGTAAGATGAGGGAATATGTGACATTGCACATCTTCTCATGCACTTACTGGCCATCTGTATATCTTCTGTGGTGTTTTTTCAGATCTTTTGCCCATTTTTAACTTAGGCTATTCATTTTCTTATTGTTGAGTTTTAAGAGTTTTTTTTAAATATATTTGTCCTTTATCAGATGTCAATATTTTCTCCCAGTCTGTGGTTCATCTTCTTGTTCCCTTGACATTATCTTTCGTGAAGCAGAAGTTTTTAATTGTAATGAAACCCTCTTACCATTTGTTTCTTTCATGGATTGTGCCTTTGGTGTTGTATCTAAAAGGTCATCCCCATACCCAAAGCTATCTTCTAGGAGTGTTATAGTTTTGTGTTTTACATTTAGGTCTACGATCCACTCTGAGTTCATTTTCGTGAAGAGTATAAGCTCTGTGTCTGGATTCATTTTTCTGAAGGCAGATATCCATCTAGTGCCATTTATTGAAAAGATCATCTTTATTCCTTTGCATTGCCTTTGTTTCCTTATTAAAGATCAGTCGACTCTGTTTATGTGAGTTTATACCTGGGCCCTCTGTTGTGTTTCATTTATCTATTTGTCCATTCTTTCACCAATACCATGCTGTCTTGATTACTGTAGGTTCATAATAAGTCTTAAAGTCGGGTAAGTGCCAGTCTTCCAACCCTGTTCTTGTTTTTTTATATATATTGAGGCGGCTATTCTGAGTCATTTACCTCCCTGTAAACTTTAGGCTGTGCACTGACCACACATGATTCTATTATCATTGCTAGTTTAATTCCACTGTGGTCTGAGAGCTGACATTGTATGACTTCTATTCTTTTAGTTGTTAAGTTGTGTCTGATGGCCCAGAATGTGGTCTGCCTTGGTGAATGTTTCATGTAAACTTGAAATAAATGTGTAATTTGCTGTTGTTGGTTGAAGTAGCCTATAGATGCCCACTGTATCCAGTTAATTATGGTGCTGTTGAGTCCAACTATGTCTTTACTCATTTTCTCCCTGCTGGATCTGTCCACTGCTGATAGAGGGATGCTCAAGTGTCCAACTATAATAGTGGACTCATCTATTTCTTCTTCACCTCTCTCAGTTTTTGCCTCATGTACTTTGGCTTTCTATTCTTACGTGTATACACATTAAGGATTTTTATGTCTTCTTGGAGTAATGACCCCTTTATCATTACCTGATGCCCCACTTTCTGGCTGCCAACTTTCCTCGCTCTGAAGTCTGTTCTGTCTGAAATAAGACAGCTGCTCTTGTTTTCTTTTTGTTAATTTTACCTAGTATATCTTTCTTCATCCCTTAGCTTTTCATCTGTAAGTAACTTTATATTTAAAGTGAGGGTTTTTTTTCATGTTAGCAGTGGGGAAAATGTTCACGTGAAATATGTTAAATGTAGACAATTATGTTTGTGGTGTGGCTTCTTAATCTTTTTCAAAACAGCCAGCATTTTATAATCTTTTGTTATTGGCATTTAAAAAAATATTAAAAAAATAAAAATATTTAAGCATTTATTTATTAAAAATTTAAGTTAAAAAAATAACAGGGTCAGGGCGCCTGGGTGGCTCGGTGAGTTAAGCATGGGACTTTGGCTCAGGT
The DNA here is from genome assembly GCF_022079265.1 of Lynx rufus. Taxonomy (NCBI): domain Eukaryota; kingdom Metazoa; phylum Chordata; class Mammalia; order Carnivora; family Felidae; genus Lynx; species Lynx rufus. The sequence goes on along the minus strand of NW_025814889.1, from coordinate 8,047,224 downwards.
CATGATCTCATCGTTTCCTTTTCCCAAGTTCAAGCCCTGCTTGGGGTTCTGTGCTGACAGCTCAGAGTCTGGAGCCTGTTTCAGATTCTGTGTCTCCCTCTCTGTCTCTGCCCCTCCCCTGCTCATGCTCTGACTCTCTCAGAACATTAAACATTAAAAAAAATAATTAAAAAAATAATAACAGGGTCACCTGGGTGCCTCAGTTGATTAAGCATTTGACTTTGGCTCAGGTCATGATCTCACAGTTTGTAAGTTCGGGCCCCATATTGGGCTCTGTACTGACACCGCAGGTCTGCTTAAAATTCTCTCTCTCTCCCTTTCCCTCTGCCCTTTCCCCGCGTATGCACTCTGTCTCAAAAATAATAATAATAATAATAACAAAGTGAGGTTTTTGTACACAGCATATATTGGGGTCTTGATTTTTTGTCCACTGTGACAATGTCTGGCTTAGAAGTGATGTATTGAGGGGCGCCTGGGTGGCGCAGTCGGTTAAGCGTCCGACTTCAGCCAGGTCACGATCTCGCGGTCCGTGAGTTCGAGCCCCGCGTCAGGCTCTGGGCTGATGGCTCGGAGTCTGGAGCCTGTTTCCGATTCTGTGTCTCCCTCTCTCTCTGCCCCTCCCCCGTTCATGCTCTGTCTCTCTCTGTCCCAAAAATAAATAAACGTTGAAAAAAAAAAAAAAAAAAGAAGTGATGTATTGAGACCATTGGCATTTAAAGTAATTATTGATACAGTTGGATTAATACCTATATTTGTTACTATTTCCTTTTTTAAAAATATTTTATTTATTTTTAAGAGAGAGAGAGAGACAGACAGACAGACCGTGAGCATGGGAGGGGCAGAGAGAGAAGGAGACACAGAATCCGAATCAGGCTCCAGGCTCTGAGCTGTCAGTACAGAGCCCAATGGGGGGCTGGAACTCACCAACTGTGAGATCATGACCTGAGACTAAGTCGGATGCTTAACCAACTGAGCCCCCCAGGCACCACTATTGGTTGCTATTTCTCATTTGTTGGCCTTATTCTTTGTTGCTATTTTTGTTTTTCACACATTTTCTGCCTTTTGGGATTTCAGTTTAGCATTTTACATGATCCCATTTTTTTTCTTATTTTTTAACATATCAAATAAGCTTTTTTAAAAACGTTTTTTACTGGTTGACCTAGATTTGGCAATATATCCCAGTCCACTTTCAAATGACACTATACCTCTTCACAGGTAATGCAGATGCCTTACAATAACAAAGTTTTCCTAATTTCCCCACTCATGTCTTGCATCATTGCTGTCATTCACTTCCCTTATAACACATTATATATAGCGCACATACACGCATGTATATGTACAGAAAGCATACATAATTAATATATGTTGCTAGTATTATTTGATCAAACTGTTATCTGTTAGCTTGATTAAACACAAGATAATAATGCTTTTATTTTATCTTCACTTATTCCTTCTTCAGTGCTTTTCCTTTCATTATGTAGGTCTGAGTTTCTGCCCTTTATCATTTTCCTTCTCTCTGAAGAACTTATTTTAACATTTCTTGCAAGGCAGGTCTACTGGCAACAATTTCCATCAATTTTTGTTCCTTTGAAAACATGTTTCTCCTCCTTTATTGAAGGATAGTTTTGCAGGGTGTAGAATTCTAGGTTGGCGTGTCTTTTCTCTCAACACTGGAACTGTTTTGCTTCATTCTGTCTTTACTTGCTTGGCCTCTGAGGAGAAGTCAGATGTACTTCTCATCTTGGCTCCTCTATAGTCAAGGTTCCCATCCCCTCTGGCTTTTTTTTCAAGATTTTTCTTTATATTTGATTTTCTGAAGTTTGAATAGTATATGCCTAGGTGTAGCTGCTCTTAGCATGTTTCCTGCTTGGCGTTTTCTTGGACCTTCCTGGTTCTTTGGTTTTGTGTCTGACATTAGTGTGGGGGATATTCCTTCAGTCATCGTTGCTTCCAATATTATTTGTTCCTTTGTCTCCTTCTTCTTCCTTTGGTTTCATTATGTATATGTTGTACCTCTTGTGGCTTTCCCACAGTTCTTGGATATTCTGTTTGTTTGTCTGTTTTAGTCTTTTGCTTTTCAGTTGTGGAAGTTTCTATTGTCATATATCAAGCTCAGGGATGCTTTCCTCCACGGTGTCCAGTGTCCCAATGAGCCCATCAAAGCAGTCCTCATTTCTATTTCAGTGTTTTGGTTTTTTTTTATCTCCAGCATTTCTTTTTGAGTCTTTCTTAGATTTCCATATCCGTTTTTTGTTATCCATCTGTTTTTTGCTGTCATCTACTTGTCCCATTAACATTCTTAGCATATCAATCATAGAGTTTTATTTTTATTTTTGTTTTTTATTTTATTTTTTTTTGTTTTAGGGAAAAGCATAAGCAGGGGAGAGGGACAGAGGGAGAGAGAGAATTAAACAGGCTTCATGCTCAGCATGGAGCCCAACTCAGGGCTCTATCCCATGATCCTGGATCATGACCTGAGCCAAAATCAAGAGTTGGAGGCTCAAATGACTGAGCCACCCAGGGTACCCTCAATCATAGACATTTACTTTAAAAAATTTTTTAAACATTTATTCATTTTTGAGAGAGCGTGATCAGGGGAGAGGCAGAGAGAGAGTGAGACACAGAATATGAAGCAGGTTCCAGGCTCCGAGCTATCAGCACAGAGCCTGATGCAGGGCTCAAAGTCACAGACTGTGAGATTAAGACCTGAGCTGAAGTTGGATGCTTAACTAAGCCAGCCAGGTGCCCCTCAATCATAGACTTTTAAAATGGTAATTGTTACATACATATGGAAGCATATCTGACCCTGTTTTTGATGTTTGTTCAGTCTCTTCAGACTGCTTTTTTTTGCCTTTTAATATGCCTGATAATTCTTTGCCAAAAGATATGTGTGATATGCTGGACAAAAAGACTGTAGCAACTAGGTTTTTAATAATGTAGAGGTGAGGTGTGGGGAGTAGAAGTGTTCTGTACTATATATTCCATTGACTAGGTGTAGTCTTTGGTGAGCCCACACTCCTGGACTATGAACTTAACAGTGATTCTCAGTTGTTTTTTTCCCTTTATGTGGGACAGAATGGCTGGAAAGGTTTAGAGTGCTTTACTTTCCTTCCCTCGTGTACGCTAGGTGGGGGTAAAATAATTTCTTCTGAGGACAGACCTTGCGAAGAGCAGATCCTCTGGCATATTTCGTGTCGTTACTCCTCCCCTCTTCCCACTCGAAGCATGAGAGAGCTTTTCCCCAGTCTTCTGTGAGAACCTGGTCAAGCACTTGTATTGTCAAATTCATACAAGTGAGGGGGATCCCCAGTGACTGGATTCAGCCTTTCACCTGCTATTAGGCTGGAGGAGAGGCCTGCAAGCTGCCTGAATGCTTAACCAGAAACCAAAGTCATTATTCAGCATCTTTGCATATGCTTCCTTATCTGCCATCTGTACATTTTTTTTTTCATGGGCAAGTGTCTTTTCAAATCTTGTCTCCATTTTTTATTGAATTATTTGCTTTCTTGTTATTGAATCTTGACATTCTTATATATTATGAATAGAAGCCCTTTACCAGATAGATCCTTTGCAAATATTTCCTACCAGTGTGTAGCTTGTCTTCTTATTCTTTAATGGGATCTTTTAAAGAGGGGTTTGCATTTCAATGAAAGTGCCGCAGATAAGACAGCGTGGTGTTGGTGTAAAGATAGGCAAATAAATCAGTGGAACAGAATAGGGAGTCCAGAAATGGACCCACAATTATTTGGAACACTAATTATTAACACAGGTACAAAAACAACCTAAAGATAGAAAAATAACATATTTTTTATTTTTAATTTTTTTACTTTAATTTTGTTAATTTTTTAAAAATTTTAGCATTAATTAACTGTCATGGCTCAAGGAATTAATGATGTAATTATATTCATAATAAAAATTTAATTGTGATACTCAAAAATATAGTTTTCTTAATTATAGATTAGATTATATATTAATATATAGATTATATATTAAATAAATTATATATAAATTATATAAATTACAAAATATAAATTATATTTATATAACTATAAATATATAAATTAATATAAATTATTAAATAAATTAATAACTATATAATAGATACAATTAAATTAAAATTTTTATTGTGATACTCAAAAATATAGTTTTTGTAATTATAGATTAGATTATAGATTAACTATAGATTAGATTAGAGATGGAAGGAAACTCCTAGGTTACTTAGCCCGATGTCTTTATGTTTAGGTGTTGGAACTAAATCCGGAAAGTTGAATCAACATACCTAGAGTCCTGTGATCTACCCAGCTAGACACATACCATTTTAATTGTTACACTTGATTGTTTTGAGAAAACACAGATAACTTTTGACTCCATTACTACTGAATTCTCTGTTCAATGACTCCATCTTGGGTGGTTATTGATCAAAGTGGTTTTGGTGTTGATTCCAGCCCTACCAGTGAATAATCATTTCGTTCTGGGTACTGTTTCTTGCTCCTCACTCTTATTCTGTAAAATAAAAATAATGCATGGTTAGACTTTGCTTTTCACAAGCACTGTGAGAGTTAATATAATTAACCCCATGTGTGTTGTGGTTATTTCCAGGAAGGCACCTTGGTTTTGTAGAAAGAGAACTAGGAGAAAAAAAGCAGGAGAAAAGCAGACTTTTATTCAATTTTTAAATCTTCCATAAACTGCCCAAAGTGATTAGTCACGTCTGTTTTCCTTCTATTAAGCAAAGAGGTTTCTTCTTCTAATTTGCTTAATCAGTCAAAAATAGACTTTGGATAGCATGTTGGGCGGAATTTTTTAATCTCTTTCCTAATTTTTTTTTTACACTTATTTATTGTTGATAGAGACAGAGCACAAGTGGGGGAGGGGCAGAGAGAGAAGGCATCACAGAATCTGAAGCAGGCTCCAGGCTCCGAGCTGTCAGCACAGAGCCCGACGCAGGACTCGAACTCACAAACTGTGAGATCATGACCTGAGCTGAAGTTGGACGCTTAACCGACTGAACCACTCAGGCGCCCTTTAATCTCTTTTCTAAACCAAAAAAAAAAAAAAAAAAGACGCTTTGTAGCAGAGATGGAATATCTGTTTCCTGAGCTTTGAGTTCATTTTAGCTCCCAATATCTCCCCTATGCAGTCACTGACTTTATGTTTGTTTTTCTCATTTTATAACTTATGATTTTACAGTAATATAGTTAAGTCCTATAGAAATAGGGACAGCACATCGTTGTAAATGATGAATTGGAAAAGAAAAGATTCAGGTTTATTCTATATTAAGACGAGTCTTTCAATTATATAGTTTCTTGTAAATGAGTCATGGATAGTTACTAGGAAATTTTGGTATCTTTTGCCACTTTGAAAAAATTATCTTGAAAGAAGAGATTGGCACTTATTAAGAAGGGGTCCTTCACCTCAGCCACATTCTATTGAGCATTTCTTTTTTCTTTTTTTAATTTGTTTTTACATTTATTTATTTTTTGAGAGACATAGAGAGACAGAGCACAAGTTGAGGAGGGGCAGAGAGAGAAGGAGACACAGAATCCGAAGCAGGCTCCAGGCTCTGAGCTGTGAGCACAGAGCCCGACGCGGGGCTTGAACTCAGGAGTTGTGAGATCATGACCTGAGCTGAAGTTGGATGCTCAACCGACTGAGCCACCCAGGCGCCCCTAAAAAAAATTTTTTTAATGTTTATTTATTTATTTTTGAGAGAGAGAAAGAGAGAGGAGAGAGACAGACTGTGAGCAGGGGAGGGGCAGAGAGAGAGGGAGACACAGAATCCGAAGCAGGGTCCAGGCTTTGAGCTGTCAGCACAGAGCCTGATGCGGGGCTCAAACTCACAAACTGTGAGATCACGATGAGCTGAAGTCAGATGCCCAACCGACTGAGCCACCCAGGCGCCCCATATTGAGCATTTCTTGTATATATCACACACAAAGGAAGTAAGTACTTCAAATTGAGGGCATGAGCAGCTGACCTGCCATGGACTGGGATAGCATTTTGTCGGAGATGTTCATGTGCTAAAGAGGAAAAAATATGTCCACAATGTCCACAGATTGCAAAGATACGTCCTGAAATATAATTCTGAGAAGCTAATTCTTACATGGAAAAACTTTGACTAGATTTCCCCATGAACTTTCAAGAAAAAAAAAATGTGTTAGGAAAAGAGACAAACTGTAGTTCATGAGGGGGGAAAAAAATACAAGAGATAATCCCGTGTAACTTTTATTCATTGCTAAGCATTTGCCACACTTGTGTTTAATTCTCAGAGCAACCTAGTAAGGTAGGTGATATTATTTCCACTTTACAGATGAAGGACTCAGAGACTTTCAGTATACTTGTAAAGTGTAGTATCTTACCTTAATACTGAGATCTAACTAAATCCCAAGTACCCCTCGATGCTCATGTCACATTTCCTTCTTCCAAAGTAAGGTAGCTTTGTTATGAATATCTTTAAATACGTACTCCATAGCTGTAGTCCGATATCAAAAGTGCTAACTTACGCGGAATTAGAAGGCTTAAGCGGTAAAATTTCTTTTTATATGTATGTTGCTTGCATTTGTGATATTTCTAAAACTTCTCTGAGATGTAGGATGTGTGACTCACGGGTTTGGGGAGCCAGGATGGAACATTGGTGAATAAAGTTTTCATGAGGCCTCTGTCAAGTACCCTGGGAAAAAAGTACTCTGATAAAATCACTTTATCCCACCCTCAGACATTTTTGTCTCCTTACTAGGCATTCTCTGGACAGATTTTGTAGTAGCCGGTACTTCAGTTATTAATACTCAAAAAGTAAATAAATAAAATAAAAAGAATTTTGTAATCTAAGCACTCCAGGCAAATTTGTTTTACAATAAGTTAATTTTATATTAAAGTAATTGATGTTTATAATTAGTCATGTAATAAATTAACTGGAGATTTGTGAAATTTGAAACATTTGCTTACTGGAAAACTAGGATGTTTAAATGTGTTATAATACAATCAAATTCAATACATTTTTAAATGTCTGACTGTCAGCAAACTCAAAACTTCCAATAGCTTTTTTCCTGGCCCTGCCCTTTATTATTTAGATCATTTTCTATATTTCCGCTTTATGTCTGGCCTTTCATGCCGTGGGAGTAAATTTTTATGAATATTTCCTTGTTTCATTTGTGTGGTGGAGAGGCAAAGCCATGCTGCTTTGGGATACACCGAAGCAAGAGAGAGGAAATCTCTCCGTAAGTTTCCCAAAGTGGGAAAATACACCGGAAACTAATTAAGCTTTATTAAAGCAAAGCCTTGGTCTTGGATCCTAGCACCTGGAATGGTCCTTGGCCCAAACCAGCTCAATAGCTGGTTCCTATTGGGCTGTCCTTAAAGTATATAAATTATGCTTTCTGGAGATCTGTGTTCGCATGGTTCAAAGGATTCTTCTATATCTAATCTTGCAAAAGTATTATTTTTCTTTGGAACATTTTCTGGTTGGTGGACTTCAACAACTTTTACCCCTACTCCAGTAAAAAAATGTCATAAATAAATAACATTATTAAATTATTGTTTAATTTCCATTACCAGGGAACATTCTAAGCAATTTCTGGTACCATAAAAGGAAAAAGGTGGTATCTAACGTAATGATAATCTAAGCTATGTAGCACTTTTAAGACTAAGGTAAAAATATCTAGATGTACATATATATATATATATATATATATATATACATACTACATATATTTACATACATCTATGTTTTACGTATATACACATATATGTACCTGTATTTAGTAATATAGATGCAGTAAAGTTGTGAATATTTTATTTTTCCTCTTTTTGCATTTATTAATTATTTTCTTTTAGTGAACTATTTTTGAGAAATAAAATCCAAAAAGTAAAAATAAAAAAAAAAATTAAAGCGCAAAACTCAGCAAAACTACAAGATGCTACAGTTCAGGCAGCAACTAATATATGCTTTCTCCTTGGCTCATTTATGTTTTCTTTTAACTACTTACAGGAGATGCTCTGTGGGAAAGAAATGCATGCATTTTGTGACTTGACTATTGAATATCCAACGACAAGAGTTTCTAAAGTACTTGTGTTTTTATCTCTTTCCTGCATCTCTTTTTTTTCTTACATCTCTCTTACTTTTTTCACATGTGTGAATGACAGAAATAAGTACATGGAAGGTATTGCATCACCTACAGATATGCTCACTCACCTACCTGTGAGTAAATACACAGGAAAAACACGTTTGTCACTCATGTGTTGCATTCATACTTAAACCATGTAAAATTGCACTCTTTGTGAATTAAAATGGTCAAATACTGACAAGTTCATGCGATTCAACTAATACATCACAAATTTCTTTCCACTGATGTTCTGTGGCATTAAAACATTTCCTCTTTTTCTTTTAAATTGTTTAAATGTTTATTTTTGAGACAGAGGCAGGATGCGATCAGGGGAGGGGCAGAGAGAGAGAGGGAGACGCAGAATCTGAAGCAGGCTCCAGGCTCCGAGCTGCCAGCACAGAGCCCGACGCGGAGCTCAAACCCGCGAACCGCGAGATCATGACCTATGTTGAAGTCAGACGCTCAACCACCTGAGCCACCCAGGCGCCCCTAAAACAATTCTTCTTTTTTATGGGTAATGAAACTATATTCAGTATATGCAGAACTGTTCAGAATTCTAAAGCTGATTAGTGTTCTATTTTCTGGTTTGGTTGACTTGATCAGTTAAGGCATTATACTACCGACCCAGTTCATTTCTCCAAAAAGTATCTGCAAAGGTAGGGTATTAATTACGAGTGGGAACGAGAAAAGAGGTCTGGATCTTTCCTTGTCCACCCAGGGCTTATTTCTCTTGTAACAGCCTTTTGATCTGTCACCTTCCTAGTATTTCCAAAATATACGTCACCTCCCTCCATTTGCTGCAATCTCAGCCCCTCCATCCGCTCTTTATTGTCTGTTAGAGAAGGAGAGTTCAGAGAAAAGAAGGGTTGTCAAGTGATCCATAACTTTGTACATTGTTTTTAAGTTTATTCATTTATTCTGAGAGAGTGTGCATGCACACAGTGGTGGGGGTGGGGTGGGGCGGGGGCAGAGAGAGAGGAAGAGAGAGAATCCCAAGCAGGATCCTCACTCCACACTGAGGCCAGTGTACCAACCGTGAGATCATGACCTGAGCTGAAATCAAGAGGAGGACCCTCAACCGATTGAGCCACCCAGGTGCCCCAACTGTATACATTTTTAAGAGATTTATTTTTAAACCAAATTAAAAATTTTGGATGAAGTTATTTTTGTAAGGATAAATGAAATTCTTAAGACATTTTCATTGTAGCATTTATCTTTTATGTCTCAAAGTATTTTCTACAAATTATGCACCTTGATTATGTTATGCAAAGCTCCCTAAATATGATGTCAGTCAGACCTCTATTATTCATGCACACAGTACCCTGTAACTTGCCTTTGCTGTACCCGTCACATTTGGAATTAAATACTTACTTGGGGGTGCCTGAGTGCCTCAATCGGTTAAGTGTCCAACTTTGGCTCAGGTCATGATCTCGCAGATTGTGAGTTCGAGCCCCGCATGGGGCCCTGTGCTCACAGCTCAGAGCCTGGAGCCTGCATTGGATTCTGTGTCTCCTTCTCTCTTTCTGCCCCTCCCCTGCTCACATATTCTCTCTCTCTCTCTGTCTCTCTCTCTCTCTCTCTCTCTCAAAAATAAATAAAAATTAAAAAAAATGTAAATACTTGTAAAATTATTTTCAATTATATGCTGAGAGAAAATACATATTCATTAATATACTTAATTTATTAATTATGAATTGTTGTTTATTGCTGTAGTCATAGAAACTATCACAGTGCCAGGCACATAGTAGGTGCTTTTACTTTCTGAGCAAATGTCTGAATGATTGCAATGGTATGGAATAAATAAAAATGCAAAAGCCACGTGATTCTCTATAAACAGGAGATAGACTCAAAATGGCCATGTGGTTTAGACACTTCCTTTGGTGTTAGGAAAACTGCTCTATAAACTTCACCTCTGCCATCTGTCAGTCTGGTCATACTGGGCATGATACTAAATGTATATTAGCCATGTATTTCTTTCTTTTAAAAAAAAATATTTCTTTTGTCTTTTTTAAGTAATCTCTATGCCCAATGTGGGACTCGAACATATGACCCTGAGATCAAGAATCACATACTCTACCGTGTGACCCAGCGAGGCATCCCCTAAATTCTTTTTGGTAAAGTGTGCAAAATAATAGTTCCTATATCCTGGGATCATTAGGAGAGTGAAATTAGATCACAAACAAGGTCAGATTTCTTGAGCTGGTAAAAATCAGAAAAGAAGATACACAAATGGTTAATAATTAAGTGAGAAAGGTTTAAACCTAACTCATGATTAAAGAATACAACTTAAAGCAACAAAATGCCATTTTTGCTTATCAGATTGGCACAGATTAAAATGGTTGATAGTATCTAGTGCTGGTAAGGATGTGGTGAAATGTTTACACTCATTTGCCTTTGGTGGCAACATAAATTAGTGCAACATTTAAGAGAAATTTGCCTTTCTTTTAGTATGTAAAGTTTTTAATCCAGTGACTCAGCAATGATACCTCTATGTGCTTATTCTATAAGTCTGTTCACGCAAAACACAGATGATGCATGTGTCAGTTTATGTATGGTAGCATTTCATAAAATGAAGGGAGAAAACTAGAAACAAACAGTTTTCCCTATTTTTTGAATTCTTAAGAAAAGCTCACAAATGGAACCCATTTCCCCTTATATGTGTTGAAGGGATAGGATTATGGAATGAGAGCAGTGTTTTTGCTAAATGTCACGTACACACAAATTCTTTTTCAAATGTCCTATAGCTCTTTCTTATTACAGGTTATTTATGTATTGTAGGTAATTTTGGTCTTGTAGGTAATAATTTTTATTGTTTATTTTGAATTTTTCAGATCCTAAAATCCATCCTTTTTATAGACATTGTGTAAAACCGGAAAACTGTCACAGGCTCATTTCAGTTTTAGTAGAGGACGTGCGTCAGATGTCCTTCCCTAGTTTGAACAAAAAATTTCATAAGTAAAGCATATGCTCCAATAATCCTAGAAGGAGACCTGCAAGTCAATGCGACCTCCTCCCTCACCCGGGTAAAAGTTAAAGGAAAACACAGATGAATCATACATTTCTGTATAATCTGTGCTTTTGTCAAAAGGTTGCCATGACTCATTTATGACTTTCCATAGTTTTAAAAGCAGTGTTTTTAACCATAGAAAATCTACTTCATGGTCCTATTATGATGACACTTGAGTCAATAACAGACTTTCGTTCATGCATGAATGTTTTTGTAGAAATAAAACTAAGTACAGTTGCCCCTTGCTATAATTCTACCAAACAGAACCCTGCACAAAGGAAGAGATTATAAAATCAAGCGACTGCCGTAACCACACAACGTTGAGTGTTATACGTGCTGTTGGTTGCCGCAGACATTACTGCGTTTAAACCCCACAACTTCCTATAAGATCAACCTCAGCCCAAAGGTCAAGTAGCTACAGAGGCCAAAAGACTAGAATTTGAATCCCAATCCATAGGGTTCCAAATTTCACCAAAATGAGCAAATTACCATGTTATCCTTACTTATTTCGGTTCAGTCTCTATTCATTTATTAGCCAGTCCCATAGTTTTGGAGACTATATCTTTGGGACAGTATTAAGTGAAGTAAATGCTTTGTCGCTCAGTAATAAGCAGGAAGCGCTGGTATTGAGAAAGGAATCGTATTCATCGGTGATTCTCAAGTATTATTTTAACCAGCGGTTTTATTGTTCTCCCACATAAGTTCGAAGGCAGCAGAAATAAAGTCAGTCCTCTGGATTTTCAGCACCTGTAATAGTAATCGGCACGTGAATAAGCGACTATTCTTGGTTCGGCGGTATTCTCTTAAAATCATTCTTCTCTGGAAGGATTGCTTTAAATGAATTAACTTTTACTTGCCCATGAAGAGAGGTCAGCTTGCTTCCACAGCTCAAAATATGTCAGGAGCTTAAGTCCTTAAGAGGTCACTTTTATTCACTTCACCTTTCCTTTGAGGATTCTTTTGAGCTGGCTACATTATTCCAGCTCCCAACGATTTTCACTCTGTGTTAAAAGAATAGTCTTGTTTAAAACAAAAGGGTGCTGCAGAAACTTCAAGATAACGAAGCTGTTTCTACTACTTACGTCTCTGCGTCTCTTTAAAAGCAGCAGGAACTCATACACATTGGGAGGAATTGAAGATGACATCCAGTCTCTTAGCCATGAGTTACACTTCTTGTTTCATAGCATTTATTTAGAAGTCATGCTACTATTTTCTTTAAATTTTGTAACCTGGAAGTCCTGGCAAAAGAAAAATGTATCCCCGACATAAGTAATGCCGCATTGGAACTACACGGGGAAAAACTTAAACCTTTCTGTTGTCCCAGGAGATGCTCCGCTCTGTCGTCTTAGTTTACGAATGTTCTTCCTGTCCCTGTCGTGTTGTCTTTCATAAGTGACTGCATTCGAGAGAGGAAATTGGGTGTGGGTTCTTTAGGCGCTTCCTATCTTTAATAAGCTCCTCAAGCTCAAGTAGATCCCTTCTATTTTTTTTTTTTTTTTCTTATTGCTCCAAACACTGTCGAATCTGAGTTCCTGCTTGGAAAGAAAAAAAGTAAATAAGTTTAGCATAAAACATCTGAAATTAATTGCAGCCCTGTGACCTGAGCGGATCGTGTGGCTCCATAGTGAGAGGCTGACTTACACCCGGCTTGCTTTCTGGAGTTCGTGTACTGAGAACTTCATCTTGAGGGTTTGAATACTCTGTCTTTGATGACACTTAGGGCCCCAAATCCTCATACTGAGATTTCTAACACTGATTTAGCTGTAATAATGGGAAAACAAATAAATTATTAGATCGTCCCGACACTTCTCTTGACATCTGGTCACATCTTTACGAGTTATTGTTCATAGATGGAAATTTTCGCAAATGAAAACAAGCAGTGTGGTAAAGGCAGGTGTCCCACATCACAATCTTGAACTCTTTGAGAGGCATTTTCTTGAGTTACCACGTTAGTGAAGTTAAGTTAGGTTCTGTAACAAGACTTCAGTGGGGATGTAGTCATCTCATGTACCACTCCACAACAGCCATTCTCAAGTGGAAATTCCTTAGCTTAGTAAAATATAAAGTACTCACATCGAGTAAGATTCTTCAGAAAGCCAATCTGATTCATGATGAAGCTAAATAAAATATGAAGTGTCTTGAAATTGAAATTTGTATTTTTCTTCTTAAATAGGGCAAATGATTTTAACTTAATGAAAGAAGAAAATTAAAAATATATGTCTGTCCTATTTACCAGTTCCTTCACTCATTTTCCGCCTCTTTCTTCTCCCTTTTGAATTCAGGCATTTCTCAAGCATCTGTCCGTGGCTCCCCTGTTTGCATTTGCCCCTTGGAAGGCTCTATGAAATTTTGCACCTCTGAACCTTTGCTCTTTGGATCCACATTTCTGAATGTTTACGGGATATGGATTAAAATTGAACTCATAATCCGCACTACAAATTATGGCACTAATGTTACTTTTCAGAACCAGTCTTAATGGCAATTGCTCATTAACCAGCAACTATTCTCAGCACTTTTCCTGCATTCTCTCACTTAATTCTAACCACAAGCAGTAAAAGATACATCATGGCTCTTGATGTACAGAGATAGAAACTGAAACTTAAGGAAGGTTAAGGTCAAGCCACTCCAAAGCGACTCTGCTAATGGGAGACAGAGCTGGGGCTCTATCTTTTGGACTCCACGTGTTTCTGAGTCCAAAGCCTGTGGTCCGCTACTAGGCTGTTGGAAATCACCTTCTTCGCCCAGATTTGAAGGCTGAGGCATGTCTTTAATGTTTTTGTCTCCTTTAACTCATGCAATTATTTATCTTGCCAATCTACAGACAAATGAAAAATACAAATTTTCAGCCCTGTAAGAGTAATCTGTGGCATATCATATATACCATAGGTGACATATATGATGTTCTTTATTTATATAAATGCTCCTAGCACCTCGTATAGTCCTGAGAAGTAGGTTGAAAATCAAATGTGTTTGTTGAGTAAATAAAAGGCATTTAAATTCTATCTCAAAACAGATTTCCTACATCGATCTCTTTCATACATTCCCTGTAACTTCCAAATTTCAGACCTTTCAACACCTTGACCTTGGTTTTTCCAAGGGTCTTCACTGTTCTTCTAGTTGCAACCACCCCCCGGTGTTGGTCACAACACATTTCTCCTTGAGCGAACTTTCAAGGTACAAAGTTGTTAATATCGGCTCAAAATTCCAGTACCTGCAGAATAAAAATCTTTCACCCAGCATTTATGGGCTCTAAAAATAATATCATTTGATTTTCCCATTATCCCAGGTGAGCTAGGACACAAGATTATGGCTACTAAACTCAGGATCCATTTTTGTCTGACGTTTTCCTCCATATCTGTGAATCAGAGCCTTGCTTCCTCAGCATGATAAAATTTTACTGAATCATCAGGGCTCAGCTTTTCTGTAAGAATGCCTGGTTTCTCCAACAGAAATGAGTGAACGTCCACAATGTATACTGCACCTCTCCTGAATAGAACTTCATCCTTAATGATTTTAGTATTTTAGTATTAATATATATTAGTGTATATAACATATATGTCATGTGTGTAAATAAATTTATATATTAGACAAAGCCCCTTGGAATCATGCTCAGTTTCGGTCTCGTTTTTGTATGTTCCACAGAATGTTGATCATATTAGTTATAATAAACGCTGAGTGGAGAAATAAATGAGTGAATTGATGGGTGGATAGATAGAACTGAATGAATAAGTTTTTACTGGAATAGAGCATTCAGTGGGTCTAAATGTTTACCAGGGCTTGACTCCCCAAAGAAAAGAAAAACACATAAAAAGAAACGCGGTGGCATTTATTGTTCACTCAGCAGGTAACGGCTTCTACCACATGATAGGGACTCTGCTGAATATTCTGTTATCATGTCCATTCTCATTTACAAGTATATCTTGCCTAGCAGCACACTTTTGCATACTTGAGACACAAAGGAGTAATAAACGGTGGGCTGGGTAACCTGCCACTTCACGGCTCTATCAAAGCAATATATTTAACTCCTCATGCTAAAAATGCAAACAAACCTTTAACTTCCAAGATCAATTACACCTACAGAGCAAGGCTTGCTGGCAACAGCATTCTGTCTTGTCAAGGACTCCTTATCATCCAGGAAGAATAAACACTCTAATTACTTTTTTTTTAACTTTTTTGTTTATTTTCTAATGGGATCGTTCATTACTTTCTGGAATTCAAATCAACATCAGATTTATAGTTAGAGGCTATTGAAATATTGATTTGGTTAAAGAAATGTCAAACTTGGCAGGTAAGCTGTCTTTCTGCCAGAAAATGTTTTTGCCTTAGTAAACTTGTTTAAAAAGGCTGATAGAATGTAATGAGCAAGCAGTTTGCATCTATACGAGGCCAGGAGAGAAGTTTTTAAAATTTAGAGGCCCCTTACGACTCCTCTGATGCCAAATTCCTGGAATTAAGGTAACAAACCTGAACCACAGTATACAAGTCCTAATTATTAAAAAGTCTGAGGTTCATTTTCTGTTTCTTCAGGCCCATGCTACACTTTTAAAGGAGCTCTAAATTGAACAAGGGTGTCATTATCAGGATAGAGAGTGTTGCTGGAGTTAGATACAGATTCTACGTGGTTCTGCAATTTCTGCCTGATAAACAACACATCCTGCCATCTTTCTGTATATCTCAGTTTAATAGTCTTTAATTTAATTAAGGATGATAGACCTTCCCTGCTTATCTCTCGTTGTAGTAAGAAGAATGACTATTTAAAAAAAATTAATGTTTATTTATTTTTGAGAGAAAGAGAGAGAGAGAGAGAGAGAGAAACAGAGCATGAGCAGGGGAGGGGCAGAGAAGGAGGGAGACACAGAATCTGAAGCAGGCTCCAGGCTCTGAGCTGTCAACACAGAGCCCGACTCAGGGCTCAAACCCATGAGCCATGAGATCATGATCTGAGCCGAAGTTGGACGCTGAACCAACTGAGCCACCCAAGCGCCCCATGACTGTATTTTTTTAAAAAATATATCATCCATCCTCTGTATTTTTTTTTTTTACATTTGTTTATTTTTGAGAGACAGAGAGAGACAGAGCATGAGCAGGGGAGGGGCAGACAGAGAGGGAGACACGGAACCTGAAGCAGGCTCCAGGCTCCGAGCTGTCAGCACAGAGCCCGAAGCGGGGCTCAAACTTGTGAACTGTGAGATCATGACCTGAGCTGAAGTCAGACGCTCAACTGACTGAGCCACCCAGGTGCCCCATGTACTTTTAAAAAAGTTTTTTTTTCCCCTTGGGAAATCATTATAGTAAATCCCATATATATATGTTTCTCTACAGAAAAAAAAAATTACTATATTTCCAATGAACTAATCAGGAAAACATAAGGAGTTTTTTGTTTGTTTGTTTGTTTGTTTGTTTTAACATGATAAAGTGAGAGAAGACAGTGATACGAATGGGAAAAAAACATGAGTACCTTCATCGTGCTTATCTGTGAAGAGTATTTCGGCAAGTCAGAAATTATTTTCTACTCTATCACTTTAGGTAAATCTTATTATAGGAAGATCTCTTTCTACTCTCTAAAGATAAACACTGTGTACATTTACCATTCACAGCCAATTCTCTCCCTTATCCTGGGTGAATGAGAATAAGCTACCGGAAACCAAAAAAGGGGGTTCTGTGTATGACCACCCCACCCCGTACTGTTCGTATAAAGGAACAGAGAATTTGTTGTGCTTACCCGTTCATGCATTAGGAGAAGGAAGATCCTGGAGAAACAACTGCTTCCCTAGCCTTTCCCCAGAAGAGGCTTCTCTGTCACATGGGCAGGAGGGGCCAGGACCTAAACCACACTGAGCTGGTGACACTAAGTTCTCTGCTATTGACAGAACTGAGAAGGTAATCAGTTCCAAAGTGGCATGCAGCAAATTTTGTCCCAGTTTCAGTGGAGAAAATCATAACAAATCAGCTTTAGTGATTATGGCTGCTGTATTCTACTCTTATTTCTTGACTAGGGTTTGCCAAGCAGTGGTTTAAGTCCAGACAGTATATCAACCTCATTTTCTTTCTTCCTTTTTTTTTTTTTTTTTTTTAATTCGGGGAGGCGAGTTCCTTAGCAAGCTCTTCTGAACAAGCCCTGCATGCTCTCTGCCTTATACACCTCGATCTGATGATTCAAAAAAGAAACCTTTTAATCTCACTTCACTGATCAGCTAAGATGTTTTAAAGTTTTAGCCATGAGTAAAAAATAATGTGCTGTCTGGAAGAGCACAGCTTTAGTCTTCGATGGCCAAGACTCTAGAATTCGTGCTGGAAAAAGGAGCCCTGTGCTTCTGTTTCTGCCCACGGTTTTCAGATTAAGAATGGTGTCTGTAGACTTCACGAAGCAACCTTCATTGCTCATCAAGAGGACTCAGGACCAAGTCTCCAGGCAGTGCAGTGTAAGTACGGCACCCGGTCCTTTCACACTCTAGCAGATATTTTCCCCGCTGGGTTATCACTTTGACAATTCTGATTTCCCATCTGCTGTTCAATCCAGAATACCGTTTTTGCAAAACTAAAATGGCAGTTGAATTTCCTTTCTCCCTTATTTTTGTGGAATTCTTCCCCAAATTTGAAATATGCCCTCTGAGAGAAATCATGAATCAACAGACCCCACAGTGTTCAAATGCATTCAGTTGACTCCGAGGACCTCGCGGTAGGATTAGGATTTAGTAGGAGGGTCTCGATGCGTCCATTTACAGAAACAAGCATTCATAGGAGGAAAACGAGTTCGTGGTCCCAGGATCCTGATTGGATTGTCTGAAAATCCGGGCACCCCAGTGAGGCATTGTCTGTTTTCTACTCATGATCTCCACCAAGGTTAGATGAGTTCTACGTCTAAATGTATAGGCTTAACTCCTTCCTGTTCTTAGAGAAGTGGTGGAAAAGACAGTCATGGTTCGAATCGGCTACTGCTGACAGAGAAAGTTAAGTTGATTTCTTCTTAAATTAGCATGTTTGGTTTTGTTTCGATTGTTAGAGACAGAAAAAAAATGCTATGAGAATCCTAGTGTGAGGTCATATGAAGCTCTTTGTACATTAGAGAATGCAGTACAGATACAAAGAGATGGTTGACTCCCCTAAATGGGCCGCAGTGGTTGTGCCTCCATTGGGTTTTAGACTTGGTGTATCCGCTCTTCAGATGGACTGGTCCAGCTCTCCGTCCTCACATCTAGGACGTTCAGACACGGTGCTGCCCTCCTTCCTGGATGCATTCCTGGACTCGGTTGCTACAGGTCAGGGTTCAGCTCTCCTGCACATGTTCTCCTGCTCACGTACGGCCTGATGAGCTATTTCATTTCTTTGGAGTTTGGGCCGTTATCTGGCTTCAAACATCGAAATCTGCAATTTACCAAATTCACATGACCACTGCTGTGACACTAAGCAGTTGGCTGTCTAAAACCGGGAATAATGCCATGAAATCATGACTTATTACTTGCAATTTTAAAAATCTTTTGATGTGGAAATATTTGATGAGACGGCGCACTTATTAAAAGACTTAAACAAGGTAGTGTGGGTTAGAGTCTGGCCGTTCTAGATTCCCTCATTTGGGTATACTTGAACGTAACTTATGCAGAAGGGGACTGGGCTTGGAGAACCAGCCAGCATAGATAGTATCAGCCAACTCTGTATGCTTGGACATGTGCCCCTTTTTGGCCCCTTGCCTTGACCATAACGTGAGGGTTTGGAGCAGGTGATCCCCGTCAGTCTGCCCAGCTCAGATCTTCATCACTCCTGACCAAAAATAGTATGTCCTGTGCCAATCAGATTTAGGAATGGAAAAGTCACTGCATTATATTAGACTCTTTGCCCCACCAACCCAGCATGCTAATGTTCTCTTCCTTCTGTCCCCAGCCTCTAACACTGCACTGTGTAGAAAGCTATTGATGGAAATATGAATTGATTGATTTATATAATTAATTAATTAATTACATAATTAATTAATGATCCCGTAATAAGCATTTCAGACTGATCCAGCCTTCGTTGTTGTAAAATAGGGATTTAAAAAACCACCTTATTATCACATCTTTACAGTATCTCAATCTGAATTCGTGAACCAGAGGTGAATTTCCACTGACTCAGGTACAAATTTAGAGAAGAGAGAGAAAAAAAAAATAGGTTGTACATAGAGAATTTTATTTTTTTGGTTGTGGTTTATACTCTCTGCAGCTGATATTCTTAACTTACAAAAAATATTTTTAAAAAAAACATGAAAACCATTTTAAGTCTCGCAAAATAACTTGGTTAAAGGGTGAAAACCTTCTCTGAGCATGGCAGGCTCTCCAAGCAAATGTCTTTACTTTGTTTCTGTTCGTCGGTTACCCCGCCACAGACCGTGAAACAGTATCTAACTTGTTACAGGAGTGGTTAAGATGTAGACCCAGAGGCTATGTCCTAGAATCACTTAAACTCATTTAAATCACACATCACATGTCTGCATGCAAGTGTCAGAGTGAGCTTCTGCCCTCCCTCCGTGTCCCTTTCTGCTGCTGGACAAAGTCGTTTCAACTTTCCCAGGCTGCCACATTCACTGAGTTCTCCCTACGAAGTTGTTAAAGCGTGTCGAGTTGAACCAAGTTCCTCTGTGACTATTTATGACTCTATTTAACACATTTTTGTGTCAACAGACTCCCTAAGAATAACCATTTTGTCCAACAGAGGTACAAGCCTTTAAAACAAGTAACAAGTTCAGTTTCTGGAAGCATCATTTCAAATTATAATAGTCCAGAAAGACACTATACTTACAAAACCACTTAAAGTTTTAAAAACTGCTTATTATTCTAAGAAAATATCAGCTCTGTTTGATTTCTATCACAGTACCAAGGAAAGGAAAAATGGGGCTTTCAAAAGAAGTGAAACTAATTTTTAATTGATTAAGGACATTGAGGAGGGCACCTGTTGGGATGAGCGCTGGGTGTTGTATACAAACCAATTTGACAATAAATTTCGTATTTAAAAAAGTATAAAAAAATTTTAAAAAGAATAAAATGAATAAATAAGGGGACGTTAGGCAGTGTTTGACAATCAGGGGCAATCATTACTGAGAGTAAATTGAGTAATACTTCTGATAAAATTAATAAATGAACATTTTAGGATTTCTAAACATTTCTATAAAAACAGTTGTCTACTCTCCTTAGGATAATTTCTGGGGGAAGAAAAATCTGGACAGTGAATTATCCAGAAAAAAAAAATCCTTTGTGTTTATATGATAGCCAATTCTATGTAAATTTTGGGTTGATCCTTCCCAGATCTTTGCACTCCCCACGACATAATTTTTCTTCATTAAAGCCGCACTGGAGTGATTCATTTAGGGAAGATAAAAGCAGGCCCGAAGGGTCAGAATAATGACATAGTGGAAAGTGTCAGCTGCTGTCCCCTGCTATTTTCAGAGTTTAGCGAGGACCATTTCCTGGTTTAGTTCTGCCCACAGATCTCCCATAGAAATTCAGAAGAACTGATGAGCCCTTTTAGTGTCTCAAAAAGAGGCTGGGTCCCCAGAGAGTGGTTCCATTGAATTGTTTGATTTCTACATCTTCCTCTTCAAAATGCTTGAGTTCTTGGCCAAGGTTAAATCACCTCATTTTTGTTATGGGAACAAGTCTCCAAAATAGATTCATCTTCGACTGATAACAGAAAAGAATGGAAACACTTTTCTGGTGGAAACAGTTCAAATAAATAAATGTGAAGACAGACTTTAGGGCTGTGAGTTATAATAGTTTCACTTGCATAAAAACGTTAAGGCCAAATGTATAACCTTAAGTAGGAAGAACATTCTTCCTTACGAAAGTCAGCAATTCAAGGGTTAGAGATTACTACCTAAGTGAAGGGAAGAAATAGAAAAGTTAACCCCTTAGACGTATTTGCTAAGCTTCCATTGAGTCTGACTGGGCAAAAATCTTCACTATTTAGCTTAAAAAGAGGCTGTATGGACACTATTCAGACTGAACTGGGTATGGGAGTCATTTACCCAATGGTCACAAAGCCCACCAAGGTTTGAACCCAGGTCATTTACTAGGGGAAGGGAGCTCCCCTTACGCCCTGCATGGCCCTGCTGTTGCACCCATTAAATGAGAACACTCCAGAATAGACTGGGATACCCCTTCAGTTTTAAAGGAAGATTGCTTCATGTTTCAACATAATTATTTCAAACTACAGTGTGCTACTGGATTTTTTTTTTTATTTTAAAAAGATCATTTAAATGCTTTGGTGAATGGCCAAACGTACCAGGTACAAAATCTACTTCACGGTAACTAGATTTCTTGTGATTTAAAAAAAAAAGAGAAAGATGTAGGACAGAGGTACACATGTGCAGGAATGCATTTTAACTGAGAGGCCGGTTTCAGACATTTGTATCAGCAGCTAGTCAATTCAAATGTTTGTGGTAAAAGACAGTGTCTTGAAGGTCTCAAGATGACTTTCATTACCCTTTCCCATTCTTGGTCACTTACTAGTTTCTGAAATCCTTGCGTATGTTTTGAGTCTACTCAGAGTTAAGCTCTGTGTAGACCTTGGGAGGTAAATCAGTTCAGCTATTTTGAGTTACGCAAAGGAGGAGTAATAAGGTGTGTGTGTGTGTGTGTGTGTGTGTGTGTGTGTGTGTGTGTGTTTCTCTCCTCATTTATTTTACACTTAGGCATAGTAAGAATGACCGCAATTTTTAAATAGATACTTGTTTACCTAAAGGAAGAAATAAAAAGTTTAATCTGGGGGAAAAAAGATTGGTTTAAAACAATATTAGAAAAAGTGAAGCATCTCAGTGCAAATATTTAAAATCTTTAGAGCTAAGATTTGTACCACATGTAAAATAAGAAAACAAAAATGATCCACTACATTTCTCTGACACGGTTATGAATGATAAATTAGTTATATTCACATATAAAGATAAAAATATGTCATCATATATAACAATTATATTTCAATATTATAAATTATGTTGTAGATCTCAGATTCACATGTTGCCCTTTTGAGATATGAAAACAGGGAGATAACATAGTAATTTTGAATCTAGTATATATTACAGAATCATTTTTTGATAGGATGTATCATGCTTATGAAGTCTGTTACATCAATTCTTGGTGGTTTATGTGGATTTTTTATGTAGAATGAAGTGAGATTTCTCTGTCTGCTTGACCCCAAATAATCATATAGCCAGAGACTACCGTCTGGGGCTAAAAACCACCCCACCACAAGGCAAAACCTCCATCAACCCTGCTTTAGTGTGAAAAGATTAATAAATATATAACTCAAAAGACCGGCCTACATTTCAGTAGTAACTGTGGAAGCCTAAAGAGGCCTATCAACAACCAAGACTAGGAAAGTAAATATTGAAAAGGTACGGACGGCATTGGAAAACACAGTAAGAACCCACTTCTCATAAGTTTGCTGTAAATCTCCAGTAAACTCTTGTGTTTGTATTTTAGAAATACATTTGCATCTTCCTGTGCAGGCGCCCCTGTGGAAAAAAAAAATCCAGGAAGATAAGGTTCTAGATAATCTATAACATGCTTAAGCGGATATCCTTGCCACAGAGGTTGGAATCTTTCCTGTATGATTACTAATTTGAAAATACTGAAATTCCAATTGGCCTTAATGGCTGAGAAAAAGAAACTGTGTAAGAATGAAACACTAAGGCTGACTCTCATATTAGTTTGTTGGCCAAGCTTCAGTGGGTGACTGCTAAAAGCATTTAGAATACTGACTTGGAAAATTTTTTAATTGTGAACCTTCTGAATTTTATCTGTGTAATGCCCAGTTCCTGCATTCTTGGAAACATGTGACAAGGTCACTGAGATTTTACGCTATTATCTAAAATAATTTGAAATGCAACCATCCAATAATTTCAAAGTAAGTTAGAATCTAGACTCATAATAAGACTTTTTTTTTCATCTTCCCTTCCTCCCTTCCTCCCTCCCTTCCTTCCTTCCTTCCTTCCTTCCTTCCTTCCTCCCTCCCTCCCTCCCTCCCTCCCTCTCTTCCTTCCTTCCTTCCATCCTTCCTTCCTTCCTTCCTTCCTTCTTTCCTCCCTTCCTTCCTTGCTCTCTCCCTTCCTTCCTTCCTTCATTCCTTCTTCCTCCCTCCCTCCCTCTCTCCCTCCCTCTCTCCCTTCCTTCTTCCTCCCTCCCTCCCTCCCTCTTCCTTCCTTCCTTCCTTCCTTCCTTCCTTCCTTCCTTCCTTCCTTCTTTCCTCCCTCCCTCCCTTGCTTCCTTCCTTCCTTCCTTCCTTCCTTCCTTCCTTCTTTCCTCCCTCCCTCCCTTGCTCTCTCCCTTCCTTCCTTCCTTCATTCCTTCTTCCTCCCTCCCTCCCTCCCTTCCTTCCTTCCTCCCTCCCTCCCTCTTCCTTCCTTCCTTCCTTCCTTCCTTCCTTCCTTCCTTCCTTCCTTCCTTCCTTCCTTCTTTCCTCCCTCCCTTCCTTCCTTCCTCCCTCCCTCTCTCCCTCCCTCTCTCCCTTCCTTCTTCCTTCCTTCCTCCCTTCCCTCCTTCCTTTCTTCCTTCTTTCCTCCCTCCCTCCCTTGCTCTCTTCCTTCCTTCCTTCCTTCCTTCCTTCCTTCCTTCCTCCCTCCCTCCCTCCCTCCCTCCCTCCCTCCCTCCCTTCCTCCCTTCCTTTCTTTTTATTTTCTCTTTCTTTCTTTCTTCCTTTCTTTCTTTCTTTCTTTCATTTGTGGATCTGAATTATGCAGGATTTTGTAAAATATCCTGTT
Organism: Lynx rufus; assembly: GCF_022079265.1. NCBI lineage: Eukaryota > Metazoa > Chordata > Mammalia > Carnivora > Felidae > Lynx > Lynx rufus. Next base: position 8,023,394 of record NW_025814889.1, on the reverse strand, counting down.
GCCAAGACAGTAAAATCTTCACCACACATGAGATGTATTTCTTCATTAAATATTTTGAAACATTCTTTATGGGTCACCAAATTCTCCAAATATCTGAATAGAGCATAAAATTCTTATTATCAGAAATTTGTGGATGTTCCATAACCATAGAGTTTGGATCATGTAGTTCCTCAGGCTCCTCTTGATACAAATCCCTCCGGTTCCAAAGTCACTTGCTAGTAATCAATGTAGCTCTCACTTGATAAAGAATCACGCAGGGCCGGACTGCTATGCTTGGAGGAGATTAAAGACACCACCCGCAATTGCTATATTTAGAGGTGAACAACAGGCTGCTAAAAATATCTAGTGATTTGCAAGGTCACTTATCTGAAGATGGTTTAGAAATAAAAATATGTTTCAAATGTTTGGAAGAAAAATAGAGACATACAAGTGATTTCTTTTAGTCATACATTTCTTCCTTTCTTCCCACCTTCCTTTTCAGAGGAAAAGGAACTGCTTCCAAACCTTTGAAGAATAAAACATATTTATGTTTCTTGGCAGTGGTCTCAAAAGCTAATGGATAGATGATTCTCTGGATTGGCTGATACTTTTAAATATAATTTTTACTTTACATTGTTTGATTTCAAAACAGATGAGCTCTCTTAAAATGATCGCCTTCTCTCTTAATCAGGGAGGTAGGTTACAAATGGCAGTCTAGTGCCAGAACCTCTTCTCCCCTAAAAATATAATGCACTGAAACGTACTTAAAAAATGAAATTGTAGTTGTTAAAAGGCGATTAGATAATAGGGACTACTATTGACCTTTGAAGGGAAATTTCCTTTTAAATACCGATACGGTTATGAAAACATCAAGTAAATTACAGTCACATGGCATTTGAAGAAACATGGCCAAACATGCTATTTAACCAACTAATTTTTGAAACAGTGAAGGAGATGATAGAATAGAACATAAATAAAATATACAGGATTTTGGCTGAACGTTTGCCATCTTGTCTGTCAGATACTGAAATATATTTTAGAACAATTCATGTTCATTACCAGTTTCTCTGTGTTTCTCTTTTGTCATACTAAGTTATACCCAGGGGAAATAGTGGTTTGAGATTTTTTCTTTATCTGCAAACTGGGAGAGTAGTAACATAATGTATTATTTTACAAAAACAAAAATTGGTACTCTGGAAGCTTTTTGTAATAAGTCAGTTATTTGAATTTAAGATTATTTTAACATATTCAGATTCCCTGAGGATATTTTCAAATTATTTCAAAGCTATTTTAAAATTACAGCCCTGTAGGGGCGCCTGGGTGGCTCTGTCGGTTAAGCGTCCGACTTCGGTTCAGGTCATGATCTCATGGTTCGTGAGTTCAAGCCCCACGTCCGGCTCTGTGCTGACAGCTCAGAGCCTGGAGCCTGCTTCAGATTCTGGGTCTCCCTTCTTCTCTGCCCCTCCCCAGGTTGAGCTCGCTCTCGCTGTCTCTTCTCTCTCAAAACTAAATTTAAAAAGACAGTAAAAAGTTCTAATTACAGCCTTGTAACTCATAAACATGCTGTAAACTAGTGAGAAAACTTCACTTACGATGCAAGATTTCTCACTCATTCAGCGCATCAGAGTATTTGATAGCACCTCCCCTGTGGTCATTTATAGTATACTTTGGATTGTGGCTGTCGACTCGACGTATCCCTAGTCCCACAATATATCATGTGACTCGTGAATTAAAACTGCCTTATTATCTTTTAAGGTCTTAAGTGATTTCCATTTAATATATTCTTCCGAAGTAATATTTGTTTTGATTGAACAAACATACTGGTATATTTATTCAAATAATACTGCATTTAGCAACAATACAAACATTGCAAAGATTCATGGAATGTCAGAGCTCCAGTGGATCGCCTGTGCTTGATTCTTTTCCTGACAATAATTCAAATAATAGAATGTTAAAACTTGTTGCAGATTTTATTTTAGGAAAATATAATCATAGTGTGTTGTTGTTCTTTTTTAGGCTAAAAACTTTGAGACTGATTCTTGGCAGTGTAACTGTTTCTATGTCTGAAGCAAATATGAAGTTCTCCTTGTAGCTCTGGGATTCAGGTCTAGCCAAGTAGGCTGTCTAAGTATGAAGACAGTCACCAGAGGCATTCTGGTAATTATAATTATCAATAGGCATTTGTTAATTTTCTTCATGGTGCCTGATATATGCCCATGCAAAAAATGTAGAGCAAGCCAGGTTAATTCAAAGAGGTAACGAGAGCAATAAAGAAACTATATGCACTTCAACATCAGAACAGCATTGCTTTCAAAGAGGAAAGCAAGAGTTATTGAATAGCCACGCTCTGTGTGTCGCTTAAAGCAAAATAAAGCTGAGAATGAAGGCAGATGCACTTGATCGCCCCGCTGCAAGGCAGGAAGTGGAAACAGGGTTGAGATTGTTATAAAGCAAAGCTGTGTGTGTCTTTCACCTCTCACTTTGAGGCCTGAGTGGCGAAATGCCACAACTTTTAGAAAACTTCCCTTCCAGGGCAATTGACTGAAAACAAAACAAAACAAAACAAAACAAAAAAAACAACCTGGCAGCTAGGTAGGGGTTCCTGTGCACAGCGTTGTATAAAGAAAGAATCAGATACATAAAATTCCTGATCTTGCCAAAAACAATACTCTTTAACCTGGCCTGAACGGATAAGCAACACCAACACACACACACACGTGCACACACACACACACACACACACACACACACTTGTAGAATAAGTCATTTAAAAGGAAAGAAATGAGATGCTTTTTTTCAAATTCTGATCGCTGAAGAACTACATTCTTAAATGTTTCTTTCAAAAATTCAGATATAACATAAGCAAATAACAGCCTTCAAAATACAGTCGGCAACAGAAAACTTGAAGAGGCAAGTTGAATTGCTGCTTCCTTGATTTTAAAAAAAAATGCTGCTGCTATTTGAGGAAGCGGTCCGAGAGAGAGGGAAGGATTTGGCAAAAAGAAAGATGTTCTGGAATATACTGCTTTTTCTTCTTGAATTACTCTTAGCTTTTTTTCCTTCATTGACTCATTTGAGGTCATGCTCAACATAGAGTCAACTGTGTGAAGGAACCCAAGCAACTGTTATAAACATCAAAAAAATCTTAGATAATGAACTACATTCAAGATAAGCTCCAGAGAGGGGCGCCTGGGTGGCTCAGTCCGTTGGGTGTCTGACTTTGGCTCAGGTCATGATCTCACAGTTCATGGGTTCGAGCCCCGCATCGGGCTCTGTGCTGGCAGCTCAGAGCATGGAACCTGCTTTGGATTCTGTGTTTCCCTCTCTATCTGCTACTCCCCTGCTTGCATTCTGTCTCTCTCTGTCTCTCAAAAATAAATTTTTTAAAAAAGATAAGCTACAGATTATCTCACACAAGTGGCTGGTTTATCAAATAGTCTACCATCAGCCTCCCCAATATTTATGAAGGTGGAGTTTTCACCAAATCTAATTGTGGGGATCACTTTATTTTCCCTCTGTCCTCATCCACAGACATGCTTTTTATTTTTTTTTTTTTTTTTTTTTTTTTTTTTTTTTTTTTTTTCCTTTTTTTTTTTTTTTTTTTTTTAATTTTTTTTTCAACGTTTATTTATTTTTGGGACAGAGAGAGACAGAGCATGAACGGGGGAGGGGCAGAGAGAGAGGGAGACACAGAATCGGAAACAGGCCCCAGGCTCTGAGCCATCAGCCCAGAGCCCGACGCGGGGCTCGAACTCGCGGACCGCGAGATCGTGACCTGGCTGAAGTCGGACGCTTAACCGACTGCGCCACCCAGGCGCCCCCAGACATGCTTTTTAGAATGTTACATCAATTCCTAGAGAATTGAGATTGCGGTTACTCCGATTACATTATTTTCTATTCTTGAAGCATGATGTCTTGGTTAGAGGACCTGAGCATACTTTCTATCTTAATCTGTTTCTTCATCCTAAAATGAGAGAGGAGGGGATGTCCCCTGGAATGGTCATCAACAGACATTAAAGAATCACAAGGTCAGAATTAGCTCTTTGTTATTTTTGTCCCTACTAAAGCATTAGTATTGAGCCGATATTCATTGAAGCAAATCGTGGATCCCTTTCTCAGTGCTGGATTATCACCCGCCATTTTCACTGATCGCTACGATTAGATAATTTCATTGCGTTGGGTAGGTATCTCTTTCCTTCAGCACTTCTCCAGATAGGTTCTTTTTAATACTAAAAGAGCAAGAATTTCCACTAGAGAATTAGCCTTAGGTAAAATGTACATGAAAGCCTGTGTTTCCCTTCTGCTCTGACTTTGCACTGACTACAAATGCTGTAACATCTTGATAACAATTTTTGGGTGTTACTTTAATGAGCGTAGCATGCTTTCTTTGCATACTAACATATAAAAGATTTAATAAGTGGTTGGGAACTAATACTCTGTCTCTCTGGGGTTAGTAAACAGCTACCATATTGAATTGTCTGAACCTGGGGAAATCACAGTAGCTCAGATTTTGATGGATTTGATGTTGGTCTACATAGTAGAGATTATATTCAATACCTCCTTGAGCCTAGAACCCCACTTGGTCTCCCCCAAAAAGGGATATTGTTGGTTAGGCAGGATACATACCTTTCAAAAAGATTATTTTGTGGGAAACGCACTCAGGCAGTAGTCTATTTTTTTTTTAACTAGTGTGCCAAAAATATCTGAGTACTGTGTAGAAATCTCACATACAGCAAAATCTATATATGATAATGAATCTACAGGTCTTATCACAGCACCTTCATGGATTATTGTGTATGGAAATTTTTGGGTGGCTTCAGCCTGTGTAGGGCCTCATTGATTCATAAATATATTGCTGGGAGAATACAAACTTGGTGGCCATATATTCAAAGGGATATTTGGTGCCCCAGACCTGTTACAGCCCCAAGCAAAACAGAAGAAGGGGAAGGGTAGGGTTGCTCTAGACAGGAAAGGGTAGGTAATGTTGAAAGACCAGGGTGGAGACAAATATGTCTGTGTTTCCCTTCGATGAAGTGAATAATAGTTACTAATAAGAACTTATACTTACGTCGCTTTTACAATGAGCCAGGCACTCTTCTAGGTGCTTCAGCAAGTAGGAACTTTGCTAATGCTCACGATGGGAAGTGAGGACTATTATTACTCCTATTTCACAGATGAAGAAACTGAAATAAAGTTCAAGTAACTTCAGTTCAAGTAACTAAGAGACAGAATGAGCCTGTGGATTCCCAGCCTTGCACAGCCAGCAAGAGGCAGAAACCTGATTCAAATCCAGTTCAGTGCTTCCAAGTGTCTTCCCAATTTACCATCTTTCAAATAGGCACAGCTCACAGACAGCTATGAGCCCATAACATTCCCATTTTATACTGGTCGTGTTTTAGTCTTTTCAGTAAAACACAAGAAGACTTTTCCCCAATTTCTACATCTCTGAATCACCCCCCCTTTTTTTGCAAATCAGTGGCCACAGTCATTTATGTTTCTAGTTATTTTGCAAAGTGAAAGGATGTTTTTGTGTTTTTTTATTTTTTATTTTTATTTTTTTAATGTTTTAAATTTTGTTTTAATTTTTAATTTTTATTTTAAGTGTTTATTTAATTTTGAGAGAGAGTGAGAGCAGAGGAGGGGCAGAGAGAAGGGGAGAGAGAGAATCCCAAGAGGCACAGAGCCCAACGTGGGGCTCAATCCCAAGAACCGTGAGATCAGGGCCTGAGCCAAAATCAAGAGTCTGGTGCTTAATTGACTGAACCACCAAGGCACCCCTGAAAGGATAGTTTTAGAACCCGACTTAAAGTAAATATAATCTGTGCTCATTGAGTGAAATTTGGAAAGTGTAAAGGTGTCGTTGACTAGGAGTGGGCCACGACATTGTGTCCCTCCGTCCCTTACACCGCTAATTGTTAATAGTTCGGAATGGATCCCTAAAAAGCTTTTACCATTAATTAATTTATGATCATGGCAAACATGTAACATTTACTGCTTTTTTATTTAGCATTAAATCATAAAACAAAATTCCGCATGGTTTAAAAACCTCTTCGAATGTCTGGCTATACATGGAATCCATCCCGTTGATTCGTTCAGTAAGAATTCAGTACTTTGTTAGCTAATGTTCTCAAAGGCAGAAATGCAGCTGGGAAGACATGTTTGTACACATGGAGTTGAATCTCCAGGGAGCCCGACTGACAATAAGCATTCCACTAAATGAAAGCTTTTTAATAATAGGTGTCTCCCTTCTAACCACTCTTAGAAGGGTTTAACTTTTAAGAAATTTGTTTTCTCTGGCCAAAGGGAGTAGCAGAAAATTATACAGTTTACCAGTCCAGTGCTGGGCAATAAAATTGAAGAGTATATTTGTGTTTGTTTTTGTTTGAAACTTTTTTTCACTAGCAGGGGGTGCTTTCCAACTTAAAATAAATTGTGGCAATGATAACAAATTTAAAGATTATCCTAAAGTTTCTACTGACTGCCTGTGGCTTTTAGAGTACAAATGTTTATGCTCATACCTAGTCAAGATTAAAAGGAAACTCATTTTAAACCACATCTATGCATCATTTAATGCTGTCACATTTTTCACTTTTAATGTTCCATGTTACTAAAATATTTTGGTCCTAGGATGTATCTTTTTTATGGTGCATCGCTTAACTTCTGCCTAAACTCTGAGCACTGTTCCCCGAACATATTAAATATTTTTTATAAGACTGGATTGCACTGAATTACACTGAATAATATAATTAAAACTAAGCTCTATTTTAAAAGGCTAAAATAGCAAAAAGAATATCAGAATTTAGTTACCATTTAATGAAGAGCCACAGTTTGTTTCTGATTCTTTCAGAAATTCAGTAAATGTAAATAATTTATTAAATTATCCAATTATGCATACATCCGGCCAACAAAGAGATATTTATTGCATTGGATATCCACAATAATTTAATTTTATGCAACAGAAAAAAGGTGTACATGGTTCATTTTTCATATATACTTGAATAAAATTACTGAAATAAGAAAATTTTAGGCAAGAAATTGTCATGCCGATAATGAAAATTACTTCATTATAGTCTTCATAAAAAGTGAGTAACTGAATTGCATTGATGTCTATTTAATCAAGACTCTATGTTAGTTACGTATAATGAGCGAGCGCTTATATAACAAATTTGTTGAATGTACTGCTGATTTTAATTATTTTTTTCATTTTAACTAGTTATGTTTGTGTTTATCCTCCCATGAAAATATGCATCTTAAATAAAATCCCCAGTGTGTATATATATCCGATTACATGATGAAGGTGCCTGGTTCAACATGTTCTTTCTCAGTGGATTTGGGTGTAGGCTAGCTCCACAAAGGGGTTGAATGTTTGTTACACACGCACACACATACCCACACACACACATTCGCATCCCCATCTGCGTATTCTAACAACCTTTTCCAACTCACTTTAATATCTTGTTTATATTTATATTTGTATAAATGTGTCCTCAGATTATGATTTCAGAAACAAGTGTTGTTATCCATGTACGTGGATAGAGGTGTGGTTATATTCAACTTTTTTTCTTTTTTTTTTTTTTTAATTTTTTTTTTCAACGTTTATTTATTTTTGGGACAGAGAGAGACAGAGCATGAACGGGGGAGGGGCAGAGAGAGAGGGAGACACAGAATCGGAAACAGGCTCCAGGCTCTGAGCCATCAGCCCAGAGCCCGACGCGGGGCTCGAACTCACGGACCGCGAGATCGTGACCTGGCTGAAGTCGGACGCTCAACCGACTGCGCCACCCAGGCGCCCCTATATTCAACTTTTATATGTCTTATTGGTTGGCAACCTTGTACACTTTGCTCAGAGAAGCCACTCCATATCCACATCACATGCCAGTTCATTGTTATCAACTCACCATCAACTCACAGTTATGCCCGCACCGCTCTTACCCTCCTTCCTGTGTTGCCCTTCTTCTGTCCGTGTAGGAGTGTGTTCTCTGTGGGTCCCTAGATCAGCAGCATCAGCATTACCTGGAAGCCTCATAGAAGCAGGACCTCAAGCCCCCCACAAGCCTTCTGGCACAGAATCCGTGTTTGAACAATAACCTCAAGCCAGTCGTTCTGCATATCCCATGTTAATAATCATCGTCTCTGTCACCGCTGTCTGTCTTTTGCCAGTACTTTGCCCAGGGGAGCCATGTTAGCATAGACATATCCTACCTGCGTGTAAGCACACTCCGCAGTTCCGTTGCCCTTATTAGCGTTAAGAAGAAATCACCCGTGGAGCTCATAAAGCAGATCACAGACAGAACTGAGGGTCACAACGCGGGAAATTTGGACGCTGGTGGGACCTCGCAGGGATTTGGGTTGAACTGGAGCCTGGTTCTCCATACACAGCATACTACGTGTTCCGCACTCCCGAAGCTGTCAACCGACAGAATGAGGTTTTATGGATAAACTACGATGGAGTGTTCGTTACTTCTGCATCTTGCCATAGCAGCTAGTGTCTGTTGCCATTCAGGCTTGTTCAGGTTCCTTGCCTATCACGGAAGAGTTGGTGTTGCATTCTGGTGCCAACTTTTGAACAGTTCCCATTTGCTTATGCCTCCACGGGATTTCCCGTAGGAGGTTAGTGGTTCAAGAACTTGAAGAAGATCATGAAGGAAATGAAAGCATCCAGGAAGAGATCTGTGCTTCCTTTCTTGGTCCTTTTTCCCCTCTGGCCTCCGTTGAATTCTCTGTGCTTACTCGGCCCACTTCTTTGAGACGAACTCTTTCAAATCCCTATTAGAAGCCAATAAACTAAATAAAAGCCAGCTAACTCTTTGGAGTTTATAAGTGCTTTCATCTCCTTGAGCTTTTGAAATGCCCTACTGTTATTACCCCTGTTTTAAGATGAGGAAGCTGAAGTTCGGACAGAAGGGACTGTAATGAAGAGGCCAGGGAGAGAGTTGGCCTCATGTCTTTGACTCCAGATGCTTCACTCTTTCCTCCTGAACCGGCTACCTCTCAGAAAAGCTCCCTGCTAACAATGGCTGTTTGCATCTTACGTGAAATGAAATGACCCGTTGCTTCCCCTGAGCCATTTTGCATTTTCACCCTTATAGATTTAAAGGTTTGTGAAGAACGTCTCCCATTAGAGACGACATGGGAGTTTATAGCAAGACACTCTCTTTCCAGGTCTTTCCATCATACCACCTAAGCTTGCTTGCTGTAGCCCAGCAAGGTCAAACACCATCACTACATGGTGAGGGGAGCTACTAGGCACAGTTTACAGGAATAAGGATACAGTCTCCAAGGGATGTGATTGTGTACACCTGTGAAATGAGATATTCCAAGTTGTTTTTGTTGTTGTTATTTTTTGTTTGTTTGTTTTTGAGAGAGAGAGAGTGGGTGGGGGGAGGGAAGGAGATTGAGAGAGAGAATCCCAAGCAGGCTCCACGCTCAGTGCAGAGTCTGACATGTGGCTCAATCTCACAACCCTGAGATCATGACCTGAGCCAAAATCAAGAGTCAGACACTTAACTAACTGAGCCACCCAGGTGCCCCTGAGATATGCCAAGTTTCATCCAGGTTATCGTGACTTTTTTCACCAACTTGTCCTATTAGAAGCACCAAGAAATGGCAAGGTCTGGTATACCATGTAATAAAACCTGTGTCCTATTTAAAAGCTGAGATGCAAAATATTTATGTGTTCTGTATAATCTCTTACTAGATTGGACTAACCAATATGAAGAAAATTTGTAGAAGTCATGTATTTAATTTAATAATATCAAGAACATAGCACTGTGACAATAGCATTTCACATTCTCATATAATGTGTTTTTGGTACATCTTCAGTAGCTGTGTAAATGTCATCAGAAGTTAGAGGGATTTTGTTTAAAGTGCCCACACATCATTACATCACCAAATGACAAAAGAATTCATGAGGGATAATTTTGTTAGTGCTCCGTAGGAGTAAAATCTTCATTCCTATTGAATAACCAATATCATATTATCCTACTAAAGGTATGACTTTAGTAAATGACCATGACCTTCAGCTATGGTACAGACTTCATGACACACATTTACTTGTAATAACTTCCTTTCTGGGAATATGTGTTCCTGCTAATCTATATTTTTCCAACAATGTGATTGCAATAGAAGTTTAATTTTATTTTCTGAAGGCACATCAAATGAGTTTAGGAGTGAAGAACAAAATGGCTAGGTAGATCAGTACATAGGGCGGCAGATAAAATATGCTAGATAGAAAAACAAAAGAAGAAAACACATATATCATTCATATATGAAAACACAGAATCAGGTTAGCTAGCAATGTTACCACATGTAAAGGTAGTCCCATGGAATACAAATTAAATGTGTTTATAAACTTGGATTAGCAAAAGTAATCTGAATGAATTATTTTAAATTACTTAGTTTGGTAGCTTTTTCAATGGAAATTAGTCTGTGTGGGTCTAGAACATTCCCTTCCAACTGGTAAGAACTACAGTACAATGTAGCTACAACTTAGTTGCTGCTTAAAATAAGACCATAGCATTGTTACTAACGTATGTCTACCTTTATTTTTAAGTAGAACAAAACTACTAAAATTCTTTGATTTCAAATCATTTGTGATATCATGTAACATAGAGCCTCTTATTTTCCATGCTGTTATACATATTTTTACAAATGATTTGGCAGTAAAATTACAGGTTCCATTTGAGCACAGAGGTGTAGGGGAATGGAGAAAACACAAGGTAAATCACTATATAAAACTTGTGTCCATTACATAAAATCTAGAGATACTGAAGTTTTCCCCTCCGATATTAGATATAAGCTGAAAATAACTTCAGATATAGACACAGATGTGTCAGAAAACAGGACATATGGCTGTTCAGTTAGAAAAGATTTCAAATGGTAAATATTTTGTAAAGGAAAACATGTTTGTGGGAACGGAGTGTATTGCCCTGTAATCTGGGTAGCAGTTGATTTGAGAACACTTTTTCACTTTCTGATTTGCTAGAAGCCTCTCTCCTCCCCACTTTCCACCGGCCAAGGTTTCTCTTTGTGTTGTAGCCCTCCTTTCTTTGAATTCCTTTGAGGTACTTAGGTGGTTAAAAAATGATGCTCATTGCATTATATTCAAAATAAAAATTTTAATGATTTCTTTTCTTTTTACATCCCTAGAGAAAAAGGGAAGCAAGAAGGGAAGGAAGGGAGACTGCTTTGTCAGATGCATCCGTGCTATAATTGTCTCTACTCTTTATCTGCTCCTTAGATACCTGTTCCAGTACGGAAAGTGTTTCTTAGATATATTCTTGAGAGGTTGATTGTACCCAGTCACCCCCAAATACCATTTGAATATTAATTTGAAATATGAATCCGTTCTTTATTGGAAGAGAAAAGTAATATTTGAAATTTAAAGCAAGACTTTGTGACTGGGACTATATATTTGTAATTCATCGGGAAGGAGTACAAAGCAAAGGAATCTCCTAACCTTCCCTGACACTCTCTCTCTCTCTCTCTCTCTCTCTCTCTCTCTCTCTCTCAAACACTCATTCAGTCATACACATACATTTGTTTTCAGGTTTTCACAGTTTTTAATGGAATAATAGCCATTAGAGATATTACATTATTGTCAGAGGTCTTATAGTAGGATTTTTCAGGGGTGCCTGGGTGGCTCAGTTGGTTAGGCATCTGACTTAGGTCATGATCTCATGATTTGAACCCCACATCGGGCTTCCTGCTGTCAGCACAGAGCCCTCTTCAGATTCTCTGTCCTCCTCTCTCTCTGCGCCAGCCCCAACCCCATCTATCTCTCAAAAAAAAAAAAAAAAAAAGGAAATTTCACCCGCAATTTTTTCTTCCATGCAACTGTAGAATTTGGTATTCTGGTTCAAGCATTTAAATGTACATGTGAGATGCTTTTTTCATTCATGTATTCATTTACTCACTAATTCTTGCATACATTTAGGACCTCTAGGCTCTACTGAGAATTATACAAAGTCTTTTAAGTACAAAATTGAACTACATAAATCCCTATTCATTTTCCCTTTAGAAGATTTTGAAATGAATCATTACAAATAAAGGAAGTAATACGTTAAATATGTAGTAAGCGCTAGAAGAGTACAAAGTGCGCTATCTTTACATTACAGTGTGGCCTGTAGAGCACACATGGACTTAGCAACTGGGACATGATGCAGTCTAGACTTCTCTCCAGACGAGTTCCCTTATCTGTAAAAATAGAGATTATGACTCCTATCTCTCAAAGTTAAATCTGGATCAAATTAGAGCAAGTATCTAACACGTAGAGTAGGTATTCAATAAATGTTCATTTTTCTCTGTCACGCTCCCCACCACTGCCTTGCACATGTGTTTTTATTTATTTATTTATTTATTTGGAGAAGGAGAGAGAGCATGAGGGTGAGCGACCGAGTGGGGGAGGGGCAAAGAGAGAGAGAGTGAGACACAGAGAATCCCAAGCAGACTCCACACTTCATGCAGAGCCCGGCTCAGGACTCCATCCCATTCCCCCGGGATCATGACCTGAGCCAAAATCAAGAGTCGAATGCTCAACCAACTGAGCCACTCAGGAGCCCCAAACATACAATGTTTCACCCAACGGTGACTGGTTGACTACCTTATTTCAAGCGCTTGGCCAGAAAATGGAGTTTTATCTGAAAAAAAAAATGTGAATGGTTCAAGACAAAGCAGCTCCTTTTTGCAAAATCTCAGCAAAAGAGATTTCCAACAAAATGAAAACTGATTCCAGGTATGACATGGCATGTATTGTGATTAATGACAATCTCAAATAATTTATTAGCCACACACCTTCTTTCTCTTTCACAACTGCTGTGAGCTCAAAGTGCTATTGTAGCCATGAGCACATGGGTTGTTGCCTGTGGAAAAAAATTCTCCACAAGAATCTAAGAGCTTCTGGACACCTGGGTGGCTCAGTCAGTTAAGTGTCTGACTCTTGATTTTGGCTCAGGTCATGATCCCAGAGTCATGAGATTGAGCCCTGCATCGGGCTCTATGCTGAGTGTGGAATCTACTTAAGATTCTCTCTCTCTCTCTCTCTCTCTCTCTCTCTCTCTCTCTCTCTCAAATAAATAAATAAATAAATAAATAAATAAATAAATAATAAATTTAAAAAGTAATTTAAAAAAAGAACCTAATGGGTCTGACATCAGGGGGCTACCTGAGGACCAATCAATTGGTTACTCAATGTATGTTTCACAATTTAAGTCGGACAGATTTTGTGGCTTATGAGTGGGATTGTGGAAAGAAGGGAGAGATTTTAAAATACATATATATTAAAGGATGCAACTTGATTCTCGGGTTCAGTGTAACAGAATTTCTCAGACATTGTCCTGAAATGTCTTCAGTCACATCTTGCCAGTTTCCTTGACAAGGGGCCTTCACTTATTATAACTTGTGAATAAAATGTGGGAGGTCAGGAGAGGGTGAGGTCATTTGTGGAAGCTGAAACTCTTCTACTCTCCTTGGAAATCACATTAGGCGGGGTGCACATACACACTACTGGATAGGGGGCTTTTATTTCTAGGTGATAGTAAATGGTATTTACAACAATCCAAATATTGACTTGAAGACCTGTGATCAGGGTGATTACCATTTCCCGGATGGTAGATAATAGTCTTATCCCAATTTTGGTAATTCTAGTCAAGGAAGAGTTCTTTGTTATGAATCAGAATCTTGCCTCTTCCTTGGTTATTCCCCTCCAGTTACGTTTCTGGTAGTTCTTATGACTTTCTGGAGTTTGCTGTCTTCTTGACCTTGTTCAGTTTTTCCTACATAAGGAATCACTTGGCGTCTACCCATGACTGAGGTTGATCTTCCCCAGACGAAGTATTAGAGTATGTGGTGAACACACTAATAACACATGATTTGACTGGCATGGAGTAGAGTGCCCACACACTTTAATTCTTTAGTCAATCCAAGGTAAAGATAGCTAACAAATAGCAGTACTATGATGTCATAGACTTGTTTGAGCCCATGCTCAACCCAAATCCCTACATGGTGTTTTGTTTGTTACATGTGCCATTAATTTTTATCTTTTCAGTGAGAGGCTGACAGTTATTCAATCAGATGTCCATTCTTACAGCTGTTTAGTTTATTTTATACTCAGATCCTGTCAAGCAAGTCAAATTCTTCTCACATTCGTATTTTAATATCTATCTGTAAGCAAACCCACTTTTATTTGAATTTTTAAGGAATATGTTATTTTTCCTAGCCATTGTATTTTGGAAATTTTAAGTTGAAGGGTTAATATATTTCTGAAGGAAAGAAAGTAATGTGATCTGTAGTAATCTCAGGTCTTACAAACTTGGAAAGATTTGATATTTTAATGTTTCAATGTTTCCGAGTGTTTGGGGTTCAGTAAAAAAACCTCAGTCATACTTTGCCCAAAGCAAGTCTTAAATTTCTAATTATGTGTAATAAATCCAGGCATATTTAATCCATATATTTCATGATTCATTTACACTTCAATCACTACGTTGTTGTTTTTGAAGAACCATTTGATGTCTATAAGCCCTTTGAGCCTTTAAAATATGCTTATAAAACCAATCCCTCCCCATATACATACACGCACACGTACACATCATTTGAAAATAAATCATTGTGTTTTGTCCAGGATTAAAAAAAAAAAAAGTCACATGCCTATACTCAGGGTGTGGTTTTAACCTTTGTATTACATTTGGCTACCTACTGTACTCAGCTAAAAATCATTCCTATCTGAACTCTTTGTTCAAAAAACGCATTAAGGTTTAAATGTTTTAAATTACTGTTTCAGAGACTCCTATGGCTCATATGGCTAATCACAGACCCCCCCCCCAAAAAAAAGTGTTGAAGGTCTAGAAGAGATTTTAGTCGTACATCAGCTTCCCTGCAGGAACACTGCAAAGCCCATTCCTCTCATCTTTTTCTCTGAAATTTAGGGCAAAAATATCCAACTGCCTACTTCACTTCTCCCCATGGGTGCCCAAATTCAGTAAGCCCAGACTGAGATATCTTTTACTTGCAACATCTCTGTTACCCACCCACACTCCCGCACCACCCCCAAAACATCCCTTGTTTTCCTTTCCAGGTTTCTAACCCTGTCAATACTATTAGGTAGCCACCCAGTTGTTCACCTGAAAACTTGGCAGAATTATGAGATGGTGGAGGAGAATGTTTACATTGTATTCTGGACATTACCCACACGGCAAAATCTTAGGATTCCCAACTCCTAAATCCTTCTACAACCCACCCAATTTGCTTTACCCCTCAACTCAAATTCAAACTTTCATGGCTGAAATGCCTTCCTAGAATTCAACACAGGAATCAGTTTAAAGAGAACCAATAAGTATCTTCCCAACCCTTAGAGTGTCATCACTCATATAATCATAAACTAGAAGGTACATTAGGTAGATTCTGGATGAACAGTGTTATTTTCTGGAAGAACAAAGTTACCTAGGGCTGGCACTAATTTCTCCCATCCTTTCCTAGCCATACATGAGAAAATATCGTTACTTCATCAACTTTGTCAGAAAGGTACACTGTGATGACAGTTCTAACCAGGTTGTGTTTTAGGACCTTGCTTCAGTATGACCTAGACATTAGAATTGTGTGTAATTTCCAACAGACCAAATTGCGCAGCCAGCTGAAGAGACCTAAGGCACCGTTTGGTTGTGGCCACTTAAGATGACCTTGAGCATATCCCTTTTGGGGGAGTTATTGTTGTCTTAGCCACCTTCTTTAAAAGATGTAGAGTACCCCATAAGTGATAGCATTTGAGACTCGAAGGCATTATGAATCAGTCCTTTTTTTTTCCTTCCCTCACCTCCCATGATGAGAAACGTGGAGTCTCCTGACATTGTGAAACACCAAGAAGAAAAGAGGACACTGAAAAGGGGCAAGAAAGTTTGACCAAAAAAAAAAAAAAAATCCACTAGTCAATTGATCTTAAGACTTTAAGACCCAACTGTCTCATCAGAATTTTAAAATTCGCTCTGGCCATTTCACAATGAATCCACTCACCAGTGGCAATGCATATCATTTTCAGAAACTGTTTAAACATAATAATTCACAATCCTACCTGGGATTCCTCCTGAGAATCAGCGATTACAGATGAGTGTAAAATGGACAGACACAGGGATTTCAATGCCCACATTAATGGGCCTCACTCCACTTTGGAAGATGAGAAAGATAAGAGCAATTTCAGAACTTGTCTGTTGCACAGAATGTTTTTATATAACATCAGTCTTTCCTTCATACTCATGAAGGTATTAACTGGAGATTTGGAAAATACGCACTTAGTTGAACGTGTAGCCTTTTTTGGTATGTAGATACATTAATGAAGTTTCCCAGGAAACCGATTATTTCTCACTAACCTCTGGCCTTTGTAAAAATAGACAAAAATGATTCGAAAAGTGATGAATGAACTCTTGCATTTTCAGTCATTGTTACCCATTTCCTACCTTTAAGTACCATCAAAACAAGGTACCAATTTAGGGATTGGAGTTAGTAAAAACAAAACAAAATGAAACAAAACCCAAGTTTTATTTTCTCTACTTTTTAGGAATTCCTTTTCAGAGCAAAAACAGATGAAAATATATGCTTATCTTTAAAAAAGTAACGGCAGTTAAAAGTCATTCTCTGTGTTATCTGCATTTAAAACTACAAGGTTATTTGATTCTCACACCTGTTATCATGTCTTTGTGTCATTTTTGTAATACACTTTTTAGTACCATCCAGAAAAATCTGGTTTTGTTTCTTTGTTTACCTCTGCAACATCAATGGGAAGAGAAGTCTTCTCCCAGTATCATAATCCAGTCCTGGAATCATGTGACAGGCAAAATTTCTTCTTTTTTTCAGTGGCATAAACCATTTTAATCATAGAATTCTATTTGGAACAGTTGACTATGGACTCGATGCTTCATGCTGCTGAAACAAACCACAGCGAAGCTTTTTAAAAGCTGTCTTTGTGTCTCATAGCTGGAAATTGGGAATCAGAGCTCTGACCTTCAGGAACCACAGGTTCAGAAACTTACGCTGGCCACAGACATCACTGTCCCCATTTTATATCCTTCTGTCCTGGATATCCCCAGGACCAGTCCCTGGGGACTCTCTGGGGGAACCCCTGATGGCATCTTCACCCAAGAGGCTTAGGGCAGCCCCTTGAGTCACACGGGAATATCCCAAGGAGCTCTCACGAAGAGGAGTATGAAGAAGGGTTGGTTATTCTGATATTCAAGCTTTGTCTTGACCTAGTTAGCACTTCACTTCAAGTTCTATCTTCCTGGATCCAAGGAGACTCAAAGACATTGGACTCTGCTATTTTAAATCGGTCGCACTCATCAAATCTTATAGGTGATGCAACCTCCACTCACACATCTGGTTCCCTCCAGAGTTTTGGAGAACAATGAGTACTGGAGAAAGATCCCTAGACACAACCTCCAGGAAACAGAAAGCACACTGGGAGGCTAACAGCTCAGGGACCCTGATCCTAATAATATGTGTATTTTAGTTATGAAGGGAGTAAATTTAACCTATATCTTACAAGCAAGTAAATTAGTCTCTAGGATTAGTTGATTTAAGAATACATGAAAATTGGGACGCCTGGGTGGCTCAGTCGGTTGAGTGTCCAACTTCGGCTCAGGTCATGATCTCACGGTTCATGGGTTGGAGCTCCGTGATGGGCTCTGTGCTGACAGCTCAGAGCCTGGAGCCTGCTTTGGATTCTGTGTCTCCTTCTCTCTCTCTCTGCCCCTCCCCTGCTCATGCTGTGTCTCTCTCTGCCTCTGAAAAATCATAAACAAACTTTAAAAAGAATACATGAAAATTTATAGAGTAAACTGATATTCCCCTACGTGAAAATTTCAACTTCATTATAGAGCTTAAGAAAAATACGTGCTTCAGATGCCACTCATCTCACTTCTTTTTCAATTTTTTTTATTAGAGTATAATTGACACACAATGTTACATTAGTGTCATGTATACAACAGAGTGATTCAACTTCCCTACCCATTAGGCTATGCTCACCACAAGTGTAGCTGCTGTCTCACTTCTAATTAAAACGATCATGTAACATCATTCAAGTCATGGTATTTTGAGAATGAAATGAAGGGCTAATAATAATTGCGTAGGAAAATGGATATAAACCAGGACTTCCCCTCCCCCCAATTGGAATGTTTGGTTCCTCTAATTCTACCTGATGGAGAAAAGGGAATGGAGTCTTTGCGGGGAGGAGTAGCTAGAGGGAAACTAAACATTCTGTTTGCGATCCAGTATGTGTGCCTTAAGAATAGAATCATACTGCTCTATAAAATGTGTTAAGAAAATGATCTCATGGGAGATAGTGGTTTTGTTATATTCAGGGGAAAAAATAGTATTTTCGATACAATTGCATTTGTTTCTACTAGTTTCTCTCGTTCACCTACTTATTTTTAGATCTTTATCCTTTACTGCTTCGTTGTAAGTAACTTGAATACTGTTGTTGCTTTGTTTTATTTTGTTTTGTTTTGTTTTGTTTTGTTTTGTTTTGTTTTGTTTTGAAGCATGGTAAGGAACTTTTGGAAGGTAGATTCCATATCTCTAGCTTAACACCTGTAAACCAGAATCTCTGAAAGCGGGGCCCAAGTATTTCCTGTTTTAAACAAATATCTCCAGTGACTCTTATGCCATAAAGCTGAAGAACCACCACCCCTGAAACACTACTTTGTAGAGGAAAGCGTTTAAGCTTCGTTGTCAGGCAGAAGGCGATGCACAACTCAGCCCTGCCCTGTCCTGGCTACTTGATCTTGGGAAAGTAGATCAGTCTGAGCCTTGGGTTGCATATCTGTGAAACTGCCCTGAAATTTACCAGGGTTGCCACAGCCATGACCTATCGTCTGTAAATGAAGCTCAGACACAGGGTGGGCAATTGGCGAATACCACTCCCCTCCCCCGGCACCCAGCCTTCTTGTTTCCTTGAGAACAGAGGGAGCAGCTCATCTGAGTTTTAGGTAAGCCATCGTGGTGCCCCCAGCCCAGTGCCCACCCTTATTCTAGTACTGCCAACATACTTTGGACAGAGCAGGTACCTAAAAAAGAGTATTTGGGGAGAAAGGAAGGTTTTTGGTTCAGTGGAAGGTGTTTGTTGTTGGTATTTAACTGTAACTCCTTCATACAGTAAAAGACAGTCGTTTCTCATCATTTGTGGTAGTTAGGTTCCTTAAAGTCTCCAGGAACACTGATTTAGAGAATATCAAACCATTGCTGCTAGAGGAAATGCAGGATGAGGTTCCTGTGCGCCTCTGGTCACACATCTTCTTCAACCAATCAACACATAACCTGTTTTACATGTGTTTCTGTTTAAAGACATCATGGTATGTATTATTGATTCATTAACATAACTCACAGCCAACAACACTGTAATTCATGCCTGAATGAAGTTTATCTAACATGTGTTTTCTCTATAAGGCTCATCACAGCCTCCATGTACTTTGGAACACTGGATAGCACTTCAGCTCTACAAACAAAAGGTGCAAAAATGAGAAAAACTGTGGCCCAAGCAGACCCCACAAAGGGCATTTGTTTACAGTCTAAGAGCTGAAATAAGAAGGCAGAGCGTCCCCTCATTCAACCTCAGGTGGGAGCATGCACATCCAGGAAGTCAAAATTTTTGCTGCTTTGCACGTGTCCTTGAATGACCACGAAAGCCCTATGAGTATTGATTTGGGGTTACAAATGATTTGTGGTGAGTAGGCACATTTGCAAATCTGGAATCCATGAGTAATGAGGATTGACTGTAGGTTGTTGTCCTTAACTCTGATACACATCTTTATTCACAGCTGGGTTACCCCAGTAGATTCCAAGTGGTATTCAGGAGGTGGATTTAAATGAAGAGCAAATGATTGCAGGAAATGTAGATAAAAGATGACTTTTCAAACTGTTTTCCCACCAGCAATGTATGAGTGATATGTGGCCTCAGCATCCTCCTCTACACTGGTACCGTCCCTCTTTTAGTCATTCTGATAGATGTGTAATGATATCTCGCTGTGATTTTAATTTGCATTTCCCTAATGGCTATTAGACAGCCAGATAATATAATAGTTATAGTACTAGCATAGCAGTAGCTCTTTTGAACACTTAAACATACAACTACCATGTGACCCAGTGATTGCACCCTTCAGCATTTATTGCAGGAAAATGAAAACTTTGGTTCATGGATGTATGGGTATTATTTATAATTGCCCCAAACTGGCCCCTCAATGTGTGAATGGTGAAAACAAATACATAAGTAAAATGTGCTATGACCTACCACTACTACCTACTACTGAGCAATAAAAAGGAACAACTATTGATATGCACAACAGCCTGAATGAGTCTCTAGAAAGTTATGCCGAGTGAACAAAGCCAACTTCAAAAGGTTACATACTACATGATTCCATTTGGTATGTCATTTTTGAAATGAGAAAATTATAGAAATGGAGAACAGGTTAGTTGCCTTTTAAGGGGGTGGTAGGAACAGGAGGCAAGTGGGTGTGCCACAAAAGGGCATGTGAGGAATCCTTGCCCTGATGGAAACATTCTGTCCCTTGACTGTACCAATGGCGATATCCGGGTTGTGATATTGTACTGTAGTTTGGGGAGATGTTACCATTGGGCAGAAAATAGATAAAGGGTACATGGGAACTCTCTATAGCGTTTCTTTTAATTATGTGAATTTATAATTGCCTCAAAGTAAGAAGCTTAATGAAAAATAATAAAGCAAAGGAACAAAAAGATGACTTTTTCTTTCCACATTATCAGTTGATTCTCTGAACTGATTCCTGTTCCTCAAGCCATTTCACAAGCTCGTATGTATCCTTTAAAGAGACGAAAGAGAGATTAATTAGGTGTGAGTTCATATGATACAACATTTTAAAAGGTAACTTATTGAAAATATACACTGCACACAATTTATTGAAAGTAATAAAACTTCAACAGGGAAAATATTGAAGATCTATCAAGCATTTAGTCACCATACTATCAAGTACTTAATCACCTAACTTTCACTTCAAAGAAGTTTTTATACGAAATAAAACATATACAATAAAGTGGATACTATTATTGCAGTTGGCCCTTTGCAAATGAGGAAACTGAGGCTTAACTCATATGAAGAAGTATGTATGACATTGCTAACACTGCAGGATTGATTTGGACTACGTTGACTATTGATGGCACTTTGGGACCAAAAAGACAAGAGCAGATGTGCAAAAGGATGATGTGTTATTATTGCTGGTCTACTTCCTGTGCAAATCAGAATGCCTGAGGCATGAACAGTCTTTTTTTTTTTTAATTTACTGTTTATTTATTTTTACGGGCTCTGTGCTGACAGCAAAGAGCCTGACACAGGGCTCGAATTCACAAACGTTGAGATCATGACCTAAGCTGAAGTCAGACGCTTAACCAAGTGAGCCACCCAGGCGCCCCTGAACAAAGTCTTAATATGACATGTAACATACTAGTGTATTTTATTCTCTCAATACACACACACACACACACACACACACACACACACACATGATTTTGTAGTGTATAAGGAAGGGGCTGACAATAACTAGGTAGAGATACATAAAGTAGGACTTTCTTCTGAAAGGGAAGAGAATGTGTCTCCTCAGGTCGGGTCCTGTATGTTTTCTAAAGCTGCCATGACAAAGTGCCACACACTCGATGGCTTAACGAGCAGAGGCTTATTATCTCATGGTTTTGGAGACTGGAGGTCTGAGACTAGGAATCTCTTCCTTCTGCGAGCTGTGAGGGAGAATCTTTTCCATTTCTCTCCCCCCTACTTGCTGCTCACTTTCTGGCAATAAGATTATCGGCAACTCTTAGCTTGTAGAAGCATCACCCTGATCTCTGCCTCCGTCTTCTTATGGTGTCCTCCCATGAGCATGTCAGTGTCCAAATTTCTCCTTCTTAAAAGTACACCGTTAATATTGGGTTAGGGGTCCACCCTGTTCCATGAAGTATCTGACCTCGTGACATCTGCGGCAGTCCTATTTTTAAATAAGGTCACATACTGGGGTAGTGGAGGTTAAGACTACAACCTATGAGTTGGGAGGGCAGTGCACAATTCAACGCATAACAGAGTCTCTGGCCCATTCTTACCCAGTAGATGTGATGGACAAAGCTGTCATCAGGTTATCACATGAACTATGTCCAAGTGGTAAAGGTAGAAAATTGTGCTAAAAAAAAAAGCAGTCATTTTAATAGGTATATTTTTTGGCCTCATTTTATCTAAACCAAGCCATTTTAAGTCAAAAGTCTGAATATGCTATATTTGCAAAATGCTTGCGATCAATCGTAACTCATGTGCATTAATAATAGAAGAAAATCAAACATTTTCTAAAAGTTACTTCCTCTCTAAATGGTTTAAAAGTGGCAACGTACATGTTTCCAACTCTTCAAGTGCAGGTAGATTTACTGCTCCAAAATTAATAGATTGTTTGATCTGAAATAAGTTTGAAACAAACGCTGTAATTCAAATCGAAAGTTATTGAAATGGGAGTATCATTAGAACTGCCCCCCAAACTATTTATTTTAGGGAAGCCAACTATATTAAGAAATAAAAAACAAATATCAGAGTGTTTGTTAATGGTCACTACTGCCCCTCCTGAGCACACTTTTTCATTGTGTACATGTTAAGATTTATGGGAGGGTTATAGGCCTGCACTCAAGCTGACTGGTCTTCTTATTGCCCAGAACAATAATAAATTGAGCTAAACTACCTGTCAGTTGTGTCAAACTGTGTAGACCAGTAAGTTGATTGACTGCAGGGTTTTTTCCCCAACTTTTGAAGCAGATATGCTGACATCCTGTATACATATCCTGAGAAGATTATTCAAAGTGCAGATTAATGTCATACCCCACACATTCAAACCTCTTCTGACTTGGGTTCTTTTGCTCTCTCACTGATGTGCACATCAAAGCCATTCCGCAGTGGTGGTGATGGAACTTTGGTGCTTAGGAAAGATGGATGAACATTTCTGCAGAATACTACTGTTTAGCCATGAAAAGACCAAAAATGGGTGGGTGGCTTCAAATGTACGTAGGGGGAAAAACAAATTCTAAGAAATCAGAGAGTTTGGTACCCATTTGGAAAGACATGAGCTATTTTTAGATGTAAAGAGGATGTGGTGATGAACATGAAGCCTAAAGCCAGGTAAATCCAAATGCAGCGCTTTTCAGTGTCAAGATGCAGGGTTACACATTGCCATTCTACCAAAATATGAGTAAGTAAAAGACATTAGTTTCCATTTTTAATCCAAAAATAGCTTTCGAAACAATAGCTTTCAAATATAAATGGAAGATACTGTATATTATCAGGAAGGTAAAGTGACGTTTAAGTTGTATGGATATGTATGTAAAATGTTAAAAACAGCCTCCTAAGAGAATTATGTGTTTTAGATGTTGGGAGTAGGTAACTCCCAAATGTCAGTGACAAAGCTGTCATGCAGCTAGAATTATTCGGTTTTGAGTCTTCATAGTTTCTGAATAGTCCATCGACATCTAACTATCCACTCCTCACAGATGAGGTTCTGGGACTGTTGACTCAAGTCAAGTATTTTCCTGAAAATCCCACAGATAAATTTGAGAAATTCTATACCAGGGCTATGGCCGTAGCCTGGCAATGGCTCATTCCCAACCTGTCTCCTCGTACCTTTGACTCTCTCCTCCTCTCCCATCTACTAACTGATGTAAGGTCACATCCCCACCCCACTACCGTTCATGTTCATTGTAGGCAGGTGCCAGTTGACAAAATTACAAATTAAGAGTTATTTCATACACTTCTAGATGAAAGCAAAATAAAAAAAAAAGAAATGAAAGGAGACCATTTGACAGTTTAGCATGAGACAGACCTGTATTTGAAGTTACAAATATTGCTTAACTTCCCTGAGCCTTTGTTTCCTGTTTGTATATAATATTACCATGATTCTGTAAACATGTGATTATTACTGTTAATGACACCACTATGGCTCTGATGAAAGTCACAAATCATAGGTTAGAAGTTACAAAAAGGCAAAGCAACAGTAACAGTTTACCTGGTTCCCTTCAGATGAGAGAAAACCCCTTATGGCAGAAAATGGTTTGTCACATCTAAGCACTGCTTTGACCATGGCTCTCATTGAGGGTGAACTTTGTTCTCCCTAGCCACTTCACTTACGAAGCTAGAGAGACCACATATTCAATATATTTCATTAAATGTGCATGCAGTTTTCATTTATAAACCTCTCCAGCTACTTTTTTACTAAGGAATTAGAGGTCAAAAATCCTTTGTCTTTTGCATTGTCATTTTTGGTTTAATATCCCCCCAGTGAATCTTCTCTCTGAAGCATTTAGAAAAGTTAATAAGAAAATGCACCAAGTAGCATGCTTGTTGTGTAGAGACCAGGCTTACCTTCAAAATATCTACCCTGAGGGGACTACATCTCTTTTAGTCAAAAATGTCTAATCTCGGCTTTCCCTTCTCCGTTGGATCTAGAGTAGAAAGAATCATTTTCCATTACTATTTATAAAAGCTATCTTGTATCTTCTCTCTGATGATTTTGTTAAGACTGAACCTAGGTAAGTCTTCTCTGCTGACCCCAATGTGTGCAGACACTGTTGATCTAATTTTTCAACTCAAGGAGCTTACATCTCTCTCTCTCTCTCTCTCTCTCTCTCTCTCTCTCTCTCTCAATCACTCACTCACTCACTCACTCACTCACTCAAATTTTGTCTTCACCCGTCACAGTAGGGAGATGTGCGAGCCCATCACTTCCAAAGAAAAGTGCTACATTTGTAAATAATCCCTACCATATTCCTTATTGGGATATTGGCCTGGCATCCAAGACTTTGAGACACTAAGATTATTGTTCACTTAAAGCCGTCACTTGTTTTGCATTCTTTCTGCTAGGACGCAGAGAGTTACCTGAATCCCTGTCCTCCCATAGCAAAAGGAGTATGGGTCAAAATATTAAATGTATTTCCCTTTGGGGAAAGACACTGAATGGAAAGGGAAGCATTTTGATACAGGATTCTGCTTTCCCATTTTATTACCGTCCTGAGAAAGCCAAGGCACCTGGGTGGTTCAGTCAGATAAGCATTCAACTTTAGCTCAGGTCATGATCTTATGGTTCGTGGGGTCAAGCCCCACATCGGGCTCTGCGCTGGCAGCTCAGAGCCTGGAGCCTGCTTTGGATTCTGTGTCTCCCTCCCTCTGCCCCTCCCCTGCTTCTCTCTCTCTCTCTCTCTCTCAAAACTAAATAAACATGCAAAAAAAAAAAAACTTTCCTGAGAAAGCCAACAGACCTTTTATTTTATAGCAAAACCATGTAATTCAAAAAACGTATGAACTGAAAAAGGTGTAAGGAAACACTTCAGAATTAAAACCTGAAACCAAAGGGAAAAAAATCCCGTTAGAGAAAAAATTATGCTGACGATAACAAAGAAAAGCAAGAACAAAATCTCATCATTATGCAAGGGTGCTAAATAATATGACACAGACTACAGATAGACTGCTGGTCCTTGAGAGTGGAGTTCACAACGATTCCATTTTGAGGCCAGCTGAATAGTTCTTAAACCCTGCAGAGGTTTCTTCTAACATACCTGTCCAGCTCAATGGGAACGTTTTGTTTCTTTCTAAAAAATTCAGTACGCTCATTTAAATGAACAAATCCCCAGTTCCTAGGACAGCAGAAACATGGGGAAATTATTCCTAAGCAAACTTATCATTGCTGCGATTAATCTTTAAATATTGCCATCCATCTACTTCGTTCCATCTGTGCGTACCAGATGAAGAATAATTTCTTGGCGAATGCTGCCACACAATTGTGGGCCGATGGGTCAGTTTATGAGCCACCATTTTACTGACAATGGAAGTTCCTGAACAGAGGAGCCCTGATTCGACAAATGGTACAAGAGAGTCCAGAGCACTGTCCCAGAATTTAACTATGTTAAGTGAGAATTCCTGCTTGAGCATAGATTGGACAGAATTGGTTACTGGACTCAGGTACCACCCAGAGATTCTGATGTGTGGCATTGTCACACTTTTAGTAAGTAAATCGCTCAGTCATTTGAGAGACAATGATACCCTCTCTGCTATATTAGAAATCGGGTTTTCACATGTTTTTTTGTGAATTTGTCTCAGAATACTTTTGTAAAGTTGACACCAATTTGTTACACTACCACTCTCAGATGCCTTTATTTTCCTTGCCCACCTCTTCCTGTAAATTGGCCTGTTGAGTAAAAGACCCCATTATCTAGATACTCTGGTGCCTTTGTTTACCTCAGAATAGATAGTGCTAGTTTATAAACCACTTTGACAGTCTTTCCCGGGACATTCTGTATAAAGTGCAAAGTGTTGTCATTTGCATTTTCTACTGTTGGTGTGAGGTGATATGTCCAGGTATTGAGTTTACAGTGGTAATATGAACTAAGTTCTTTTCTAAACTCGAGGGAGACACTCAATCATGAAGTGGCACAGTGACTCCGGTGGAATAAAACAGAGTTATCAGGATACTCTGTCTGGGGCATTCTAATGACTCTGTTGGTGACAGCTTGTCTACTGCCTGGTGGCATTAATAAAGAGCACTTTTTCTGGGGAAATTGTTATGCTGGCTTTGCTGTCATGTGATCTGACAGGGCATATTCTCTGTCAAATTGAGTCACTTTGCATTTCACTACAGACAAGGGTCTCTTGCAAAATGGCACCTGGGAGTGTCACTGCACCAATACTGTTTTATTAAGAGAAACCTTTAACCAGGTGAAATAGACAATTGCATCCACCATACACAGAAAATCAAAACCAGCTCACTTACATATTTCAGCTGAAATATTCCTAATTCCCCAATCTCAAAGCACATGTGTTTACAAGCAGTAGTACTGAAATACGTCTTCAGGATATAGTTAATAATATCGGGAGTAAGTTCACATACGTAATCCTCAGTAGAATGAAAGGGTGGCCCCATCCAGAAATTGTGAGTGTAAGGGGGGAGATTAGGCTCTCTCCAACCCTATCTTTATGTTGTGTTTTTTTTTTCATTCCACATCCTCCAGGACATGTAGTATGGTCTCTAAAAGCCCTAGTTGTTTCCAAAGCGGGCACTCTCTGCCTTTTTGTTGGTAAGGGAAAAACACAAGATAAAACAAAACAAAACAAAACAAAAACCACCATTGCTTTGTCAAGGTCTGCCAACCACCCATTCATCATGCAAGTCTGAACTTGGTAATATATGGCTGTGGAGACATGATGGGTGTGGGATCGGGGATTTAGGAAGGATTCTCAGGAACAACGAACTCAAACAGGCTTCTGTTTAAATGGAACAACACTAGACTTCGTTTGATTCAGAATTAGTGACCCAGTTCAATCTTATCTGAAGTTCAAAACAGCTTATTTCATTTGTTTTTGACAATTGTACATTTTGTTATCCTATAAGGTTAATGAGAGGAAGTCAAGGTTATAATGAGAACTACAAAAGGGAAATACCACACTAAAGTCTGTTTTTTGTGGTGATGTGACCTAAAGAAAAAGCCCTTAGATTCTGACTTCTCATAAAAAGCCCATGCTTAATAACACTCACGATAGTGGTGGTTGTGAGAAAAGCTAATCTCAGAAGACTTTCTGCATAGTTTTTTGTATCAGAGAGATTGGTTGCTTTAGATAAACTACTCGGCGAGTATACATTGAAATTCTTACTCAAATACTCTGAAAAATAGCCCAGAGGAATTAAATCCTGTGTATATCATATGGCACTCTCCTGCCATTGGTCAAACAGAAAAAGGGAATGAGAGAGAGAGGAGAAGAGAAAATAAAAGCCGAGAAACACTCTGGTTATAGAAGCTCATTCATTTAGCTCATTTACTTAGTTAAGTAACCAAAATGTTTACTGTGACTCATGAATGCGGTTAATTTGAAAGCCAGCAGATTAGTACGTAATGTCTGTCCAATTAAACCCAGAAGCCCAGTTCACAAGCAGCTGACATGTCATTGAGGGAGCAAAGCCGAAAGCCACCAGAAGGCGGTCTTTTCCCGGGTTTATAGTAGAAGTGGGAGAAACACAAGATTGCCAACAGCACATAATGAAGTTCCTACAGAATGTTCAGCAGAAAGATAGGGTTTCTACCCTTGAGTGACTACCTCTGGGTGGGAAAATTTTTCTGCATTTTCAAAAATTATGCAATAAAAATATATTAGGAAAAAAAACAGGGAAGAGAGTATATAAGTTTGCCCTGATAGGCCGAGAGACATACTCACTTTATTCCCCTTTCCTCATAGCTCATCTCTTTCGTTGTTTGGCTGAAAACAAACTGTTCACAAGCTGCTGTACATCCTCAGCACCACCAGGATACCACAACCGGGAAGAGCGACAGGAATAGGGAATCCTCTGAAAGATCCCCTTTACTGGGGCAAAAGTTGGCTGCACTGTCCTGCTATCACTTGTACGATTCCTTAAACTCCTGCACAATCCTCTTACATATAAAAGGGAGAATCGTTCCAAAGTTTGCTCCTCTGTGACGAACTAAACCATCCTTTCACCTGCTAAAATGAGGGAATGCATTGAGGGCAGTGGCAAAGTGGATTATCGATTAATATAATGGATCAAGGTATATATGGATACACGACATATTCTGTATTTGCGAGCAAACTCTACAATTAATTGAAGGTACAATGAAGGAGAGTAAGGACAAGCAAAGAAAGAAGTATCAATTTGTACCATACTTAAAAAACAAATCCAAGAGGTATAAATCACCAGTCACCAAGTCAACCAATTCAGCCTCCTATTAATTTGGAAATAAAAAATTGAATGTTGGCTGAGCTATCCAATTCCAAGGATTAACTTAAAAGTAAACTATTCCTAGATATATCAAGTGTATTGTAAGCGAGTTTATGGGCTTCTTAATTTCAAGAGGGCAAAATCCATTTGAGAACTTAGATCCTACATACTCCTTCTTACTTTGGTTTATTTTTAGTAGAGTGTTGGACCAGATTCAAAGTTATTTCAGGAGCATATCAGAGAAAATTTGCCTAAAGAAGAGTTTGTGCCAAGTAGTCATTAATTAAAGCAAACTGAACGAAAGCAAAAGCTCTAGTAGATAATTCTTTTAGTTGATTTGCAATTTCTTATAACCACTTTTATTTTTCATACTACCTGTTTCTCTGAGCCAAGAGCCATAAGTTTAAGCCAATTTATTTTCATCATTTGGTGTATCTGTCATTATCATAATTTTTTTATCTGAAATATAGCTCTCTAAATTTTGGTATTCTTTTGTATATATAAATATGAATATATTTGAATGAAGTGATACACATACACACACACACACACACACACACACACACACACACTAGCACTTAGCTCAAAAGAACATAAAATCACATAACTTAGGAGTAATAATGTTACAGCATTTTGTCCCCAGTTGACATCTTAATGTGGTTCTGTTTTCAAAATAAGGTGGGGAAACATACGTTGTAATAATTTTCAGTTCAATTCCAAACCCGCTAGAATGATGAGAGTTCCGTCAGAGCTTGATGTGTTGAAAGCGACAGTCTATAGATAGAAGCAAATTTCGTCACAAATGTATACGAAGCAAAGGGAGACTGAATGAAGTGAAAACCCAGCAGTTGTGAGACATGCCATTCTTTCCTGAGTCAGGTCATTCTGGTCCGAACACACACACACACACACACACACACACACGCACGCACACACACACGCACAGAAAGGACGGTGTGTGGGAGATACATCCCCTTGTCCTTTGTGGCATCTGCTGACAGGATGGTTTAAAAATCTGCTGTTGCACAAATATTTTAGGAGGTGACTCTTAGGCATGATTAGGCACTTACTGTGGACCAGACAAAATATAAGGGACTAAGAGAAAAATGCTGCCATTTCGTAGAGTGTACAAAATTACAAAAACGTTCCAATGTTATGTCATGAAAACTACGGAGTGTTTATATGAAGTTTAAAAAGTAATAGCAAAACCACTCACCCTTATCCTGAGTTCACTGGAAAAATTTTTGCAAAGAATAGAAATCTCCACAAACATGAGATGAACACAGGAAGCAAGTAAATACAACATGTTTTATGGGTAAGGTGAGATACAATGTGGAAAGTTATGGGAATACTGGGGACACTGAGTACCTGCGCAGATGTTTGAAACTTTTAACACGCTTTTTGTGTAAGTCCTGTTGTGACTCTCAGGTCCCACCCGTTTTTCAGTCTGGATCACACTACACAGGAGGAAACTATACTCTTACTTGGTTCCCCGCTTAGAAAGACACATTGTCAGTGTAGGAGAGTGCCGAGCTAATATTTAATAATATTTAAAATTTAAATAGGTAATGCTATCTAATAAAACTCATAGTGTTTTGAAATCGGACAGTCTGAAGTGAATAAAGTGCTCCTATGGAACGCGTAAGGGGCCAGTATGATCGCCGCAAGAGCGGACGGAATTAAGGTACAGGAAGGGTGTACCTGTTAATGACAATGGTAAGAGGCACAGGAAGCAGAGGGAGATGTCAGAGGACAGGAAGTAGAAAGCAATTACGGTGACTCCTCCTCTCATTAGGAGTCAAGCAAGGCTCTTGCTGGAGTGTCTTCAGCTGTTTTTTGCAGAGCTGTGGTGATTCTCTCAACTTCTGTTCCAAAGGAAATAGTTACCTTTCCCCCAAGTCATGCAGGACCTACCTACTCAGACTCTCAGCCATAGCTGCACCTCTCATTTGTAATTTAGAAGAGGCTTGCAGTTTCTGTGTGCCTACCCTGTAGGTCCACGAGAAGGCTCAACTCTGACTTGCAAGATAATCCATTAATTCTTCAAATGAATTACCTACCCCTAGGTCGATGCTTGGAGTCAATGTCCTTCTGTGCATTTAAGAACTTGAGTTCCCTGTATAGGGGGTTTCCGAAATCCCTGAGACAGGTCACACACTTATTTTAGTAATGGTCATCCAAGGCTCTGAGAATTCAGATCATTGCCACACGGATCCCCGACCACTTTGTGCATATTCCAAGCCACAGCACCAAGATGGAAGTGGACTTTTGAACACCAGGTTTCGTTGGGATTTTTCTGGTCAGATAGTTTTTCTCTTTGGAAGTGAAGAATATACAAAGGAATTAAATTGAGCAAAGGTGTTAAAGGAAAGGAAAGGAAACCAGAAAACAGTGTTAAGTAAGGCAGAATCATGATATGAAATGCTGGATCACAGATGTGAAGACCCAGAGCCGAATGCAGCATTTCCTTAATTTTACAGTGCGCACTAATGTCGACGTGAATTGTACTTTCTGTAACGCCGAAAGTATGTATATTCGGGATTCTCCAGGAAAAGAAAAGACAATTAATCAAATAGTGTACTGTGAGAGCTGGAAACATCTCCTGGAACCCTCCACCTGGAAGTATACATACCGACTGGAGATAAAATGGAGATATAGATCTGATCATGTCAGATGCGAATATACAATAATAAGATACAATGCATTATTGGAACTGTGCGTACAATTTCAGAACTGAGACCGAGACCTCCACTTTTAGGTACCACTACTCTCAATGTTAATGTTTCCAGCCCAGGACTTCTGTCTTCCAAAGGGAAAAAGGGATCCCGGAGAGGGTTTCGAAGAGAGAAATATGTAACCATCAAGTTCTGCAAGATGAGTCCAATGACACTGACCCAAATTCCTTCTTGGTCAGTGTTCTTTAGGTGGATCATACAGTAGAATGTTGACACATTGGAACTCTGAAGTATCTAATGAATGAGCACCAGAAGCAAGGTCAGAAGTAGTAGTAGTATTATTTTCTACAACGCATTGACAACAATGTGCAATCTCTATCCTAGGTCACATAAACATTTTTTTCTGTGTAGATAGTGTTGTGGTTTGTCTTTGAGTGGTGTCTCTATTTCTGGAGAAATTTTATGTAGTGGTACACGGGAATATTTTTGTGACCTGTGGAATTATTTATATTTCGTTTGTTAATACTGAAGCATCCAAAAAAGCGTTGTTAGGTCTAGTGGTCCCAGTAACACCGTTATTCTACTTCACATAATCCATGCTGCATCCCATGAATAAAATACCGACTTGTTTTCAGGTTATGCAATGTGTGAGTAGATTACAATGCTATATTGCTTACGCATGCATGAACTTGGCTTTTTCTCCCTTTTTGTTCTTTTTCGGCTCCACCCATTTTCTTCTTTGAAATCATTGCCTCCTTAATCGAGCAAAGTAAGAATACTTACATAAGTAGGGCATTGCTGCTGACACCACGCTGTTTTCAATTCCTCTGGTATGCTCAGAATAACAGAATGTACTCCCTAAGCCCAGAGAGTGTCCCTGCATCATGGTTTAGGTCCTGCCCATGCACCACCACCCCCAGGAGTTTGCACGTATTTCATGTTAAAGCTGCCTCCTTCCATGAAGAGTCCAGCTTCTCCAGAAGTGGTGCTGTTCTGGGTGCCGTTCTGTGCCTTTGCCATCTCGCCTTTCTAGATTGAAGGTGAAAAAAAAAAAAAAAACCAGCCTCGTGAAGACAGACACACAGAACAGCTGGTGGCACCAAGGCTAATAGTTAAAGAATTAGTCCTGATTAGAATTAGACAGTCTCAAGTTTGAACCCTGCTTGTCAGCTCTGTGACCATGGGCAAGCTATTTTATCTCTCTGCACGTCAGTTTCTTCATTTGCAAAATGCAGGTGACATCAAGACCTGTCTCAGTGTTTCTTGGGAGAATCTGGCGAGTTAGCACAGCAAACAACACATAATTGGCTCTCGGCAGTCGCGCAGTGCTGGGGTGGGATGGGCACCGGGATGGGTGGATTGTCAGGAAGCAAGATAGGGGTCCCGCTCCCTTAAACGCATTTAGAGATTACCTCTGCTGGCTGCTAGGGAAGGGCTGGTCATAGAGTATTATCCAATGTGGGAAGGAGCATGAGAACCACGTTGAAACACTTTTACCTCCTTTTGTTGAGAAAGAAGCCATTGGCCCTTTGCATTAAACTGAGTCGAGGTGAAGTGGCCAGGATTACTCGGGGTGCAATATTATCGGTACCCTCGAAGCATCAGAATCCACGCGTGCGTGCTGCTAATCCATCTTTTCTCCCTGCCTCTTACTTGCAGACCCCTTCTCTACCATTCAGTCGTACACGATAGCTGGGAAGATAAATGAACTCAAAAGAAGCAGAGAACAATACCGCAGTTTTTAAATCTGTCACATTTCTTCCCCCACTTCAAATTTGACTTGACAACTACATTTATTTCACCTCGCAATTGCTACAGGTTAATAATATTGTTTTATCAGGGAACATTTATCTTGAGGAAGAAAGTTATCCTAATGCAGCAGATAACTTATCCAAGGACAAATAGAAAGGGGGCTGTGTCTTGAGGGTAATGCTAATGCCTGGCGTGCTATAAAAATAAATGAAATCTGATTAACGCTATTGGGAAGAAGAATAAGTCATAGTTCCTGTGAAATATTATTTTGCTGATTGGAACCATTTCCATTTTTTGTCAGTTCAAAACATTGTATTAAAGATGATGAGAGATGACTTTAACTGTGACAGAGATCTCAAGTCCTGTGATTAAAAGTGGTTGTTATAGGCTTGTAATCCTGCGGGTTTAGTCTAAAGTATTTTCTCCATAAATTGAAAGAGAAACACACTAAGAATTCAGAAGATTTTAATTAAAGTTGCTCAAAAAAAAATTAATGAGAGTGTTAAAGGCTGGTACACTAAGTGTTTTTGATAATGAATTCAATTTATGGAAGAAATTTGCTAGCCAGTTTTGGGGATGCCAAAACAGCCTTCATCTGCACAATGTATATTTTCGCGGAAGCACTATTATTAATTACCCCGCTTTTACTAATGCACAAAAGTGAGTCCATATTCAGCTCCATTCCGATACATTCCGATGATATTAAACCAAGCATCTAAAAAGTGGCAACAAAGGCTTTTTAAAGGAGAAAAATAGACCACAGAGGGTCGGACAGGATTCTCGGGACCGTGAAACAAATGTCTTTTCAAAAATAGCTCGTTGGTGTAGAGAGCGAAAGCAGCCTGGGTCAGAAGCGAAGAAAGAACGCACAAGAGCATAATTTATTTTGGATTGGACAGCCGAAACACATCCAGTGTAAAAACCGCTCTTTCTCGTTTTTCCGTGAGCGTGCCTGCGGCACCGTGTGGCATCCTCCACCTCTGCAAGGCCAAAAGTCAGCAGTGCGGAGCACAGTGTGACAGCCAGCACTGCGCAAAGAAAGCAGGCGATGCAGGGGTGGTTTCAGTAGTAAGTCAACCCACTAACAATGATAATGGCTTGTGTGTATGCAGGCCCTTTCTTTATGAAGCCCAGTGTGTTTTTAAAACACGATTCTGTTCATTCAAAATGCACCCCTATGATTACGAAGGGCACAGGTTTAATTAACTCTGTTTTATGGATGAGGAAACTCACAGTATCCTGGATTGATAGGTAAATATTACAATGGGCCCCATTCGCTGTCCTTTTCTGTTGCCTGGTTAGGCCCTGGTAAGGCAACAGTAGGTCTCAACTGATCACCAAAGAGACCGGAAAAGGGGCCGGTGACGGGCGAACCAAGGGGGCGATTACAGTGACCTCAGTTGTGCATTGCGGTACCAGCCTATCTTCTGCTGAATTTCCAAGGCAATATTCCAGTGTAAAAGTCCCAATCCCAAAGACTATGCTGTTAAAAAACAAAAATAACAAACAAACAAGTGGGGCACCTGGGTGGCTCAGTCCATGAAGCGTCCAACTCTTGATTTCAGCTCAGGTCATGATCCCAAGGTCATGGGACGGAGCCCTGTGTCCGGCGTGAAGCCTGCTTCAGGTTCTATCCTTCTGCCTCTGACCCTTGTCCCTACTCGTGCTCTCTCTCTCCAACACACAAAACAAAGAACCAAGATGTCAGTAACTGGGTTGTTTTAGATCCACCCAAGCTTTGCCGTACCCAAATCACCATGGAATGGCTCTAATGTATTTTTATAAAACTTTGAGTGTTTAGTCATCAGAAAGGTGGTACACACTTGTTGAAAACTAGTCATTCAGTTTATTAGGAGTTAATTCTTCAACTGGCCCTGAAGTTTCTTAAGAAAGTGGGAAAGGAATGAGATAAGTTCAAAAGAAACAGAAAGGCAGAAAACCTGCCAACTAGCTTTTTTCCCCTCACTCTCAGGGAATCTGCAGTCTTCGTCCATTCAACCATGCTTTGCTTTGGGCCAGCCATTAAATAAGACCCCGCTGTGCGGGGAGGAGATTAGTGCTCTTGTTGTTGTTAGTTTGTTTTGTTTTGCTGTGGGTGTGTTTCACTTACAGAATGGCATCCTCTCTGAAACTTCCGTTGGAAATACACAGTTTGTGATTATATTACCATGGGTGTGTGGGGTGCAGAGAGAGTCACAGTGTAGCCCTAAGTTGATCACTCCTTTTATTTATTTGTTATTCTTCATTATTTTACTACATAAGTTGGAGGTGTGCAACATTTTACTTTGACATGTGTATACATTACAAAGTGATCACCCCCAAAAGTCGAGTTACCATTCATCTAAGTTGAACACTCCTTATAAATATGAGAAGGTGAAGAAAGACAGTATCCAGATCGTGAACCAGATAGCTCCCCCAGCACCAAGCCATGAGGTAATTTTCGTAGTTGGTTTTTCAAACCAACTCATTTATTCATTCGCTTTTATACAACAAATACTTGTTGAGTATCTGTCATGTGGAAGGCAATATTCTAGGAGCAGCCAATATCATAGGCATGTCTCTGCTCTTATGGAGTTGATAGTCTGCTTTGTAAGATGGCATCTTGCCAGCGGAACGATTCATATGCCCAGAAGCAACTCTCCTTCTGAATATGTGCAATGGCATATCCTTTGCACACTTACTTTTAATACATTGGTTTTACAACGAAGTTAGTATACTAGGTCTTCAGTTCCGAGCAGTGTTAAAGAAATGCTCCAGTGAATGGTGCCTTCCATTTTATAGTCTCTTGTGAAGACAGTATGGCATTGGCATTGGCAAAAGTGAATTTACCGGTGAATACACGGTCACTCCTATTTTTAAGTGACAACCTTTCGGTTCTGTAAAAATGTAAAATTGTTCTATCAAACTACCTGAGATCAAGCTCTGTACATTCTTACATCATCTCACTATGGCGGTGCCCTTGGAGGAAGATGCTGATGTTGCAAGAAAAAGTCCCACTGGAACCCTCCCACCAAGGTCCCCCACAAGTGTCCTCACTATTGCTCACTGGAGGGCTGTTGTAGAAGTCCTTTTAGGTCATTATAAGAAATCTCCTGTTTTTAGGTAGAAGTTTGGAAGGAAACATTATTTTCTGCAACAATTTAAGAGAAAACACAAATGCAGATTGGGAGAGGAGTAATAGATCAGTCACGGACTAATCAGGAAACAGAATCCACTTGGGAGTTTAAAATAGCGACCAGCGTAGGCTGTGGGGGAGTGGGTGGTGGGAAAGCTAAGAACGAACAGGAAAAGTGAGGCAGCCCATTGCTTATCAAAGTGAGTAATGACTTGCCTCCAAGCTGGAAGGATAGAAGAAGGCTATGTTAGTGGAGCCCGGGAAGTCCGCGGCTCCCCTGGGGAACTGGAGGCCAAACTGGCAGGCCAAAGCTAGAGTCACAGATGAAACACTGCCACAGTCACATCGCCACTGGAAGCGGAGATGAAGAGAGCTATAAGCCCAGCATTCTCTGTCGACCCCAGCGCCAGTATCCCACCAGATACTCCCGGTTGGAAGTCAGGAGAAGCGTGAGAATCCAGCCTGAGAGGGGTCGACACAGAAGAGCTGAGGAAAGGTTGAGTCATGGATGTGAGACCAAACTGCCCAGCGCTGCCCCAGAAAAGTTAAGAGAAAAGACTCCTTCTTGTTGAATAGAGACATCTACAGACAGCTGGGAAAAGCGACTGACGTCACCTTAAAAATATATATTTTTAAAGAGGAATGAAATTTGTCTTAAAGAATGATGAAAATATGAATTTGAAAGTGAAAAATATGACATATGAAAATAAAACCACACAAAATTACCTGGGGAGGCTAGTGTCTGAAAACAAGACAGAGGTGTAAAAGCATCGCAGTTCCTTAGACCCAAAATAACCATAGGTAAATTTATTTTATTTTTAATCTTTTAGAATGTTTATTTATTTTTGAGAGAGAGAGAGAGAGCACGAGCAAGGGAGGGGCAGAGAGAGAGGGAGACACAGAATCTGAAGCGGGCTCCAGGCTCCGAGCTGTCAGCACAGAGCCCAATGCGGGGCTCGAACTCACGAACCATGCCATCATGACCTGAGCCGAATTTGGACGCCCAACCAACTGAGCCACCAGGCACCCCTTTATTTTTTTTAATTTTATTTATTTATTTTGAGAGAGAAAGAGAGAGCATGTGCAGGGAGGAGGGTCAGAGTAAGGGGGAGAGAGAATCCCAAGCAGGCTCTGCACGGTCAGAGCTGGACCCAGGGATCCATCTCACGAAACGTGAGCTCATGACCTGAGCTGAAATCAAGAGTCAGAGGCTTAACCAACTGAGCCACCCCGGCGCCCTAAAACCATGCATAAATTTTAAAAGATCGGTTACAAGATAAACATAATCAAACTCCTCCCTGTATTACATTTATTAATTGTTTTCACTTATAAAAAAATGAAGTGGATAAAAGTGGAGATGAAAACACTACCCAAATCTTTATGGGAGGAATGAAAACAACTTTTAATAAAGGCTACTACATCTGTTGTTTCCGGATGGCGATACTCCATATAATTAATACATTTTCTTCACAAATGAATGCATGTTAATAAAACTCTGTAGTAAAATTCCACTAATGGTATTGTTTTTTATTTGAAATTTTGTTTGTGACCTTATGTAATTTTGTTTTGGAATCACCTGCAATTTAAAAAGGGAATAGCTAACTTATGCTTATAAATATCAAAGTGATAAAGTGTATCAACATAAAATGGTAAGGGGCGCCTTACCAATTTGATGGAATATTATGAACTATGGATATTTATAACAGCGAATCCTTATATGTTATAGAGTCAGAAAAAGCAAGAAACCAAATTATCTCGTTAAAGTATACCCACATATGTATAAAAACAAATATGCGACATGAAAAGACAGAAAATATTTCAAATATATGAATCATTTTTAATATTATTAATGTCATTAACGGCAAGGCAGTTTGTTTTCTTCTACTTTCCAAAATTAGCCTAAGGGTATGTACTATTTTGGGGCGCCTGGGTCAGTCGGGTAAGTGTCTGACTTCGGCTCAGGTCATGATCTCGCGGTTTGTGAGTTCGACTGTAACAGCCCAGAGCCTGGAGCCTGCTTCAGATTCTGTGTCTCCTCCTCTCTCAGCCCCTCCCCTGCTCATGCTCTGTCTGTCAATAATAAATAAATGTTAAAAAAAAAATTAAGAATATGTAGTATTTTATGATTTAAATAGATTTGGGACAAATTCTTAATAGGTTAAATGTGTGGAGTCCGTAATGTGATTTGGCCGTGTTCGTAATCATCTGACATGAATGAACTCATTTGATCCTCTCAACAAATTTACAAGGAGCATATTCCCCTCACCCCATTATGCAAATAATAAAACAGAAACCTAGAAAGCGTTGGCACCTTGCAGATGATCACACAGTTACGGAGTGGCAGATCCAGGGTTTGGGCCCAAGGGAGCTGACTCCGGAACTCAATAAACACTGGCACAGTACCTCCTCAATCAAGAAGGTGGCATGCAGATTGAAGAATTTTAGTTCTTAAAAAGTTCTATGGATCACAGGTTCTCATCCTTGCCTGTGATAACTTGATGGGCTATGGAAAGTCATTTGATAAGTGCTCACATTATTTCTCTGATGCAAAGTGAGTCTTTTCAAGCACCATTTATTTAACATTAGAGCTCAGTGGTTTTCCCCTGTCCAGGCAGGTGTGCTTCTATAGCCTCCTGCTTGTCCTTGAGCTCTGAGGAGCCATCACCCTTGTTTCCTGGAAGTTGAGGTATTTGTGTGTTACAGACTGTGAAATCAGAGACAGTCGGTTTCTATGGGAACCAGCTTTACTTAATCCAAAAGGGCAGCGAAGAGGAATTTGTAAATGTTACGGAGGGAAGAACTATCCTCAGTTTGAAACACTGTTTCTTTTACCTCCTTTTTTTTTTTAATTTCACTTTCAGAAAGTTCTCCTTTTAATCCTATGCATTTGAAGGAACTGCAACATCTTTACCTGAGAGATTTAGCAAACTTTTTTGTTATCTGTCTTCACAATGTCTAAAACCAAGGAGCGCTGTCTTTTCACAGATTACAGGGCGATACGTGCTTGTGTTTTCCTCAGCCCCAGAAGTGGGCATCGCAGTATTGGAATATATAGATTAGATTACTTTCACAATGGTCTTGAATCTTTGGGTAAACACGGGGAGAAGGGATGGAGATCGGCAATTGGAAAAGCTGGTGTTATTAGTCTGTTTTTTCTCTCTGGGTATCTGGGTTTTCTCAGCAGCTCAAATTGGATTGTAATTCAAAAATTAAGGGAAGAACACCACTGCATCATATTTTAACCCCAAATTGTATATTTCTATTCACTATTGGGTCTTTAAACTATATGAGAGCAGTATTTTCTTTTAACCTACCTTGGAGAAATCTTTAAAAAGTTTTAAAGTAAATGATATTATCTTCTGTAGAAAGCAGTGCCTGACAAAGTATCTCAGGATTACTAGGAATTATACTTTCGGTACACCTTGTTATGAAAGTACTTAGTATGTTGAAAAATAATTTCTTGTGTGCATGCTGTCAACACACACAAAAAAACATGAAGGATTTATCATAATCCAGTCGGTTCCTGAAATGAAGGGGGTTGGTGGCTAGATGTGAATACTTTCAAAAGGTTTATTGCAGGGATCAAAAATATCATTAACAATATGAAAGTAATGTTTTTCAAGGAACACTCTTTTCCAGTCATCCTTTCTCTAAACTCTTTGCAGCTTAGCATAATGATGTTTAAGAGAAGAGCCATGCAGATGACTTCATCATGGCATGAAATCAGGGTATAAATTATTTTATCATAAGATGGAATTAAAGAGAAGACTAGAAATGTATCAGCTTATCAATAAATAGGACTGGGTGTGAAACTTTCAATATAGAGGCATACATAAATGTAAGATTACACAAACAAGACAAAACAGGACATCTTTATTACCGTATACGCACAGAGGACCATGACTTAAGGCTTCTAGTAACCTTAGAGAACTGAATGTCCCCTGACTTAAAACCTCCCAAATCTCTATTTCTGTGATAGCGTTTTGTAATTGTCGAAAAGGACTAGTCAATTCCTCCACTCTACGGTAAGCCCATCCCTAAACCCTCAATAGTTGTACACATTTCCTACAACGTCTACTTCTTGCAGATTAAAAAAGGGCTCTGAAGGACACCTGGATTCACTATGAAGCAGATTTCAGTGTGTTCCATCCTTTTTGGACCCTTTCCCAAGGGATTTTAATTACTAAAGTGCCCCAAGCATGTTTGCTTTTCCATGATTGGTTTTCAAAAGAGTAGCACTGTCCTTTACTGTCCTTTAAGAGACACAATGACAGTGACAGTGCTTTTCATCATTTGAGAACTTCAAACAGTACAACCTAGTTTTCGGGTCCAAGCGTATGCTGGTATTACTTACTGCAAAAATGCTTTCCAAGCTTTGCGCAGTGGCAGTGTCGTAGCCAATGAGGTTTATCCGAGAAGCGATTACTTGCTAATTAAAAACTTTTCCCAATACCCTGCCGTGAGGACTGGAAAAATGCTTTCCAACGTTCTACATAGTCATAGCACAGAAATGGGCACCCGCTAAAAAAAATTATAAAAGTCAACTAATACAGAAAGACTAATCATCTCAGAAGGTTAAGAAATTTTTCTTCAAATAATAAAGGTCACCAGTGTAAGTAACCTACCCACAAAAAGATTCAAATTGATATCACACAGGACGCTTAAATTATGTCATCGTGACTAATTCTAGATTTTCTTAACTTGTTGCATTTGTTTTAGTGTTCTTATTTTGTGCATTTGTATTCCT
This sequence comes from Lynx rufus, assembly GCF_022079265.1. Classification (NCBI taxonomy): domain Eukaryota; kingdom Metazoa; phylum Chordata; class Mammalia; order Carnivora; family Felidae; genus Lynx; species Lynx rufus. The sequence continues at coordinate 7,982,381 of NW_025814889.1, read as the reverse complement.
AGATTGTATACATTTTTAATTAGCATTGCTATCTGGCTACCTTTAATATGGTCTATGGCTATCCTTCTAATTATCTTCTTACAACCATTATCAGCCTTTTAAATTTTCTCTGATGTCAGTTTGAAAAGTGACAATACATTTAGGGTTAACTATTATTTCAGCCATTTTGATTACACACTTTGCCTTCTGACCTTCTGAAAATCACCTGACCCTTACTTAAGACCTTTGCATAATTACCTATCCAATTTTCTTATCTCCCTCTTCCTTTATATGTTTTTTTCTTCCCTTAAAGTTACTGAGCGCAGTATAGTTGTGGTCATTGCCAAAGTCATGGCGACCTTGTTAGGACTCTCCCCAAAGTCCTCCCAAGATAACCAAATTAATGACTTAATGCTTTATCTTAGTGTCCAGTCATTCTTAAATCTACTGTTATGCCATTTTTGTTCTTTAACAAAGTGTTAATTAACTTGACCAACTTTTCCTTTTATTCATCATTTAGGACAGATTAAGAACCGCACGAAGTGTTTAATTCATATACTTCATTATGTAGACAGTTCATTTACATGAGCATGATCATTTTTCTATCCCATGAACGTATTTACTACATTCAGAATCTCTCCACTTTTTCTAAGGAACATAGTCACATTTGCATTAAAAAAAAATTGAAGTCCACAACAATAGACTGCATGATTGTTAAGATTTTTTTCGGATATGCCATTTATACTCATGATACCTGGAAGACTTTCTGAAGCTAATCTCTAAGCTGATGGTTCTAAAAGTATGGTCCTCTGACATCTGGGGATCTCTGAGACGCTTGCAAAGGTCCTCAAACTCAAACAAAAACTCATCATAGCGAGATATTACTTGCCTTTGGACTCTTTCGACATTTGCAGTAATGAAGAAAAACAGTGCTGGTAACTGCTATGCCTTGTCCTGTGTTAAATTGTACTAGGAGACATTGCATTCCTTTAAGATTGTCCATAGAAATTTTCCCAAAAAATCAATAAAGGGATTCCGCACCTCAAGAAAACTCTAACGGTATCTTTTGCCAATGATAAAATCTGAGCTTTCCGGTAAAACTTAGAATTTTGAAAAACTTGCATTGGCCACCATAAGCCTCACAGAGTTCCAACCAGCTTATAATTCTCTCATGTAATAATAATAATTAATGTGATTTTGTCAGTGTGGTAGGCACTTGGCAGATCTGCATAATTCAGTGAAACAATATTTTCCAAATGACCCAATGTTTGATGTTATAACTCACATGGTAAAAGTTCCATTCAAAGGGTAAGATAGACCAAAACATTTTAATGTGACAGATATGATTTCGTAATCCACATTGTTACTAATGTTTAAGAAACTGCCATTTGTCTAGTTTGGATGTTCATTCAAAGAAGAATATGTACAATTATCTGAAGGTTATCTATTCAACTGTTTCTCCCTTTTTCGATTACATATCTCTGTGCAGCTGGGTTTTCTTCATATATTTCGATCAAAACGACATATATCCCAGTAGACTGAACATAGAAGTAAGTATCAGAATTCATGTTTTATGAACACATTATATATGTCATATGTAATGATATAAACCACATGCATATAAGTTTAATAATTTTTAAGTGTGTAGAGGGGGTCTTGGGGGGCGGGGGGGAGAAGAAAAAAAAGAGTTGAAAACTGCCACTCTCAACATTGGTTTGCCCGAGTCTGAGTTCTGAGCTCTTTCATTCCTGGGTAGTCTCATGTAGTTCTGTGGTTCTCAATGGCATCTTTGATCGGATAACTCACAAGTTCATATATCCAACCCTGGCTTCACTCTTTAACTCCAGACGTAAATGTACCACTGCCAGCGAGCACTTCCGCTTGAACACCTGACAGGCATCGTGAAATTAATGCTGTCGAAACCTAACGCCTGCTGTCCCACTCTAAACCCATTCCTTTCCCGACCATCTCTATTGCAGTAACTGGTAACTCCAAGTCTCAACTGCTATGACAAAAACCTTGTCTTCACCCTTGACTCCTCTCTTCTCTCATTCAGTTAGTCCAACTCAGCAGGCTTATCAACTCATCTGTGTTCACATTACATTCTAGATCTGTTTAGTTCTTACTGCCTCTGCTTCTACTGCCCTGGCTAAGACCACATCATCTCATATGTAGATCATTTCAGTTCATCTCTAAACTGAACTCCCTTTCTACATGCTTGCCTCCTCGATCATTCAGGATAAGCTCTGTTATATTACATCACCAAACATTGCCAAATGTTTGGTGTTCTGTCTCTCCCTATACATAAATATATATATATATATATATATATATATATATATATATATATATACACATACACACACACACACACACACACACATATACACATACATATACATATATAATGTATATGTATATATGCATATGTATGTGTATATATATGTCTATACATATATATGTATATATATGATGTATGAAATATGATATATATTAAGTATATATAAATATACATAATTTATAGATCCCACAATATATGTAGATCTCCAAGTAAGAATATAGAGAGAGATCTCTAGTGGATTTCACAACCTAGATTAAATTCTCTAGCAGAGTGGTGACAGGCATGGCTTCTGCTCACAAATCACTAGCCAGAACTGGTCATATGACACTGTCCAACCACACTGAGGCCAGGATGAACCATCCTTACAATGCCTGGAAGGCAGAGACCCATAAATATTAAGTGACTGGCATGAGAATAAAAAGTTCCTAATTTACAGGCAGGAAAGGAAAGATGAATTTTCTTTGACCACAAACAAGTAATCTCTAAGTGGTTTTAAACTGTGTCCAATAAATTAATCTATAGTGAAGTGGGCTTTTTTTGTCCCAGAAATGCTTTATCTTTTGAAGGCATAGTTTATAAATAGGCATAAAGCAGAATAATCTTTAAAAATGTGTAGTGTTACATAAATGCAGCTAAAAATATGAAAAACAAGCCATCTTATTTTCCAGAACTTATAGTTAATTTAAGATTTTGTAATTATGTGGTAATTACATGGTATCACAATCTTTGATAGATTTCATGCTTAATATATATACATATTTTTCATACATTTCATGCTATGTATATGCATATGTGTAAATATATTTTGTATATTTATATGAAGCCAAAGGAATATATAACCATAAAATCTACCCATTTTAAGTATACAGTTTGATGATTTTTAGTAAATTTGCGCATTTGGGCAACCACCAGCACAGTCCAGTGTTAGAACACTTCTATAACCTTACAAAGTTTCACATGACCTTCTAGTCATTCTCTGCTCCTACCCTGAGCCCTAGGCAGTCACGGATCTACTCTTTGTTTCTATAATATTACTTTCTCTAGGAAGTTAGAATTCTTGGCATTCCCTATGCCTATCAACAAAAAGATGGATCCCTAAAATTTATAAACGTATATCTTAAAGGAGCAGGACATAGTTGTCCTCAACAGCATCTGAAGGCAAAATACGGAGAAATTGGTCTACCCAGATGGAATCTTATTTAAACATGGAAAGAGCTTCTTAACCTAGGGAAATATTTTTTTTAAGCATTACATAAGGTAACTAAGAAACTCATATGGAAAAAAAAAAACTCAGTTATATTTCAGGAAAGGCTACAAAATAATTGTATCGGAAATCAGAGTGCCCTTAAATTTTTTATATTCGTTGTATAATATCCACAATCATGCAAGTTTTATAGCTGAAAATCGAAGTGAATGAAATTAAAGATGTTCACCTTTCATTACCCTAAAATATCTCCCACACTATTCTGACCACAGAGCCTGAATATAGTTCCTTTAGAATAAAAAAAAAAAATCTTTGAGCTTCACATAGTATAAAGTTAGGTTACTAATGTCTCCTCTTAAAAAATTATACTTTCTTAGATGATAGATGTGTGGCCTATACTATATTCCTTCAGGTGGATAATCATTGCATCGGTACAAACAGCAGATATCCACAGGATATACGAACTGCTCTCGTCATCTGACAATATGCTTTAGAGAACATAGCACAAAGAGGAAAAAAGTTCTTTCTTTAAAATAAAGTTAGCATAATCTGTAAGATTGTGGTCAATTACTGACATTTGTACCGTGAATTTATTTAAAATGAGGACAAGGACGGGACTGAAGTCTTCTGGGAGAGTTAGTTGACTGTTGATCGATTATTTCCATCATCATAAATTTTGTAGCACCTCATTTATTTTAGTAGATTTTTTATTATCCTTTCCCTCTCTCCCTTTTTTTTGTTAAAAAATGAGATCATTTCTAGAAGAGATGACAATTGAGTTGTGTAGCCAATGGGTTGGTAAACTTTTCATCAAATGACAATAGTCAAGGAGCCAGCACATGTGAGACACTGGATGAAGACATTCAACTATGATTGAAGAGTCATCTTTCTTAAAGCTGACACATTCGTGGTGAGGTAGTGCCAAGACAAATGCAAGCAGAACTGTAGCCTGGAAATACTTAAACATATTATTTGAATTCTCAGAAGTATCATTTTTACTTAAAGTAAACATTGGCATGCAAAGCCAATAGTCTGAGTAATCCGGTCTTGAAGTGTAACTTTATTTGTTATGGGGATTTGCTCAGGGAAGAGAAGGGGAAAAAAATAAACCCAGCCCTTCTTCTTCCAGTGCAGAGAGAAAATCGTTGTTTCTGCAACACTGGAGACATTATTTGAGGCCATGTAAGTGACACTGCCTCAAGCTACTTTAACAATTCCCAACTAAAATTTGATTTAATTGTTTTTAGTAAAGTGTTCCTTTGGCACAGGCCCCCAGAATGATTATTGTCTCTCTCTATTAGCAGATGGATACTAAGCTCTACCAGTGAGAATCCCACACTATAACCAAGTAGCTGGGTCGGAATAGCTCTGAACCCAAAGCAAGGAGCTCTCTTAAATCCCTGATGAATCTCCTCTCTTGAAGAAGGTGGCGTTGATGAGCAAACTGTATAATCCAAGCGTCACCAGTTTAAGATCCATTGTTTAAGAGTTCTATGGGCCCTCTGTACTTACAAATGCCATGGTTTGTGAATGTGTATATATCTTTACTGTTCCGGGGTGAAGCATCCATAATTTTAATGAGATCTGCAGAAAGATCTATAACCTGTAGTTGTTTTTATAGGAAGCACTTGTACACCTCTACCCTTGTTTTGGCTGGAGCCCGCCCCCATATCGTGGCTCTCTCTTGCCAAAGTAACAGGTCAAGGTCACTGATTTGTGCATTTGCCTGCCCTCCGGCCCTTGGCTCCCCATCTCCAGGTTCCGCACTCCCATTACACTCCCAGCTGCCCCACTGTAACAAGAACAGCCGGACATGGAGGTTTATTTTTCCATTGTAGCTGTGCTGTCAGGCATTCCTGAAAATCCTCTGTCTTTGTTTTTTATGAACTGTATTCTTTTAACAATTCTTCAAGTTTACTTTGATTTGAGATTTCCCAATTGGGAATAACTGCTCTTAAATTTGCTACGTGGGTATGGTTTCTTTCTCTTCCTTCCTTCCTTCCTTCCTTTCTTTCTTTCTTTCTTTCTTTCTCTCTTAGGAAAAGACAGAGCATGAGTGGGGAGGGGCAGGGGGAGAGGGAGACAGAGAATCTCAAGCAGGCTCCACACTCAGTGCAAAGCCTGCTGTGGGGCTCGATCTCATAACCATGACATTGTGACCTGAGCCAAAACCATGAGTCAGATGCTTAACCAGCTAAGCCACACAGGTGCCCGTGGTTCCAACTTTCTAAATACTCCTTGTCAATCTCTTTTGATGGTTTCACATCACCTCTCTAACCGTTAAGCTTCAAAGTATATCAGAGTTCAGTCCTTAGGCATTTCTCCTTTCTGTCTGTAGTTTATCTCTACATATCTCCTCCATACTCATGGTTTTAAGTACCTTCTGTGTGATACTGACCAAAAATTAGACTTCCAGCCCAGACCTCCACCCCAAACTGCAGAATTAAGACCCCATTGACTATTGACAGTATCTCTTGGATGTCCGACAAGCACCTCAAACTTAGTCCCATTTGTCTCAATATATGTAATTCAGTTCTCCCTGTTCTGGCCCAAACACTTTGCATTGATGATTCTCTCTCTCTCATCCAGATTCAACCCAGCAACAAATCATTTCGTTGGATGTTCAGAATACAGCTGAAATCTGACCTTTCCTCACCACCTCCATCACAAAGAGCCCATTTCAGACTCTTACCATTTCATGCCTGGATTGTTGTAGCGGTCTTTAGTCTCTCTGTTTCCAGTCTTGTCCTCTTTAGTTCAGTTTCAACAGAGCAGCCAAAGTAAACTAATTAAAATGTAAGTCACACCACTTCACCATCCTGTGTTGTAAATTTTTTAAGTTAATCTATTTTATTTTGAAGGAGAGAGAGAGAATGCGAGCAGGGGAGGGGCAGAGAGAGGGAGGAGAGAGAGTATCCCAAGCAGGCTCCCTGCTGCCAGGACAGAGCTCGCTGTGGGGCTCAAAGTCATGTACCACGAGATCATGACCTGAGCCTGAATCAAGAGTTGGATGCTTAACCGACTGAGCCACCCAGGTGGCCCCACACCTCTGTTTGAAACACCTCCATGACTTCCCATCACTCTCAGTAGAAAAGCCAGTCATTTGCAGGACCTGTAAGGCCCTACATGAAGTGACCCTGCCCTTGCTTCTCGGACCACCCCTCCACCCCTCTCCCCTTCACTCACAATTTCAGCGATTATTTAAATGTTCAAAATGGGGCAAAATTTTAATGCTTTTATAATATTTTATTCTAAAGGTAGAATATTCTGGTATTAGTTGCAAAGATCCGATGACAGCATCCACCTTTCCCAGCATTCAAACAAAACACATTTGTTCACACACTATATAACAAGCACTTCCATAGAACACACTTCCTTCTCTATAGTAGCCAACAGCAGAGGTAGATTAGAGCTGGTCAGTGCCTCCAAGGTTGGAAGAATCCTGATGGTAGGGCCTTCCAGGATCACTCTTTTCCATTATGCATGTTACCATTGGCACAGCTCTTGGGCGTCACCCAGCCACACATGTCATGGACACGTTTTTGTGGATGGAGCCCACAGATGATAGAATAAAACAAGTCCTTCCAGCTCCCATTTTCTATGGGCTCCTTTAGTAGAACGTGTCTGCTGCTATAACAAAAGTAACACAGACTGGGTGGCTGATGAAAAACAGAAATTGGTTTCTCACAGTTCTGTAGGTTAAAAGTCCAAGATCAGAGTGCCAGCATAGTTGAGTCCTGATGAATACCCTCTTCCAGGCTGCAGACTGTGGATTTCTCATTGTATCATCATATGATGGAGAGCAGACAGAGGATACGAGCTCTTTGGTGACCCTTACAAGGGCACTGATCCCATTCATGAAGGATTATGACCCTCATGACCTCACTGACTCCTAAGTTTTCTTTTGAAGGCTCCACCTTCTAATACCATCATATGGTGGGGATCAGGGTTTCAACCTGTGAGTTTTGGGGGAAGCACACATTCAGTTCATAAACAAAGTGTCACATCAGAGAGTAACTTCTTCTGATACTGTGCAATAGAAATCTTGACTGGCATGTTTGTTTTATCACTACCCAACACTGAAATAAATACGAAGCAATTTTAGTATTGACTCTAGATGAGAGGCACAATGATGTAGTAGCCAGAGAGCTGTGCTAAGAGTCCAAAAAATCTTGGTTGATCCCAGCTTCAACTTTCTGTATGGTCTCAAGGAGTTACCTTTCCTTTCTGGGGATCAGTGTTCTCATCAATTCTTTGTCATAAAATACAAAAGCGAAGGTGTACACAATAATGCTTCATAAACTATAAATCCTGATATAAAGGCTAGGCAGAACTGAATCCATTTTATTGCACGTTTTCTTAAAAGCCCCATAGTTTTTAAAAACTATGTTTTCAAACATTAGTTATAGTATACTAGATGACATATTTTTGCACACTTGCTCATGTCATCCACGAAAAGACCCTACATTACAATCTATTTTCAAACAGGAAAACAAGGTAGAACATTTTGTTCTTGTTCACTCCTGATAACTAATGAGTACTCCCCTTTAATCTACTCGCAAGTTATCTTTTCAATTATCATTTTGCATCGTTTGCCTGAAATTGACATAAAGCTTACCAATCTGTCTTTTCTTCTCGTAAAACTTGGTGTTAGTCAACGTATAGCTTTCTGGTACTTTTTGCATTGCCCGTTATTTCCTAAAAATTATTAAAGATTATTCTGGGAGAGCCTGGTTGCCTCAGTCAGTCGAATGCCTGACTCTTGATTTTGGCTCCGGTCATGATCCCAGGATTGTGGGATCGAGCCCCATGTCGGGCTCTGTGCTGAGCATGGAGCCTGCTTAAGATTCTCTCTTTCTCTCTCCGTCTGCCTCTCTCCCTGGCTCATGTGCTCTCTCTCTCTCTCGCTCGCTCTCTCAAAAAGATTATTCTGCAAATATATTTGCAAGTTTTTTAAATACGTTAAATTTTATCAAAGGGAGGGCATGTTTATTATTTGAGATTTTAATCTGGTATCAATACAGGGTAGGCTAACAGCTATGACGAACAACCCCCCAAATTGCAATGGCTTAACGTAGTCAACATTTATGTAGATTCCAATGTAAATGTTTATAGGCAGGTGGTTCTCCCGAAGTCTTTCCCTCAAAAGGTGACTGGAGGGTCCAGCTCCTTCCATCCAGTGGCTCTTTTGTGTCCTTGAGACCTCAAAGATTCTGCTGGATTTCTTGCCTCTGGTTTGTTGTCGAAAGAATGAAGAGAAAGCAAACCTAGGATGCCGTAAGAGATTTTGGGAGCCCACGCGGAAAAATCTGTGAGCAGCACATGTCCCACCTTGAATCGCCTAGAACTAGATGTGTGGCTGGCAAATGCCACCTTCCTTTATGCCAGGAGCCAACGTGAAATGGTCATGCGCACTTAGCAAGGCCTCCGTCGTGAATCTCTTCCTTGTTAAAGTTGTTCTATCTCTTCAAATGAAATACCATCTCCTGATGAAGAAGGAAGTAAATATGGGAATTGAATAGTCATACTTGCACAAACCTGCAATGATTCTTCCCTCAATCAAAATATTTTGAAGTAAGTCCTTGGGTTGACATTTTCACGTTTCTGAGTTTCAGTGTATTCTGGTTATGGCCCTTTCTGATACAGTTCTTACAGGGTTTTGCCTTTGTACCAAAGGGTGTGTGTCTTCCATACGTGTTCTTGAAGACTGGGTTCTCTGTGCAGTCGCAAGCGTTCCTGTCCATTTATTTTCATCTTTGTGCTTTATTAGTGCTACTACAGAGATATTCTTAAGGTCAAGCTCACTTCCACGTTTCAAACTGTTGTTTCCTTGTGTTCACAGTCTAGTCTGCTGTAGCAAATACTTTGTTTTTCTTTAGCCTCTCCAAAAGTCCTTCCTGGTCCTGACAGGATATGCTGTCCCTTGACTATAAATCATATGACCGTTAGCTGTAAATACACAACACGCACATATCGTTTGTCACACCATCTGTACTCCCAGCAGGTTTGTTGTTGTTGTTGTTTTTTATGTATGCTGTATATTCAGTGTTCCCCATTCCTGTGTAGGTCAGCATTGCCATCTGTGATTCTTCATGGCTGGGAACTTCTGTAGAAGATCTCCATCCTCCATGGGGATAAAAGCACAGCTCTTGAAAACCCATAGGTCCTTTCATATGCAGGCTCATGTCTGTGTCCCTGACGTTTCCTTCCAGGTTGCTGGGACTTCAAAGTTAGAGGCAGCCTTCAGGCAATGTAATTACTTAGAATGCATTTCATTGAGGTCAAAAAGTTCCCCCTACTAAGCAATACATCATCACCCTCAATATATATCTTGTAAGGTACGGTGAAGCCCTTTCCTTAGAGAAAAGTTATAAATAAAGAGTTTGTTTTTTTTCTGTAATCTTTTAAAAGCAAAACAACAGTGGTGAAAAGTGTTGTGTGCCCTAAAAAAAAATAATAATGAATTTGAGAGTTGTCGAATTTTAATGACTGATTTTAAATTGAGCTGTTGCTCAGAAGTAGGGCAACAGGACTGAAATTTCTGACTTCTTTTGTTTTCCCAGGTGTTAGCAATCCCTCCCGGCTTAAATGGCTCTGTGTTTACTCCATCCGTTGGATCGTTAATAATGACAGTAAATAAAACCCAACCTAGGAAGCTGGTTCCTTTAATCTGACAGGTACTCAAAAAGCAGTCACGCCTCAAAATGAAGAAATACCTGCAGCGATAACTGCCTAAATTTCCCCTCTAATAACGGAGCTATTTAGCAGTAAAATCCAGTTTTATTTAAATGCGTGGGAAGAGCCTTGGCAGAGAGGACTACATCCCCAAGCCCCTGCAGCCCTCGTCATTGTCTGTACGACTCACCCTCACTCTACCTTGGTGCACCACAGGTAGACTTTCCCTGGAAAATGTGGTACTGAAACGTTCCTTTTGCGTGCTGTCTGGTCTTTCCACGTGAACTCACTTTACCTTGATTTTCTTTAAACAGTGCTTAACGCAAGACATGGATTTTAGGGAAAATAGGAAAAAAAAACTAATTAGCAAGAAAAATGACTCATAATCCCACCATGCAGAGAAAAGTAAAGTTATCAATTTAGTATGGGCTGTAATAACATGGTTCTGTGTGTATCATTCCAAATGCATCTCACAAATATGCAATTTGTTCACCAAATGGGAATAGTCTATAAATATTTTCCCATTTTTATTAAGAAATAAAAAGAACTGTAGATTATAATAGCCAAATAAACACAAATTGCCTCATTCAAATGTAGAACATCGTCGGTACTGATGAATCAACATGAATGCCTTTTCCCAGCCCCGGCCCCTGCATCGTCAAGGAATTTGGCATTTCTTTTTCCTTTGTTGTATTATTTCCTCTGTTTTACTAAAGATATATGAGTATCTACATAATATATTGGTCTGCTTTTGCTTGTATTTAAACTTCATAAAGATGATGCTATGGAATGAATTGTGTCTCTCCAAATTCATATGTTGAAGCCCTACCACAGTGTGACCAGAGGTAGAATCTTTTGAGTTCACAAAATTAGGGCCTTAATCCAATTGGACTGTAGCCATATAGAAGAGAGGGGAATCTCTCTCTCTATCTCTCTGTCTCTATCTCCTTTTCCTTCTCTCTCTCTCTCTCTCTGTCTCTGTCTCTGTCTCTCTGTCTCTCTCTGCCCTGTGAGAGCACAGCATGAAGACAACAAACTACAAGCCAGTAGGAGTGTTCTCCCCAAGAACCAATGCAGTAGCTGGCACCTTGACCTTGGACTTTCCAGCCTCCAGTATTGGGAGAAAATAAATTTCTGTGTTTAAGCCACCCAGTCTATGGTATTTTGTTATGGGAGCCTTTATAGACTAAGACAAATGACATGACTTTTTAGTGTTATTTGTAGCTTGTTTCTTCACTCAACACTATGGCTCCAATGCCATGCGTGTTGACTATAGCTATGGCTCCATGTTGATGTCTGTAGAGAATTCTGTTAATTGACTATTCACGATCTATTTTTCCATCTTTATGTTGATGCATGTAGAAAAGTTGCAGTTTTCTGCTATTATAAACATTTTATAAGTGTTCCCATTAACCCCCATCTTTACCAGCACTTGGTATTGTTAAATTTTGGTCTTGGCAATCTAGTTGGACTGACATGGTGTCTCATTGCCATATTTATTTGCACTTTTCAGGCTACTGAGAGACTGAATTTTTACACTGGTTTATGGGTTGCCTTGCAATGCTTTTTCTGGAAATATCCGCATACATATTTTGCAATTTGTCTACAAGTTTTTTGCTTATTTCTTATTGACTACCATGATTTGCTACATTTTTTGTTATCTGCTGGGATTATGTGATCAAAAGATCTTCCCCTGGTTTGTGGCTTCCCTCTTTACTCTCTATATGCTGTCTCTAAACAAAAGCTTTGAAATTTTATGCAGTCAAATCTATCAATGTATCTTTTGTACTTTCCAATTTTGTTTGATATTTTTAAAATATTCCCTACTGGGAAGGTATAGAAATATGTTATGGTATCTGCCACTTACAGATGGAAAATTGGTTTTCCCAGAACCATGTATTTTTCCTAGTACTTTTTAAATTCATTTTTATTTTATTTATTTATTTATTTATTTATTTATTTATTTATTTATTTATTTTTGTTTTAGAGAGAGAGAGTGAGCAGGGGACAGAGGCAGAGGGAGAGAGACAGAGAATCTTAAGCAGGCTCCACGCTCGGTGTGCAGCACGGAGCCCGACGCAGGGTTTGATCCCACCATCCTGGGATCACGACCTGAGCCGCAATCGAGAGTTGGATGACTGAGCCAAAGTCATCCCTTTACCACTACTTTTTAATGCCATCCCTGACACATATCTGACCTATCTATTAATCTATCTATCTACCTATGTACCTATCATCTATCTGTGTTTTACATTGTTTCAGGAGTCTAATTTTCTCACTCTCTCTTGAAAGCACAGTAAAATAAAATAATACAGTTTGATATGAACCTTGACATTTCATAGCACAGCTCTCCCTTGTTCTTCAGATATCTTAGTTATTTTTTGTTCTTTGCTCTTCCATCTATATTTGATTTATTTTTGAATTATTTTATTTAAAAAATTTTTAATGTTTATTTATCTTTGAGGGCAAGAGAGAGAGAGAGAGAGAGAGAGACAGAGTGGGGCAGAGAGGGAGACCCAGAATCCAAAGCAGGCTCCAGGCTCTGAGGTGTCAGCACAGAGCCCGAGTGGGGGTGGAACCCACGAACCAGGAGATCATGACCAGTGCTGATGTTGGACGCTTAACCAACTGAGCCACCCAGGCACTCCTCTTCCATCTATAGCTTGTCAGTGAATGAGCTTGTCAGGACCTGGGTTGGGAGGAGACACGTTTTGGAATTTATACTGGGATTGCATTGAGACTGTGAGTCAGTTTGGGGAAGGACTGACATATTTATAACATTGAATATTGAGCTCAAAGGAGTTGTATGAGATATTTTAATGAAAGAAGCCAAATCACACATACTCTGACCCTGTTTTCACAAAAGAAAGAAAAGTAGCCCTAACGTGTGTGTGTGTGTGTGTGTGTGTGTGTGTGTGTGTGTGTGTGTGTGTTTCTTTCTGGGAATCACTGCCTGACAAGTAGGATTTCCCAGCCCCACTACGTGATTCTGAAGACTCTCCAGTTCCCAACCCAGGAAACCTCGGGTTGTAGGGATCCCCCATGTCAGGGAGAGGGAAAAGGCTCTCTAGTGGCAAGGTTCTGTTTTGGTCCTTTACCTTTCCATCCAAACAAAGGGATCCTGAAGGATGCCACCTGTGGCCCGAAAAGCAGCTTTAGGTAGAAACATCCCTCTCTTTTCTGGGCCCAAAGCAGATGGCAGCTTTCATTCTTCCGTAATGAAGGATATTGATCTCCGTTCATTTCCCCTGACAATAACCACTTTCTGAGGGTGCTGAATTTCTGCTTGCACATAATAAATGCTCAATAAATATTTATTGAAGAAGGTAATATGGCTCAAAGTATGCAAAATGTAGCAGACATTCCTTAAAAATCTCTGGCACATGGATGAGTTTACTCTGCATGCCCACAACAAGTACTCAACAAATATTTATTGAAATAAATAAAGAAGAAAGTATTCTCATCTACACAAGCTATAAGAGATAATGCTTAAAAATCTGTGGTATGTCGATAGCTCAGTTTCAATGTTAATGGAGATTTTACCTTTTTTTTTTCTTTCTGACATTTCTTTCAGTTTTTGTGACGGAAAAAACACGTCATCACCTTTCTTCAAAATCTCTCATCTTTACTATATCGACCTCCTTAAGAATGCTATACCTTAATCTGAAAGTGTAATAGGCATCCTGTTTTACTTTATTTGAGCTTTGATGTGTTTCCTACGTTAACATAAGTAGCGTTTCTTGCCTTGATACTTCCCAAACACAAACTGCCTTCTCAAGTTATAGAACTTCTTCTTAAAGTTATTTTTTAGAGTTAAAGCCATGTTTTACTTAATTTCTTGTTTCAAATTTCTATTTAGATTCTAACTTAGCGTGTAGTGTAACATTGGTGTCATGAGTAGAAGTTAGTGATTCATCACTTACATACAACACCCAGTGCTCATCACAAGGGCCCTCCTTCATACCCATCACCCATTTAGCCCACCCCCTGCCCATCTCCCTCCAACAACCTTCAGTTTGTTCTTTATAGTTAAGGGTCTCTGGGGGCACCGGGGTGGCTCATTCCGTTAAGCGTCCATCTCTTGGTCTCAGCTCAGGTCATGATCTCACAGTTCGCGGGTTCGAGGCCCACATGGGGCTCTGCGGACAGCATGTAGCCTGCTTGGCATTCTCTCTCCCTCTGTTTCTTCCCCTCCCCCCACTCATGCACATGCACTTGCTTGCTGTCTCGCCCTCTCTCTCAAAATAAATAAATAAATAAACTTAAAAAAAAAGAGTCTCTTGTGGTTTGCTTCCCTCTTTTTTTTCCCCCTTCCCCTACGTTCATCTGTTTTGTTTCTTAAATTCCACATAAGATTTATTATAGTACCAGAGATGTTTCTCTAATGCCCTCCAGAATGCAACTTCATTAAGGGCTAATTTGGGCTCAGAAACACCACCTCCCCCACACCATCCTCCAAAAGTAGCATCAAGTGGAAACTCTCTGAATACCCAGTGTTTCATCTCACTGAGCAGTAGATGGAAGAACATTGCTGCTGCTCGGATGATTTTAGGTAGAAAATCAGCTTAACGCATGTGTTTTGATGAAATTTTAATTGTAGTCAATTTGGTGATAGGTGAAACAATTGTAATTAGAGTTTTCTGTGACACCAAGTGGTACCTACTTCCTCTCTATTGTTATATAATTGTTAGATAATGTTATTTTCCAGATGGCTGAGCCTCGCTGCAGACCTTCCAAGGGTGGGACAAAAAGACACGAACCTTCAACAGTGGCCTGTGGGTCTTACTTATACTAACATGAGAATATCATTGCCCAACGCTCATTGCATAAAACCCTAAGTTGAAACTATAAATTTGCTAAGTAAATACTTAAGTAAAAAAAAACAATCTGGACACTCTTCTTAGTTTTCATTTATGGTAATGAATATGTGATTAAAAACATATTAGGAGATTAGAGAAATAATTTCTTAAATATTTCTTGAATATTATGAGTTTGCTTTCCTGTAATCTAAATTTTCCAGGTGAATGTATGCTTTTTTTTGAAGTTTAATACCTATTTTGGATGGAACTGTGAGATGGGAAATAGATTGAGAATATGATTTTAACTCCAGTCAAACCACGGAAAATGTAGAATTTAGGACAATCCAATAACCATTATTAAACATTATCTGAATTACTTCATTTTCATTTTCAGTTGAATTATATCTTCTTTCCATTTCCTTTAGTTTTTCTTTCTAGCAACCTTCAAAACTTATTTGATAGCAACTCCTATTTTAACAATAGCTTGATTTTTACTGCTGTCATAATTCTGAAGAAAGGAAACTGTAGATATAAAGGTTTAAAAGATTATTAATGAATTTCTCTTACATAGATTAGTCATAGAGCCAGGATCATAGTCAGATTCCAGATATACTCTAATATATGTGGAATATCCAAAACAAAGATAATATTTTTGTATTGCCTTTAATTAGTGTGCTTATGTGTGTGTGTGTGCGCGCACGTGTGTGTGTATTTTTGGAAGCATAGAGAGCTATTAATATGAATCCAAATAGAAGAAAATCAATCCAACTTGAATCCAAATAGAAGAAAATCATAATCTATTCAACATCCAAATATGTATAGAACACATACTGTGTTCCCCTGCTTTAGTGGGAAAGACTGAAAATAAATTTATATTTTAAAAATACAGTGTGGCAAGTGCCACATTGGAGACTGGAAAACAAAAGAAGACCAGATGGAAAGGGTACCAGTAAAACCAAATTTCATGTATCCAAACTCATTTCAAGACTAACACTGATCACTGGATTCATGAGAATAGCCACACTAGGGAAGACATTGCCAGTGGGAAGTGGTGATACAGGTCAAGTAAACCTGGTAACTGCAAGTTGTGTTTTCCTAATTTCAGACATATTTTTTAAAAGACATTTGCAGTGGGGGTCTGGGCAAGGTGGGGGAAACATTCCCAGTAACAAGTCAAGTGCCCATCCTTTCAACCACATTAAACAGAGTAGAGTTTGAATCAGTCAGAAGGTGTCCAGGGGACCTCTGAGTTGATTAAAAAAAAAAAAAAAAAAGATTAAAAAACTGGTAGAAATAATTTTGTCCCCTTAAGGTGGTTTTTTTCATGACTCCCAGTAATAGAAATTTTCTGTAGTTGTTAAAGAATCATTAAAAAGCCGTTTCTTCATCAATTAAAATCTTGCTGCCAGATTGTATGACATTTTGTGAACCAGCTTTAATTTGTTTTGCATTGTTCCGGGAGGTGAGATGAGATTACAAGGACTTATGTGCAGTCGAGGGATGTATCTTACTCTTACTTCTCATGGTCCCTTTCTGGTAATTCAAATATAACGGCACGATCTTGATTAGTTGAGCTTTCTACATCAGCATTTTCAGATAGTACTTCATAAAATTTTCCCTACAATTAAAAATGCAATTAAAATGGATTATCTAAATCAAAGTCAATCTTTAATTACTGCATACTATCTAGATCCTTATTTCACGATAGAACAGATAAAATTCTAACAATTGTGGCGCTAATGCTTTCATTATTAAAAACATAATATTACCAGTCTTTTGAGGCTCATCTCATTTCCTATCAGGTCCTTTTTTAGGTTGTCATCGAGAAGTCCGCTTCCTTTAACAACCATGCCTGCTTAGTCCCGAGCAGGTCTTGATATGCTTCGCCTAAGAAAAATTAAATGATAACCAACTTCACCTAATTAATCCAAGTCCATCACGTAAAAGGAATGAATGCCTCAATACTGAACTTGCCCTAG
Source organism: Lynx rufus (assembly GCF_022079265.1). Classification (NCBI taxonomy): domain Eukaryota; kingdom Metazoa; phylum Chordata; class Mammalia; order Carnivora; family Felidae; genus Lynx; species Lynx rufus. The sequence continues at coordinate 7,965,404 of NW_025814889.1, read as the reverse complement.
TTCTTTTTTTGCTTTTACTTGTTTTCCCCAGTGTTAGCTATTACAAAAAAAAAAAATTTTTCAGAAAATTTTTAAAAAGAAAGGAAATGTTTGGTAATCATACTTGCTATGACATCACATCTTTACTTGCTAAGTTTTACATTGTTTTCTAAACCGTGTTGATGTGCATGCATCATTTCCCACGTACGCTTTGCCTTCGAATTTTTTTCAGGGGCGTTAAAAGCGGACGGTGCAGGGGCGCCTGGGTGGCTCAGTCGATTAAGCATCCGACTTCGGCTCAGGTCATGATCTCTCGGTCTGTGAGTTCGAGCCCCGCGTCAGGCTCTGTGCCGACAGCTCAGAGCCTGGAGCCTGTTTCAGAGTCTGTGTCTCCCTCTCTCTCTGACCCTCCCCCGTTCATGCTGTCTCTCCCTGTCTCAAAAATAAATAAACATTAAAAAAAATTAAAAAGAAAAAGTGGACGGTGCAGGGAAAACTCTCAGAGTTGAAAACTCAAAAGCCCTAGTTTCAGCGTTTCATACCATGTACTGGTTGTGTGACCTTGGAAAGGTTCTCCAAGCTGTGTGGTTGTCTATTTCCTCGTCTGTAATGTGAGGCTGACAAAAGTACATACGTGAAGGCTTTGTGGTAAAACTAAGAAATGGTGGGTATAAAGTTCCTGTTACATAGTAGGTGCTCAGAAAAGAGTGGCTATTTCTATTGTATCAGAAATAGTTTCCATGTTACTATGCAACCTTTCTGACTATAAGGATAACATCTTAAGCTAGGAGTCTATAAATATTATACAATCAAAAAATCTTAATTGGTGGAATCCAAACTTGAATATGTTGGTGTTTTTCCAATCTTGCATTATTTGCATATATAACAGTAGTTACCACTATTTGAAGGCATCTCACCGATATCTGATGGTAAGTACATATAATCCTAAAATGTTTTTATAAAACACCTAATAAGATATGGTATTACATCAGTCTTTTTATAAAATCAGTTAAACTAAAATAGCCTTCATCTTCTGACCACGTAAACTCCATGAAAACATTGATTCAGATTGACTTATTAACATATCAAAGTAAATAGTCAAGAAATTAAATATTGCCATTGCATTTAACAAAAGACCAAATGCTTTTGAAGAGCAGAGAAACAATTTCTAGACCCACGTATCAGTGGAAACCCTAACTGTTCCGTGACACAGAGAAGGCTTACTTAGCAATATGGAAATTCTGAAACATCCTGTTATGTTGAGGACGAAAAATGTAGTAACCTGTGGGTGACATAACTTGAGTAAAAAACTAAATGAGGAAGTACCCGGAAGATATTGAGAGAATTGATCTAGTTCAGCGTGGGGTGAGAATGACATAGTGTATATGTATATTTTCAAAGGTGAAGATATTGATGTGGCAAAGACCAAGCTGGACGTGCAGAGGAAACTGTTGACAGTGAAGCTAAGAACAACAATTAGGATTTATCAGTGCTAGAATTACGCAGCCTACAAAATGATAATTGGGTCAAGTTTATGATGCCATTACATTTATGGCTAGCCATTCTCTAGATCAAAGAGTTAATAGCATCTTCTCCACACTGCAATTCTCTATAGACAGCTTCAACTTGAGTTAAAGAAATAAGTGTAACATCATTGTTATTCTTTTTATTGTGGAAGAAAAATAGGTTCTCTAAGGATTACTGCCTTTTGTATCATGATGAAGCTTAAAGAAAATGAACAGCTCTTTCAAAATGTCTTACAGATTGACATTTTCGTTCTCGTGCTTCCCTTGGAGATTAAATATTAGAAAAATCCAATAGCCAGATGTATTTTATAATGTCACCAAATGCAGTCTAAATATCAAATTCAATGTTAGGTCTTTTGAATTCATGGAACAAGTCCAGATGCAATATTCTTTTGCCAGAAAGAACAGCCAATAATCAATAAGACAGTGAAACTATAGGGCCTCTGAGTACATGGGTAATACGTAATACCTAAAAATATAAAAAAGACTGTTTTCTTTTATATATAAGCATACAGCATTATAATTTGACATGTGAAGTGTAGTTTATATACTACCAAATGATTACCCCCCAAAAGTCTACTTACCATCCATCGACCTTACAGTTGACCCCTTCTTTTCAAAAAGACTCAATTTGATTCTCTTAAAATAATCAATTTGGGGAAGAAAAAGACATTTTATAAATTACAAAAATGTTTGAGTAGTAGTTAATGCATAAATTTCTAATTTCTAATTCAATTTCAGAGGAAATTAATGCACAAATTATAATGTGCTGCCTATGTTATAGGAGACATACCCTTGATTTCTAAAATGAAAACACAAATATGTACTTGTTGACATGACCCAAACGTAGTTCATCATTGTTTTCTTCGGTTGCTTTTTGTGATCTGAGTTTGTTTATTCTGTCGTCTACTATATCTTAGGTCAGTGTTTCTGGAAGGATCTTTTTTGTTATACTTTTTCTTTCTGTATAGGAGTATTTTTTTTTATTAGTAAGATTTTATTTGAAAAGGTTTACATAGTCAAACATTGACAGTTTCATTAAAATTAGTATGCTTTTCAATCAGGACTCCTTGGAGTCAATAGGCTTAGTCAACAGGCTAAGAGGAAGTGTGACTCTTCCCCAAATCTGTTATTTTATTTTATTAGTGTGAACTAACATAGAATATAATGACAAAAAATAACGGGGTGCCTGGCTGGCTCAGTCGGTAAAGCATACAACTGCTGATCTCAGGATTGTAGGTTTGAGCCCCACGCTGGCTGTAGAGATTACTTAAAAATAAAATCTTCAAAAACAAAAACATGCCACAAAATGAATTCCTAATTTATGTAAAGCTTTCCACTCAGGATGCCCAAGCTGTAAGCACGATGTGTTTTGAGTACCGATCGATCATACAGGCGAGACCTAAAGATGCCCGAGTCTTTCGTAAGCAGCGCCCTCTGTCTGCATCTGCTCAATAGGCGCCTTCTAATTTCTCATACTGGTGGTTCAATTCACTGATTCTCCTTACCTGTTTTGATGATCATATTTAGGTCTTCACAGAAAGAGAAAAGAGCCTTCTGTTGACTTGTTTCCTTGTTTGCTTATTTCAGTGGAGTCAGAATTTTCTGTAATAAGGTTTACATGTAAGGGAACCTTGGATGGCCTCCTCTGAGTTTCGTTATTCACTTTACTGCTCACCCGACCAGGATGCATATTTCTTTGTTGAGGATTCAGGTCAGGCGCTACCCAGCATTCCTTAGCAAACTACCCCAGCCAAGACCTACAATGGACACATGCAGCCATTTTGGAAGATGTGGTCAATCCCTTCTCTCTCATGAAGCTAAAATGAGATTGGAGCTTTTCTAAAGCCATTGTTACTGGGAAACTGATTTTTTCATTGAAGAGTTATAGAATCCAATATATTTTAAAAGGAAATGCTATCTCTTAAGATAAATACAGCCTGGCTTGGCATAGGTAGTGCAAAATATTCTCCTCTGCTGCTTCCAACACTTTTAAAGCTTCAATTCTGATGGACACTGGCCGTAGATAGAAATTAAATTTCTCATTTAATTATTTATTTATTTATTTATTTTTAAGTAAGCGCTACACGCAACGTGGGGCTTAAACTCACGACCTTGAGATCAGGAGTTGCATGCCCTACCGACTGAGCCAGCCAGCCACCTCAAATGTAATTTTATTTTGTTTTTTTAAATAAGCTCTTCTAAGCTGAATTTTAAATGATGCTGTTGGGTGGGCCATTCTAAGAAGAGACCGAGTGTTTCCCAGAACTTGTTTCTAACGATCTTTCAGCTTATGTTACAAATACCCTTATTCTAGATTTAGATTATTTCCTGGCATTTACCCTGCAATTCCTGAGACCGTGTTAAGCCTCATTAAAAAATGTACACCCAGGCAAGAAGAAATGATGTCATTACCTGGCCCTTCAGATACCACCCACTGTGATTTCAGATTGCTGTGCCCTGGCTTTGCTTTTGCTCCCGTCACTGCTGCTGCACTCGTTAGCATCAGGCTCCAGGAAGGCAGACCTTCAGTTCTGACCGGTGCCCTCCCAACCTGTTGCATTTGCCCCGAGCATATTGGTTTGTTGTAGAAAAAGAAAAAAATTTCAGGCTAACGTTACTCTTCAGGAAAGCTTAACTTCTTCATCACTTGTGCTACGATGAGAAGAGGAAGTTGTTTCAATATTTGCCTTTTGATATTTTATGATTCGGTTCCCTGCAGAACACCCCTACCACAGACTTCCCCGTAAATAAGGTGACCATAAAACGTATTATCCAAATGGGAGGACTTTGGAGAATGAATGGGATGTCAGTGATGCTTATACCTGGACAAAGCCAGGACTCTGTCAGGCACCTTGGGACTTATCATCAGCCTACTTTAATACATAGGTAGTAAATACCAGAGTCACAAAGTCCTAGTCAGCGAACAAGGGCTGTGGCACTCAGTATAAATTCACGTCCTAAATAAAGATACATGGGGAGCTCAGAGAAAATTTAAGTAGGAACAGATTGGGTTTATGTGAGTATCCCAAGTATTTGCCTTACTGTCCATCTGACCCTAACTCATCTTCCTGATGTACCTCCTTACTCATACTTTGTTTTTGTCACACTCATGGAGGTCTCCAGTTGAAAGACAGGTCGAAGCACTTGTACTGGGATGCATGGAATGGAATGGAATGGAATGGAATGGAATAGAATAGAATAGAATAGAATAGAATAGAATGCACACGTTTCTCACAATCTGAAGCGAGATCTAATAGTAGACCTATTGAGTTCTGGGGGAATCCGGCAGTCTATTGCTACCTGTAACTTGACTCATGTCTTTGACAGATGCCAAAGACTGGCTTAATCTGAATTAGTAGTAGCGTGTTTCCTCATAACTGGGGAATAAGTGGCTGAGAACCAAGTTTACCATAAGCTGAGAGCGTTACCAACCTTTTGAATTTTACTGCCTTTACCCATGTAAAGGAAATAAGGCAGTCTACTCTCAGGTACTTTATTTGACTGGTAAAAACATGGTCTTTCATTTGCTTCCCAAGCAGGCCTCCATCCGTCATAAGCTCATCACCATTCCTGCTGGTTGTTCCATTGGAAATGTGGTTTGCCTGAGGCTGCATGATGCATATTGCATCTAGATTGGATCTAGAAGGAAAAACTTTAATCCTTTTGTATGCATCTTTCTGATAACAAAAACCTTTGTTTCAAATTTTCTCTCTCTCCACGAAAGCTTTCCCCCACACCCCGCTACAGTTGTGAAATACGAAGTTCTGATACATCAGATCAGATGGATCTTTGGCAGAGATAAAAACCGCCAAGTGATATGCCTAAATAAAGGAACCCGAGAGAGGCAGAATGTATGAATGGTCATGTGTTTGCACTAGACATAAATCTATCCCAGTTGATGTGCTGGATTTGGAAAATCTGAATGAAGTGCGATAGAGTAGGTGCAACAATTTGTTTTCTTCTGGTCAGGTATGATATGCGCCCCTGACTGCTGTTGGCTTTTTGCTCTCATAGATTGGGGTGAATGTGAAGTCGCTTTTCCCCAATTATTGTTCTGAATTCAATTTTCAGGCCTATGTTAATTATTAGAAAATCAAAATAGCACTTAAAATACAGTAATCACATCATGTTTCCCTCCGTCCCAATTTTCAACTGAACTGGTTGGCACTATTCAGATCAAGGTCAACTGCAGTTTTTGGAATAGTAGAACATATCCTCAGGGTGCTGCACATCATCTCCATCTTTAGAATGAGACAGCCACTCCCCTTGCTTTATTTTCTGTCTGTACAGGTTTTAGTGGACTTTTGAAGACATTCATGGTTTCACGTGTCCAGATGTGGCCTTTAATGGAAAATCACTTTTTCTCACCATCACTGTTTTTTAAGCAAAATACAAAATCCCTTAAAACTTTTATTGTATTCCATGTAATTTAGTGATTTGCACATTGCCTGAAATCAAGACTATGCAAACTCGTCAGGTTCCTCTATTTGAAATTCTAGGTAGGTACCTGTGCTTGAAAAGGAGGGGGGAAATGCAAAATTATGGCTGTGCATTTCAGAAAACAGGTAATGAAATGGGAGGATTCTGAAAGATGTCTTTATCATCCCACATTAAGTCCCAAGTGACATTGAACCTCTTTAACCTGGATGTACTCGTGAAAAATGATCTATAAATTGGATTTTTAGAAAAATGATTTAATCTTCTCAGCAAAATCAGTGTTTTAAAGGCTCATCAAGTGAATATCCTTGGAAAACAAATACTCACCCCTTACTTAATTGGTCTTATGTACTGTTTATAACTCTAGTTTGCTTATGTGAAATATATCTCTTCCTTGTCAACACTTCCGTCTAGGGAAGCTCACCAAGTCTCATGGCATTAAATCACATCATCCTATTGTTGACGCCTGGAGTTAGAGTCCCTGAATTCTACCCTGACTAACAGTGTTTGTTTATTACTACCTTCGTGCCTACTGAACTTCACAGATCTCACATGCTGAAGTGGGAGTTTCCATATCATTCCCAGAGGAACACTGTCCATCTGGTTGCCCAAGCAAAACCTGGGAGATAGTTGCGATTTCTTCTTTTGTCTCTTACTTCTCTCTTGGACTGGTACAATAGCCTCCTGGCTGGTCTGCCGAATGTTCCTGTCCTTTTCTTACTGTGTATTCTTCACCTGTCAGCAAAGGCACACTTCTTGATACATAGAAAAATCATATTGCCCCCGTGTTAAAATGAAAGAACAAAAGGCCTACTTGTTAACAAATGCAGCCAATAAAGAGGAAAATACAGACACTGTGTTAAAACTTTGGTGATTACCACTAAATCTATCTAAATGTCCATTGAAATTGTTTCAGAGAACAGAGTATCAGTGCTATCATCTTGATAAGCTAAATGTGCATATGGTAGATAGATATAGACATGAGTAGAGTTGTGATGGAGATACTGGAATAATATTTCTACAGATGGAAAAGAAATGAGAGAGAACTAATATATTCATCTTTCATTGAAAGACTTCACTTGACACTATGGAATCATCATGTACCATTTCTCACAAACAGAAACTTGAAGAAATAGAAATTCTACGACAGTGAGAAGAAAATTACAAGATGATTCTAAAGTATTTTTTTGTGCCAAAACCTAATGAATGGCTCAAACAATGAAGACCCAGGAAAGGGACAAAAAAGTCTGTCTGAAAGGGCTGCTGTTGGCCAAATCTAGGAAATATGAGTATAACAATGACAATAAGGAGTTGTAACCTGTTAATTAAAATAAGAACACATGATCCTAAGCTGACAATGAGTAAACAAATGTAAACATATACATGTATTGGTACATAGACCAGATAAGGGAGACAGGAAAGCTCTTTTCTACAGTAGAATGCCAGTTAATAAGTGTAGAAGGAGTAAAATGAGAAAAACCACCATTTTTAAATCATTATAGCAATAACTGATCCATAGAGCATATGTAAAAATTAGCTGCATACTAAGAGAGAAAGTCACTTGTAATTCTAATAAGAACATTTGTATCAACCGTATCTAATTTGAGTACAATAATAAATTTAGAAGTTAATGAGAATATTAGAGATGCAATTTTTTAAAAAAGAAGTAATACCAGTATATAGAAGAGGAGAGGAGAGGAAAGGAGAGGAGGCAGGAAGGCAGAAAGCAAGCAAGGAAGCAAGCAAGAAAGAAAGAAAAAAGAGAAAGGAAACAAAGAAGATAAAAAGGAAGGAAGGGAAGATTCCATTTGACTTATTTATAATGTTTTTATTTATAGTGGCATAATTTTACCTAATTTGAGTGAAGTGTACAAAATTCATCTCCCTTTATGTCTCTTTACCTTACACTATTTTTATATGTGTCTTAAATATCTTCTCTACGTTAATTTAGAACCATATCAGTGTGATAATTTTTGCTTCAGTTGCCAAATATATTTGTAAAACTCAAGAGAAGAAGAAAAGATGGTATATTTACCTGTATTTTTGCTTACTGTGTTCTTTCTTCCTTTCTGATGTCCCAAATTACCTTCTTTTACTTACTTACTTACTTATCTGTATTATTTTTTTGGAGAACTTCCTTCAGCCATTCTAGGGTAAGTTTCTGGTGACATAGTCTCTTCTTTTCCTCTATGTGAGAGACTCTTGATTTTTCCATTTATTCCTGAAGGAATTACTGGATTCATTACTGGATACAGGATTCTGACTTGACTCTTCTTTTCTTTCAATATTTGAAAAATGCTGTCACTTTTCTCTGGTCTTTATGATTTCCTTATCAGAAATCCTCTGTCATTTGAATTGTTTTTCCTGTGTAGATAAGGTTTTGTTTCTCTCTGGTTGCTTTCAAGATTTCTTCTTTGTAGTTTAAAATTTTTCAACTCTGATGTTTCTTGTGGTGGATTTCTTTAGGTTTATCTTGTTTGGGGTTTGTGTGAGTTTTTCTTGAATCTGTGATCTTATATATCTTGCCAAAAATCAAGACATTTTCAACCATTATTCTTCACGTACATGTCTATATTTGCCCTTTATCTCCTTCCAGGAGTCCATTGAAATGGGTGGTAGATATTTTGTTATAGTTCCCCGGGTCCCTAAGGCTTTCTCAGTTTGTTTTTTTTTTCCAGTCTATTTTCTCTTTGTTATTCCTATTAAGTTCTCTTATTCTATCTTCTAGTTCAATCCTTCTTTCCTCTGTCTCTTCCAGTCTGCTGCTGAGCCCTTCCAGTTTTTATTCTAGTTATTTTATTTTACAGAAATTATCTTTAGTTCTTAATACTTCCAATTCATTGCTCAGATTTTCTATGTCTTTACTGAGATGATCTCTCTTTTTCTTTGTTTCAAATGTGTTTGTAATTACTCATTGAAGCAATCTTATGATTGCTGCCCTAGCATCTTTTGCAGATAATTCTGACATCCCTGTCATCCTGATATTGACATCCATTGGTTGTCTTCTTTGTCTCCATTTGAAACCTTTTTGGTTCTTGGTACAATGAGTGATTGCTTTTTGATATCTGAGAATTTTACATATTACGTTCTGAGAAGCTGGATTTCATTTAAGCCTTCTGTTTCTGCTGGCTTCCTTTGACATCACTCCATTTGTGCAAGGGAGGGGTACTGCCTCATCACTGCCAGCTGTGGGTGTAAGTACAGGTCCTCACTCCTCCTGAGTTAACGCTGTGTCATTGCTGGGCACAACAGAGGTCCCAGCTCCCCAGTAGGCCCCCACTCTCTGTCCGGTAGAAGTGTCTTGTTACTGCTTCCTGCATAGTCTCCCCTGACTCAAGGTAGGAGGGTCGTTACTACCCGGTAGGGATCAAAGATTCAGCTCCCTACTTACCCTTCTCTGACTGTACCTGCTGTACCTGCTGGGGCAGGGGACTTGAGGCAACTACGTGGATAGGGTGAACTTCTGGGCTTCCCATTCAGCCTTTCCTAGTGAGGTGGGGAGGGGCCACAGGTGCTCTCTACGGTGTTTGCCTTGAGTAGGACAGTTGCTCTCAGCAGTTATCTCACTTGCTAGGCTGCCTCTTTCCTGGCCCTTTGGATAAGTAGTAATTTTTGTTGGAGCTTTGCACCTGTGTCTGTTGGTGTTTCTGGGTTTCTGGCTGCAGCTGTTTTGAGGGAAAAGAAAACCCAGGGAACTCGTTACTGTGTTCTTCCTTGTGTCTCAAGATTTTAAGCTTCCTTCATTCCTCTGCCCTTCAGAATATTCTTCCGTTTGTTTCATGTGTTATGTCCAGAGTTTTCAGTTATACTTAGTGGCAGGAATAGAGAAGAGTATATTCAGTCCATATTTCTGGAGCTAGGAAAGCATACATTTCTTGAAGGGCATATGTCTTTAAAACTATGAATACATTTACCTGGTGACAGTATTATGATAGTAAGTATTTTTTTAAATAAGATATATTTTGTTGATTCATGTTTCGTAATGATTCTAAACCTCATCATAGAATACTTCAACTGAGAAAACTTGCGGATTTATGTAGTCTAATTTTATCACTCTGAATTTTTTTTTGCTTCTCTAATAGCAGCGATATCATTTTCTACATTCATTTATTCATTTATTCGTTCAATTTATTTAGTTATTACTATTCTTGGTACCTGGAATATATCAATGAGATAATAATTCCTACACTAAGGAGCTTATGTGTGTGGAGGTGTTGGATAGGACAGACAATAAAAAGTAAAGCTAATAAAGAGATGTGTTTCACCTATTTTTGTAGGTAATATACTATGGAATTTGTGAAAAAGAGTATGCAACGTAGGGAGAATCTGAAGTACAGGGATAGATTGCAATTTTATTTTATTTTATTTTATTTTTATTTTATTTTATTTTATGTTAATTTATTTTGAGAGAGAATGCATACGCAAGCGGGGGAGGCACAGAGAGGGAAGGAGAGACAGACTCCCAAGCAGGTTCCACACTGCCAGCACAGAGCCTGCCTGGGGCTCTAGCTCCTAAACTGCAAGATCATGACCTGAGCCAAAATCAAGACTCGGACACTTACTGAGCCATCCAGGTGCCCCTATGTTATTTTATTTAAACAAATTTTTTTAACATTTATTTATTTTTGAGAGAAACAGAGCATGAGTGGGAGAGGGGCAGAGAGAGAGGGAGACCCAGAATCAAAAGCAGGCTCCAGGCTCTGAGCTGTCAGCCCAGAGCCCGACGTGGGGCTTGAACTCGTGAGTGGTGAGGTCATGACCTGAGCTGAAGTCGGATGCCCAACCAACTGAGCCACCCAGGAGCCCTGATTTTATTTTATTTTTAAATGTTTGTTTATTTTTGAGAGAGAGAAAGCACGTGAGTGGGAGAGGGGCAGAGAGAGGGGGGTACAGAGGATCCAAAGTGGGCTCTATGCTGACAGCAGTGAGTCTGATGTGGGGCTTGAATTCATGAACCGTGAGATCATGACCTGAGTCAAAGTCAACACTCAACTGACTGAGCCACCCAGGTGCCTGGATAGATTGCAATTTTAAATAGTGGAGTCACATTGGGATTTGTTGAGAGTATAAGATTTGACTAAGAGCTGGAGGAAGGAATGAGAGTTAGCAAAGGGAGATTGAAGAGAGAACATTAGAGCAGAAGAAACAGCTTTGCCCTCTCCGCTGAAAATGGAAGCCAGGACAGTGTCTTGAGCACAGGACTGACAGCCCCCGCTCTACGTTTTGCACAGGCTTGTTCTGGCTAGACTATTGAGAATAGACTATTCTGAGAGGAGACCAGTTAGGGAGGCTGTTGCAGAAATCCAGGTGAGATATTACGGTAACTGAAACCAGAGTAGTATCAATGAAAGTGATGAGCAGTTGTCATTAGGTTTGGGATATATCTTGAAATTAGACCTGACAGGATTTTCAGACCAATTACATATGCAGTGTGAGGGAAAGAGAGTTATCAAGGATGACTCCGAGAGTTTGGGTTGGAACCATCTACAAGAATGGAGATGCTGTCAACTGACAAGCTGGTGGCAAGAGGGTTTGTATCTGGAAATCAGGGGTTCCGTTTCAAATGTGTTGCACTTCAGATGACCACGAGACATGCAAATGAAGACACTGCCAGGCTGTCGGAGAAGGGAGACTGGAATTTGAGGGTCTATGGTCTGGGCCCTGGGGTGTGCTGAATCTACAAAGTAAGGGAAGAAATGGAAAAGATGGGACTAGAGAGGTAGGAGGAAAACCCACAAGTGTGGCAAGCCAAGTAAAGGAGTGGTAGCCAATCAGAAGCCAGGTAAAGAAGGCACAACCGTAAGGACGAAGTGATACACTGTGGTCAGTGCTGCTGGTGACTCCAGGAAAGTGAGAAGGAAGAATCGGTCATTGAATTTAGCATCATGGAGATCATCCAACCTTGACAATAGCAGTTTGGTTGCACCGGTGCCAGGGTAGGAGAGTGATTTAAATATGTTTAGGAGGGAAACGGCAAAGATGAATTGGATTCAATAAGTATAGGCAGTGCTTTCTAGGGGAGCAAAGGAGAGGAAAAGAAATGAGTAGTCGCTGGTACAGGAAAGATAATCGTGTGTGTGTGTGTGTGTGTGTGTGTGTGTGTGTGTGTGTGTGTGTTTGATAAAAGAGATGAGACAGTATTTTTGTATTGTTATGTAAATGATAGAGCAGAGGCAAAATGACATGTAGGAGATAAAGGGGAAGTTGTTGAGTGATGTCCCTCACTAGGAAAAAGGAGATGTTTTGTAGTGCCGAAAGAGAGCTATTGGATTTGACCAAAAGTACAGCTAGCTATGATAACAGACAAAAAATGCAAAGTGTTTGAGTATAGATGGTGGTAGGTAGATATATGTGTTAATGGGGGTGTCTGGAAGCTGTCTTCTTATGTTTTAATTATCTCAGAAAAGTGAAAAGCAGGGACACTGGCCGAGAGTAAAGAGGAGAGAAGAGGTGTTAGGTGTTTGGAGAGAAGAATGAAAAAGACATTTGGAGAATGAGAGAATAATTAACTAGAGACTCAGAAGAAAATTATCAAGACAGTATAAATGACTCTCTTGGGGTTCAAAATCATGAATTTAAATGAGTCCAGGCAACATGGTTGATTTCGTTTCTGAACAGCTATTAATTGCCAAAAAATTTTAATGAGTTAAATTCTGCCTCACCTATTTTCCCTACTTCTGTTCTCTGCAGATACACAGGAAATGTTTAATTCACTTTTTTTTCTTTCATTTCAGCCCAGCAAATAGTTGGAAATCATTATTATGAGCCATCCCCTGCCTATTCTTTCCTAGACTAAGCTTAAATTTCCTTCTTCGGCATGTATACATATTCAGACCCTTCAGTTCCCTGAAGATATGCTTCTCATTATTAAAATATATCCTAAGATGTAGATCCCACTAACTATCTACACCTCCTCATTCATATTGGGCATAAGCACCTGATCTTTCTAGTCTTGGAACGACTATTCGGTTAAGCTGAACACTGTATGTGTAAATATGACAAATTACTTTGCATATAATGGTAGTGTTGTATGCCACAATTTTCTCTGCTTTGGTCCAAGAAAATGATCAAGTTACTCCTACAAATCAAAGCCATTTGAACTTCATCAGGAGACAGTGGAGGGTATATTCTGTGTATCAAGGGAACTGGGTCCCAACGCCAGCTCAGTTCAGTCCGGTAAATGGATTTGAGCAAGTGACCTTTCTCCTCTGAGGCTCTGTTTCCTCACTCCTGTGACTCCTGGCACCAGATGTCACTATGATCGCTCCGCACTGTGCATTTTCCACTGTTTTCTTGGTCCCTTCACCTCCGTCGTGTTAATGCCACTAGAACAGGACATGTCAAACTCAACTAACTCTAGGAGAGTTGGTTCTTTTCTCAGCTTGGAGATGTCCTCATGCTCCCCCTTTCCCCATAGCATGTCTATCTGGATATGACAGGTGCAAAAATAGTTTTAGTTTCTAGAGTGCCTACTTTCATATCATGGGTGAATTTGAATCTGTCCTCAAATGGCTTACACCAACTTTTGGAAACTTTCTTTATTACAACTTGTCAAAATACATGACTACACTTCTGCAGAAATTAGTTTCGTTCTGCATGTTTCTTCTTTAGCAGTAAGCATCAAATGTAACCCAGGAGCGAAGCAGCGATTGATATGTAGACATTGATAGATAGTTTCAATAATACTCAAATAATATTTCTAAGTTTTAAAAATAAACAATATGTCTAATACTCACTATCCTAACATGATTCTTATCCAAGACCAGTAAGATGTGCTGGCTATTTTACGAATAATGGAAGTAGGACTTTATTTTGCTGCAGTCTGCTGACGTATATTTGACATAATTACAAAATAAAGTTCTCAGTGTCATTGTTTTTAAAATGTACTCAGATAAAAGAGAAGAGATGAATCAACAACATGGGGTAAGAATAATCCCTGTGGTTAGAATATAGCCCGTTTGGCATCTGTCAGCCCCTATACTCCCCCAGTACATAGATTGAAATCCCCTTGGACTTTGGAATTACATGTGTCTGTTGTGTTACTGAATGGGGGACTGGTGCCTTAGTAATCCTAGTACAACAGTTATGTATATCCTGTCTCTGTCTGCATCATTGACACTACAACGACCATTTGTGTTTCAATAGTGTTATTTGTTTTGTTTTGTTTTAGCTGAGATACGTGACCAGCAAAAGTAGTTGGATCTCCAAGTTCCCTTTACTATGGGAATATTTAGAAGTGTCATAGATTCTTTCCGTCAGAATACTTGCAATGTTTAGATTATTGTGAGTTTTAACCATGATAGTCCAAGCATAGAAAAGCTTTTCTTGGGGCGCCTGGGTGGCGCAGTCGGTTAAGCGTCCGACTTCAGCCAGGTCACCATCTCGCGGTCCGTGAGTTCGAGCCCTGCGTCGGGCTCTGGGCTGATGGCTCAGAGCCTGGAGCCTGTTTCCGGTTCTGTGTCTCCCTCTCTCTCTGCCCCTCCCCCCGTTCATGCTCTGTCTCTCTCTGTCCCAAAAATAAATAAACGTTGAAAAAAAAAAAATTTTAAAAAAAAAAAGAAAAGCTTTTCTTGACTTGTTATAGCCTAAGTTTCATTTATTCACTAATTCAATCTTTGGTGGTTGTTTTTTTGTTTGTTTGTTTTTGTTTTTGTGTTGGCTGGCTTCAGCAGTCTCTCCAAGTAGATAGAATATTTTTGGTCTTTCTTATATTCCCAAATATCAAAATTTGGTGCTTTTGATAATCCTAGCTTATTTGATTTCTGAGTATTCAACAGAAAGTCTTTAATGAATTGAGGGAAAGTGTAATTGCAAAGGATTCAAAAGGTGAAAACTCAGGTGTATACACAAGTATAATAAAAGTAGACCTCTGGGTTTACAAAAGTTGGTCATTTAGTTTGTTGGAAACAGTAATTTGTAGATCTGTTTTTGTTTTAACTCAGTGCCCCGTATATGAAGAAAAATCATTTTCAGAGGCAAATATCACATAAATAACTATTTAAAAAGTATTTTTTTATAGACCCACCTCTATCTACACAAAAAGAGCTAATTTCCTGTGAAACTTTTGTATCATTGATAGCTAATGTGGGCTTCAAGGAAAAATTAAAGTATTAAAACAAGCAAAACTTCCTATGTTTCACTGAAAATACCTCTTATGGGACTTGCCCTGCTAGAACCAGAGCCTCTTATGGAATGACACTTTCCTACTCATTATGTGTTGCTAACACCGGCCCAAAGATTCTTTATCAGAGTAATCGGGCTTTGCAAGATATTATGCAGGCTTAAAATCTGGTAATAAGGGTAAGGACAAAGTGTAGAATATAGCTTTGCTCTATACTGCAAGTGGGAAAATAAATGTGTTTACCATTTGTGGAGGAAACTTGGTCAACCTACCAAAAGCAATTAGTTAGGATATGCTAAGACCCATGAATTTCACATCTAGGAATAATATCTCAAGGAATATTTTGGAAAGTTAGCAAAGCTAACACGTCCATGAGTTTTCATCATGCTGTAGTTTACATCCGCATAATTTTCTAAACTTTCTGTTGGTAAGGAACTATTTACATGGATTATATTATATCCGTATAAATGAATACCGACCAACTGTTAAGACTACTGAACTGTAAATTTCCAGCTCTTCAAGGATATCTAATATGCATCATAAACCTACAGGATTAAAAGAGAATTTTTCACTCAAGCCCCTACAATTCTGTTCTTCTAGTTTTTTTTCCTTTCAGTAACACTGCCATATTCCTAGCTGTTAAAGGTAAATATGTATAGTTCTGCTGTCTGATACTCTGCTATTAAGCTCTTGAAGTGTGGCTGATCCAAATTACGACGTTTATAAGTATGAGCATATAATGTATATATGTGTATACATGTGTTTACCTATACAGTGTGTATATATAGATATGTGTATATATACAACATACACATATATTTCTAGAGCCATACCATGGGATATTATTCAGCTTTAAAAAACCAATTCTGCCATGCATGACAATATGGATGAACCTGGAGGACATTATGCTGAGTGCAACGAGCCAGTCACAGAAAGACAAATACTGTACGATTCCACTTACATGAAGGATGTGAATAGCCACCCTCAGAGAAACAGCGTAGAATGGTGGATGCCGAAAGCTGGGGCAGAGGGGATGGTTTGCTAAATCAACAGGCGTAAATGTCAGTTAAGCAAGGTGAGTAAGTTCTCGAGATCTCCTGTACAACACTGAACCTATGGTTGACAATGTGGCACACTTAAAATTTTGGCACAGCGGATCTCACGTTGAATGTTCTTATCACAACGACAAAAGAGAAAAATAACTCACGACTCG
Organism: Lynx rufus; assembly: GCF_022079265.1. Taxonomy (NCBI): domain Eukaryota; kingdom Metazoa; phylum Chordata; class Mammalia; order Carnivora; family Felidae; genus Lynx; species Lynx rufus. Next base: position 7,949,125 of record NW_025814889.1, on the reverse strand, counting down.
TATCTTTTATTTAAACTGCAATTTGTATTGACTTGGCACGCTGTACGATAGATTCCGTGAAACAGATCCTCACACAGCAATGCTAATTAGAGGCAATGTCATTTTGATCTGATGCTTTGTCACCTGGCAACGTGCTTATTTCAGACATCGCCGGTTACTCTAAGTATTACTGTACACAGTTACTGCATCTAATGGGGCAGATCAAGTTTGGTTTGCAAAAGCATGGTATTTCAGTGTTTGCCATCAGTATGAGAAGTAGAGAAATGATTTTAAAAGGTGTGCTATCGTTGGGAAAATACATAGTTCCGCCTTTATAGCCCTGAGAGAAATGTCTCAAAGTCACCACAAAAGGAAGGTAATATTGAACAGGAGCTAGGACATTTTGAACTCAGAGTAAACTGAAATTCTTTACCTCACAAATAAGCTAGTGGTCCAAGACTCCTAACATCAAATAATTTTTCAAATGAGGAATAACAGTGAATATTCATTTGAAAATAAAGACAGAATTTAAGCAGGTAGGATTTAATTAACCAAACTGGAACATGGCCAGAACCTCTTCAGCTAACATCTCTGCTCATTAATAGATAACATTATTCCTGCCCTGCTAAACCCGATGTCAGGAACAGAAAACATCCTTGCTTCCCTTCCTCATTGGTAAATATCCAAAACTAAATAGGATATTAAAATGCACACATTTCAAATGAAAAATGTGTCTCTGTAAGAGAGGTGTAGCCACTTTCCCACTGGTAAGCTGTTCGCCATGGGGATGTATCAGCACTAAAATATGAAACCAAGTAATATAATGACTACTGCTAATACTACGGTGGACTTGTCATGTTTCATCTACTGAGCACCTGTCCCCTTCCCTTCTTCTCCAAGTTGCATCCCACTTTTGAAGGAACTGCCTCCCGCCTGGTCCTTCCAATAACGTGATTCTGGTGGAAACTGTGTCCCTGCCCACAGTGCCAACCAGCAGTGGATGTGGAATCCACGCTAGGTTATTTCCCAGGATATTTCAAAATGCGTGTATCAGGAGAGTGGCCTTTTATTCTCTGATAGGGAATTTGGGAAGCTGGGGCCCCAGGCACCTGCTGGTACATATTCGAGGTTCATGCAGCAGTGGGTCTCAGAGGATGATGCAGACACAAAGGATGAGCTGAGAAAACATGCCGGGAGACAGCCAGGATGGGAATTGAAGGTGGGATCCCAGTCCCTAGAGTCTCCGGAATTCATTTCTACCTTCCCAGATTTGGTGGTTTAGTTATTCCCATAATCCTGCTAGCTGTCCCCAGTAGTTCCACACACTCACACACCCTGTCTCTGTTTAAGTTCATGCATGTTGTCAGTTGCAATAAAAAGGTCTGTGTCACCTACAAAGCACACAGGAGCTATATAAATAGGTAACAATGAATTCATTTCTATTTTTCAACATAAACGACATGCTGGCTCAGGAGAGAGGCCGTATGATCGTTGTGCCGCAGGATTTCATGGAAAACCACCACTCAATTTTATTTCACAGAACAGTCACCCCTTCTAGCCCTATTTGAGTTAACACCAAAGGCCTTCTAAAAGAATGTAAATATGATGTCTTTATTCAGCAGTTTTCCTAAGTTTAAGCAGATCAGACCAAGACTTTTGATGAATTCTTATGATGTTTGCATGTCCTTTCACATGAGAAAACAGAGTTTATCTGAACATATTTCGGTGAGAGGGTTATTGAGTGACCCTAAGATTTGCAACAACAACAAAACTGTCTAGCATTTGAAAATAGATTAATATGTGGCAGGGACATCTGGGTGGCTCAGTCAGTTAAGCGTCTGACCTTTGGTTTCAGCTCGGGTCTTGATCTCATGGTTCGGGGGATCGAGCCCCACGTCGGGCTCTCAGTGCTAACAGTGGGGAACCTGCTTGGGATTCTCTCTCCCTCTTTCTCTGCCCCTCCCCCACTCATGAATGCTCTCTCTCAGAATAAAAAAATAAATTTGAACGAACAAAAAAAGAAAATAGATTCATACCTTGGGAATTCTCAAACACTTACCTATTACCTATGAGTAGATGGGTTCACTACCACAAAATTGTTTAAAGTAAGTTAGGATATATCTGTTGCAGGCAGACATCATTCATGTATTTAGTAAATATTTTTTCCATACCTTCTATATGCCAGACATTGTGAGAGGCACTGAAATTACAGGGCTAAATCCCCCTGCTACCGATGTTTAGGGTATCACGGTCCCATAGAAATACAGTGAGAGCCACAAACTCAAGCTACATCTGTCCTGGTAGATTTTTTTAAAAAGAGATTTTAAAAAGTTGTAAGAAATGAATTTGAACAAATGATTTCCTTCAACGCAGTTTATTTAAAATATTATCATTTCAACATGTAAATAAAATTTTAAAATATTAGTGAGATACTTTATATCTTTTCACACTAACTACTTAAAACCCATCATGTAATTTATACTTGGGGCACCTTCGATTTAGACCAGCCGTATTTCAAATGCCCACCAGCCACACATGGCTGATGGCTGTCATACTAGGCATCAGAGTTCTGTAGACCAAAAAGAGATCATGTTTTTATTGAGGGCCAGAATCAACAGCCTTACAAGATATAGTACTGTGATGATCCCCATTTTATCAATAAGGTAGTTGAGCAACAAGAATTTAATTTGTCTAAGGTCATACAGCGTTCGAGTGCTTCAGTGGTCTATTTCTACACAGCAAACCACCCCAAAACTTGGTTGCTTAAGACAATGATTTATTATTTCATCCTGTCTTATGGGTTGACCTGGCTCAGCTGAGAGGTCCCTTACCGTGCCTGTAAAATTACAGCTTGGGCTGGAGTCATGTAAGGGCCCAGCTGGGTGGAGAAGGATGTTAGCTGCCTCAGTCACATGTGCGGTGCCTCGGCCGGGATGGCTACAAAAGCTGGGTTCTTGACAGGTTTCTCTCTCTCTCCCTCCATGTGGCTTTCTGTTGGGCTTGTTTAGGCTTCCATACAGCACGGAAGTCTCATGGTGGTTGAGTTGTTAGAGAGTGCCTGGTCTCCCCAGAGAAGATATCCCAAGGGTTCTGCGGGGAGGCTGCAAGATTTCTTAGGATTCAGTCTCAGAAGTCACTTCTGTCACATTTTGTTGCTCAAAAAGTTGAGTCTCCGGGCTAGCGCAGATTCAGCGGGAGGGGACATGCACCCTGGGAACCTGGTAGAACGGTTTATGGACAATCTGTCTTTGGAGATGCATTTCTATAGTAAGTAGTAGAGTAAGAATTTAAACCAGTGTCAGAAACCATCTATTTAAGGGGCGCCTGGGTGGCTCAGTCGGTTAAGCATCTGACTTGGGCTCAGGTCATGACCTTCCTATTTGTGAGTTCGAGCCCCGCGTCGGGCTCTGAGCCTGGAGCCTGCTTCGGGTTCTGTGTCTCCCTCTCTCTCTTCCCCTCCCCTGCTCATGCTCTGTCTCTCTATCTGTATCTCAAAAAAAAAAATAAATAATGATAAACATTAAATTAAAAAAAAATAAACCATATACTTAATAACTGTGGTATGTTGCTTTTCATCCTAATATCTTACATATTTTTGCATTCCCCAACACCTAGCGTTTTTAAAAAGTTTTCTTTTTTTTTCCTGAAAAATAGCCAATTGCATGGATAGACCACAATACCTAATATTGTGCCTAGAACATAACATGTGCTCCATGATGCTTGCAAACTAAAGGACTAGATGCTGGTTTGTACAATCTGTTTATCTTTGTCTACAGTGTCTGAGATTTTCATTGTGAGAACAGTGCAACAAAAATACCTAAGTCCTCAAGACCTTCAAATCACATAATAGTGTACTACAGGGAACATTATAAACTTTTTTTTAAGTTTATTTATTTATTTTGAGAGAGAGAGAGAGAGAGAGAGCGCGCGCAGGGGAAAAGGAGAGAAGGAGAGAGAATCCCATGCAGGTTCCATGCTGCAAGCACAGAGCCTGATGCAGGGCTCGAACTCACAAACCATGAGATCGTGGCCTGAGCCCAAGTCAAGAGTTGGATGCTTAACTGACTGAGCCACCCGGGCATCCCTAACATTGTAAGTTTTTATGCTGCTTGAAATCAATACTCGGGTCTTAGTCTTCTTGGATTGCTCTTTACTGAGTAGAGGAGTATGTATTTAGTGCGTGCTTGATAAATATGTAGAATTTTGAAAGATATAAAAAGAAGTCCAACAGAATCCTACAGTCAAGGAAGCCTGGGAAGTATGGGTACAGACTTCCAGGCTATTGTGGTGGCAGAGTTTAGCTTGATGTCGATGGTGTTTAATAGCAACAGATATCAACATACTAAGTTACCTGTCCTACTGTGCAAATATGTTTTGAAATATATTCTGGCTACCCAGCCAGCAGCTTGAGATGTAAAGCATACATAGTATGTGGCATGTGCTTTGACACTTGAATTCTAAACACCCGTACAATTTGTCCTGCCAAAGGTGCTACTGTTGGCCAGAAACCTTCTATTCATCTGACAGTGAACTAGAGGGAATTGGGGCTATGTTATCTTCTTCCAATGTTTAACAAAAACTACCACCCATGTTAAATCATTATCACTATAAAATATTTATAGGCAGAAGACATGTAGATCCTTTGAAGACTTCATTATGAAGAAAACACAATAGTGTTTAATAGACACAAATGGCAACTTTGTATCGATTGCCTACAGCAATAAGGAAAAACTTGAGTGAAAAATTCCCATTTCCCTAATTATTATCACTCTGTACTGACCGGGGCTTCTCCCAGATCTTGTTAGACACATTTCCACACTGGGGTTTAATGCTGGAGCAAGACATGAAGACCTTCCTCTTTCTTTTTAAGACAATCCGAACTTTTCATAATGATTTTGAGAAAAAGATTAGCTAACAGACCAAGATACATTTTTGTGCAGGACCTCGTATGGTGCAGTGTTGTTACTCATCTAGTTTCACTGGGGAGTATGGAATCTCTTCACACAGATAAATTCCAACGATTTAAGGTAATCACCTTATCTATGAATATTACATCTCTCTTATGGCATGACTGAGAAGCCCTGCATTTTTACTTCTAAAACACTAAGAACAGTGTGTGGCACATGATTAATTCTTAATAAATGTTGGAAATTATTGTGATTATTACCATCTACATCATTAAATCATGTCTTTAAAGAGGCTTAGATGATTTTCTGTACAACTGTTTGTTTTAATATAGGCATATTAGTATTATTCATTATATTTTCTTCTTTAAGGACTGTCTTTCAGTTAGCGCTGGTGAATTACATTTTAATTACATACCTGCAGATATTTATCCTAAGTTTCCATTCTCCAAAATGTAAAGAAGGAGCATTTCCATCATGGTCATTCTTAGTTTGCACTGTTGCCTGGAAATAAGCTTTGTATCTAAAGTACACGGGCTTGGGGCGCCCGGGTGGCTCAGTTGGTTGAGCGTCCGACTTTGGCTCAGGTCATGATCTCATAGCTAGTGAGTTCGAGCCCCGCGTTGGGCTCTGTGCTGACAGCTCGGGGCCTGGAGCCTGCTTCTGCTTCTGTGTCTCCCTCTCTCTCTGCCCCTAACCCACTCGCATTCTGTCTCTGTCTCTCTCAAAAATAAATAAACATTAAAAAATAAAAAATAAAGTACACAGGCTTGACATACCAAAAAAAATCATAAATAGGTTTTGATGGGTCTTTGCAAAGCTATAACCAATTATTGATCTGAAATCCTGCTTAGCCACAACAGAATACTCTGTCATCAATTACATTGGGGGGTCTAACCTGTAGATAGAAGACATGAAAAACCCGAGTTAATGACTTTTTCAACTGGCCAAATGATATCCCTGGGGGCGAAATGTAATCCTGACTGTCAGTAATTTCCAGTTGTTGCTGCCACACTCCCGCTTCTGGGGGGGCGGGGGGGGGGGTGCGCAGGGCTTCTCACTGCTGAGCCAACAAGCTACTGGAGACCATCACTTAGCTTCCAAAATAAAAGACCGATGCAAGCCATTTTTTCTCTCTCTCTTCCAAATACTACTGATCTTCCTATTTCCATGGTAACCGACTCCTGCTGGCATGATCAAGAAAAAACTGATTTGGGATTTTAATTAATTGCTTAGAAATGGAAATGTAACAGGGACTGGCAGTTCAACTAAGCACATTTTGCAAAGTGAATAAAAATAGAGTTTCTGAAATACTTGAAATTGTTTCAGTGGCTATAGCACATCTTTTGCAGACACCTTAATTTATTCCATTCTCCAAAATAAATCTGCCAAATGTACTAAGCCATTTTGTCAACACAAATCATTTTGGCAAATACTTTAATCCCTCTTCTAAACAAAATGCATTGTAATTTAAAAAATCTAACCCATCGGTGTGAACCCACTGGGTTCCATCTGAAAATACTTCTGAGATATTAGTAGATCATGTTTAAAGGAGCTGTCATCTCCTGTTGGTGAAGGAGGCCCCCTATTCCTGTTGCCCTGCTTACAAGTAAATTCCCTGAATTTCACCCACCACAGAAGTAGCTCCTACCATTTGTAGACAAGAAAGCTGTAAGGTAATCTTTTTGCACGCAGGTTAGGAGCATGGGCTCTGGAGCTAGGTGGAACAGGTTCAAATCTTGGCTCCTTCTTACTAGCTGTATTACCGGGGGTAAGTCTCTTAATCAGTCAGCACCTCCGATTCCTCATCTGTAAAATGAGTAACCACTTACAAGACTGCTGTGAGAATTACATGCATTAATAAATGGAAAGTCCGGAATGGTACCTAGAAGATAGTAAAGACTTCATAAATGCAACTTACTTTTATTAATATTTTATATTAATATATTTTAATCTATATGTAAACTCGATTTTGGATTTCCTATAATACTTGGTCTTACATGTTCCCTGTAGAACTATAATACACGAAGAATTGGTTAAAAATCATTTTCTGTTACAAGGTCTGAGCTGTCTTTTCTTTAGAGAAATATTAATTCGTGCTATAAGCTACACAAAGCAAAAAAAAAGTCATCTCATGCCAAATAAATGACTATTAAAGATTTCAAAGTGAAATTTTCTCCAGTAAAGAGGAGTGATGTGATTCCAAGGTATTTCTGGGATAAGTACCACTCTTGCTTGATTTGCAAGTGTTTTCATTCTGCAAAAACACTATATTCTCACAGGCACCAAGGAAACAAGAATAGTAATTAAACAAATATTATTTATCATGGTCAGCTGATAGAATATTCTGATTGACCGCTCTTGTGAATGTAGAATTGGCATAGATCACACTATATTAACATATTTTTTAAATGTATACAATAAGCTCTATGTCAAAGATAGTTTAATACACTCAAAATTACCTGAAGGAACAGTTCCAATTGAATACAGCCTTTCTCCCTCGTTAGTTGAGGATCTTGATCAAGAGTCCCGTGTGCCATTTATTCCATATGTTACTATTATCATCATCACTGAACAACAACAGGAGCAAATTTATATGGAACTAGACACTGTAAAGAAAAAACCATGTTGCGCTCACAATTAAAAGGAACATGGGATCCCTTTTCTGTAGAAGTGTTCACAAATACGACAAGCAACTGAAGCAAGGTGAACAAAATTGGTTAAGAGTTAAATGTAGGTCAGTTATAGAACTAACCATCACTCAAGTATTGGCTTCTTCCTTCAGGCCATCTCTCGTAGTAAATTCTGTTAATTAGTGAATTTGCAGTGTGTTCCCCCAGCGTCTTGTACTTGCAATTCTGTGACATTCATCACACTTGTAATTGCTCATCTAACATAGATCTTTCTTGCTGAAGCATCTCTGTGAAGCTGGGGAAAATACTGTCTAGTTCATGTCTGCATCCTGACTGTAATTCATGGATGACAGTAGGGGTTGAATAAATTTTTATTCATAAAAATTGACATTGAATGATTGACCAGTTTCCAAAGCCTTCCTGGGAACATACGTGTGGCTACTAATTATGCAGCATCTCACTAGAAGATGAGCTCTATGTATCTCCATGTATCTCAGCTTCTAGAATAGGACCTGTGCATAGTAGGTACTTACAATACTTGGTGAACGAATGAATAAATGAATGAGCATGAGACATATGAAAATACTGTCAATATTAGAAAATTTAATCCCAGGCTATGAGTAAGAAATAATGCATCATACCTGAGATAAAAGGTAAATTTCTTGGGGCCCCTGGGTGGCTCAGTCGGTTGAGGGTCCGACTTCAGCTCAGGTCATGATCTCGTGGTTTGTAAATTGGAGTCCCCTGTCAGACTCTGGGCTGACAGCTCAGAGCCTGGAGCCTGCTTGGATTCTGTGTCTGCCTCTGTCTCTGCCCCTCCCCTATTCATGCTCTGTTCTGTCTCTCAAAAATGAATAAACGTTAAAAACAATTTTTTTAAGTAAATTTCTTATCTTCTGCCATTGTATCCATATTATAATTAGTTCCTTTTATTCATAAATGTATGGGCTAAGGACATATTCTAGGTCATTCATGCTAGCCTGGATATCAGATTGCTCTTATAAATGTCCCCTAAGAAATACCTCTTTCCATGGGTAAGATGACTATATGGTTGAACAATTATATTATCGACTTGAACTGCTAATCTTAGGAGCACGAAGCAACGGAGAAAGAGGCAAGAATGGAAAATCTCCAAATAATTCTGGCATTGAGGAAGGCATAAAACTCCCAGGTCTAGGAATGATGGTTCTTCTAACCTCAACTTAAAAAAAAATTACTTATTGATGAAATAGTGTACATGGTATGTATTCTCTTTTCTGCTTACCTTAAAAAGTGTTATTGAAATATAAATTAACATACATTAAACTGCCCATGTTTAAAGCATACAATCCGAAGTCCTGATGGAGGTACACACCCATGAAACTGTCATCAAAATCAAGATAATGAATATAGCCATTACTCGAAAAGTTTCCTCCTGCCCCCTCCCATCATCCCCAGGCAACCACTGGCTTGCTGTCTGTCATTATCAATTATTTTGAATTTTCTTTCATGCAGTTGTATTTTTTTGAGCTGCTTCCATGTTATTTTATGCATCAAGTGTTCATTTCATTCCTTTTTACTACTAAGTAGAATTTAACTGTATAGACATACAACAATATGTACATTTATCTCTTGGTGAACATTTGAGTGTATTCTGATTTGGGCCATTGCAAGTAAAGCTGCTGTGAACTTATTCATGTATGAGCCTGGTTGGACACATACTTTCATTTCCTTTGGGTAAATACTAAGGACTGGGCTACATCATAAGTCCATGTTTATATTTTAAGAAACCACCAAAGTGTTTTTCCAAGGGTATTGTACCATTTCTTAGATACTACTGGGTTCTTTCAGAAGCACCAGAATATAAAAGTGTTTTCAGATCATAAAAGTAAAATAAATACATAAAATCTTAATTGCACATTTAAAATCACATAATATATTACTTTAAAAACTGTTTTCCCAAGGTTTTCTGTGTTCAATTTCTAATGTTACTTAGTCTATCTGTCAGGCACAAGAGGAAGACAAAAATGCATTTTAATGAACCATGTAATTAATTTTTTTATTAAATTCCCAAACAAAAGTTTGATGGAGCACATTCACATTGTTGGGAAATGGGTGTTTGAACTTCTTTGAGTTGTCCAATCACCATAATAATCCGCTCTATTCTGTGTATCGTAGGCTCCCTCCATTATGAAATGACGTAGAAGGACTCTGAGTAAATTTTGGCAACACAGAAATGCAGCACATAAGAATTGAATGATTTAATTTGGTAAACTGATAATATATGAAGACTGTCAGATGAATTTAAAGTGCAGCACGCTGAGGTGAACTAAGCGTTTGAAAGAACTACAGTTATCGGTGGTATTTAGTCTTGTAATGTAGATGCTTCACCTCTATCATCAGGGGGTAGAGAACATATCTCAGGAAGAGTTTCAAAGCAAACCCCTAACACACACTGTGATAATAGTCGTAGTTCATAATAGGTGCACCAAAATTTAGAAAGACCCAACTCAGACCCCATCCGAGGCCCCAACCTCCAGTCAGCTGATAGAAAATATAAAATTAAGAAGCTCCAAGGTGACTTGGCCTTGAACACTGGTGATGATTCATTTCACTTGCAAAACAGGCTTGTTGACTGGGCAGGAGTCCAGCTCAAGTTGTTCATCTTCATCTTTTTTTGTTTTTTTTTGGGGGGGGGTTGGGGGTCACTGCAAGAAAGTGAGCAGTGATAACAATTAATGTCAAAAGATGTTGCATCTTCAAAGCAAAGAAGCTACATCTGAAAGAGTACTTCCCTAGCAAAGCGAAGAAAAACACCAAAATATATACCACGATTTTTGTATGGGTTTCACCTCCCTGTGAAAGAAGTTAAATGAGGGCAAAGCAAAATGAAATAGAGCTTTAGATTCTTGAAGTGAAAGAAGACAGCTCCTGGAAAGAACAGAAAGTCAAATTCCCAGCAGCACCTCAGTGTGGACCACCACTTCAGGCAGAACAACACAACCTTGTTAACTAGATACGAGATGTAGACTGTGCTCGTACTCAGCTCTGTGTTTTCCCACTTGACAAAAACAAATGCAGATAATAATGACATTACCGGCCAATGCAATTGGAAAGGAACTAATGGGGGGAAATGTGGACAAGGTGAATGAGACTTGTCCATATTTAAAATATTCTGGAAGGTAACGTCAACAGCGTCAATGTTTTCAATAGTAGTCATTTTTATGTTTTCAGTGTTATGGCTGATAAGTCAATTTTCCCAACACACCCAGAACTTTAAAAAGAAAACATGGTCCGTACTCTTAGTTGAAGTATTTATAGAATAAGAAATCAAGTGGCAAATATTAAGGAAATAGAAACTAAACAATAAGCTGATGGTTGCAAAAAAAAAAGTGGGGGGGGGGGAATGAGAGATATCGGAAAATGACAACAAAAAGCCTTTGAATACATAATTTTTTTTTTTTTTTGAAAGAGCGAGTGTGTTCAGGGGAGGGGCAGAGAGAGAGGGTGAGAGAATCCTAAGCAGGCTCAACGCCCAGCACGGAGCCTGATGCGGGGCCCCACCTCACGACTGTGAGATCATGACCCGAGCCGAAATCAGGAGTCGAACACCTAATCGACCGAGCCACCCAGGCGCCCCTGCATGAAACTATTTTCAAGGTATATATTTTGATAAGAACCATTTATAAAAGCTCACATACATTAAATATATATCACTGTGTTTGTTTTTATACATGCCTATATCTGTCTGGGCTGTGCTTATTTAATTTCTACTCCAGTTTTGTCACACTATTTGTCCTAATCCACGACGAGCCTACAGGTAGTGTCATAATCGTGAAGATTAAGGATGTGCTTTTATTTTGTATTTCCCTCCCCTTATACCCTCACATAAGTCTTGGTTTCACTGTGATCTTCCACCTGATAAATCTCTGGGTCTCGGAACTTTGTTTTACCTTCTTGGCTTCTACCTGAAGTGTGCGTAGAGGTGTGTGTGGAGGTGGGAGGTGGGAGGTGGGGGGAGCACAGGGGTGCCGGGGCGGAAGGGAGGGGGAGCTAATAATTTTAGACGCTACCTGCGTGCCAGGCCCTGTGATACATTGGACACCATCGGCCTATGGAATGCTGCTTAAAAATGCGTGAAAGGACGGAAGTTTTCTCTTTTGACACGAACTCTCTGTTTCGTCTGTTGCAATCACAGGAACCTAACTGTGGCTTCAGAACTCAAATACTATACATTTTCTACTAAAAAGAGCCCGTGTGGCCTGAAGACATTTTCTTTGTTGTGCTTTTTCTTCTGTTGATTCCATCTTATCCCCCTAAATATATATTTGGAAAGTCAAAAGGAGGAGCGTTCATTCCAGATGACCTTCATCCCACCGGGAGAGGAGGCTGGCCCGCTCAGAAACAGTTCAGGACTAAGGGTTCGAGTGCTATGTGGAGGCATTTCTCAGGATCCAGTTTGCAACCTTGATCTGTCTCATCTGTTTCCTCTCTTTGCATTGGCTCACCATAAAACAAATGTTTGATAAAGTTGAAGTCAGTGAAAGTGGCTCCTTGGTGGATTGTGTTGGAAACCTCCGATTTCCATTCCAGACCATTCCTAGAGCTCTCGCTATTTATTTCTCTTGCAATATAACCTTCCAACTTATGCAGAAGTATCTCTTGTGCTCTGGGTTACTGACTCTATGATTAGCAATAATTTTAAATTGGAATACCCCTTGACATGGCTTTCAGAAGTCTGTATTATTCGAAGTTTAGTGTGGTCTTTGAGATTTAAAACATATAGGAAGAACTTGGCTCTACCTGGAGTTAATAACTAAAAATTCCATATACTCCTACACGATATACATGTATTAATCTCCCTGAGAAAGATGAGACTAATTTAAGAACTTCCCACATATTGAGAACAGTTCACAGAAACTTACCAGCTGCTTCTTTATGTAAGATAGGATCTAGGGGTTCAGCGTATGTGCAGAATGCCAATTAAAACACTGCATACCTTGAGGGCATTAATATGGAGCAAAAGAGAATGACTGATGGGAAGGTCGAAACAAACTCAGAGAAAGAAAAGTAGTGCCTGATAAAGAATAACCTGCATTATCTTCTGCAACAACCCGCCAACTTGGAGAAAATTACTGTATAAATAGGGATGCTGTTAGCTGAGCTCTTATCCAGCTCTCGAGTTTCTGTGATAGTCAACTTCTGAAAATGAGCGAAGTGACTTAGGAAATCAGCCACTTGCTCTCTTCCTACTGGGACAGTCGATCCAGGTCTCCTGGTTCTCGAAGGCAATGAGACACAGAGCCAGTGGATTGACAGGAGTGGAGCGGCCAAGTGTTCTAACTGGAGCCGGAGTTCACATTCCAGTTAAAAGTTCAATAGCCACAGAAGACACTGGCATTCTTAAGACGCATTAAATGTGTCTACTTTTAGTTTTTTTTTTCCTGAAATAATTACAAATTTATATGGCCTATGATAGTTACATTTATGTTTTATGAAGTTGTACACATCAGCACTTGAATTTCTGGAAAATAACCGCCTCTACTTAAGCAATCAGTTCTTTGTTAATACAGCTGAAAACAGTGGGTGGGCCCTTTTTTTTTTCAGGTGAGAAAAAGCAGGCTGAGAAATGAACACCTCACATTGCTTCTGTTTGTTTGAGGCTTTTATCCTCAGGGCTGCGTTCTCTTGGCTGGACGTACCTGTTGATCACACTGCTTAACTGCAATTATTCCAGACAGCTTTTTGGCTCCCAGTGTTGTTTCATAGGCTTCATAAATCATACAAATTATTACCGCAATAGAAAACTATAATTACCCACAAACCCTGACATGCCAAAATGTGTATTAATTAGATAAGGTAATAAATACTTTACTGCACGTAGCTATAATTATTACCTCAAAAATGACATATATACATATACCATCTTGATATCATGCAGCAAATGATTCAATATAATGTTGGTTCATAAGAGAATTGTTATCTAATTTGATTAATTAGTAAATGCTTTTTTTTGCAAGGTGTTTCAAATATGAGAAATGATGTAGAATGGTTAAGTTTCGAAGTTAATATTATGATCAAACGAGATCCAAGCTGTAATTTGCGGAGGGATTTCCTGGGGGGATAATTTATAAAAGTTTACAAATTCTTAGTTCTAAATTTGGGCTTATGTAGAAAGTCTCAAGAATGATGATTACATAGGAAATTTTGTTCAGTTCATTTCTATAATAGTATCAAATAATTTATTCATTATTTGAAAAATGTGAAGAAAACCTGCTGGTAGACGCAAGCATAATGTTTCAAGCGCTTTGTATGCACTCGTTTAGTGTGAAATTTCCACGTAGGAAGAAATTCCAGAGTAGATTTGAAAGAACGCACTTGATTAAGGAACATGCATATAAACGCTCAGTGCATAATATAGTGTTCTGACACACTTCAGTGATATGTGAGTTCAGCTGTAGGATAGGATGAGATAGAGTAGTGCAATCGTCGTCCAGTCTCTGCTACATCCTGGTTTATTCAACCCAACCTCTTGGGTTCCAACTCAGGCTCTTCAATATGCAGAAAAAATGGCTTTTAATCTTCACGTTCTACATATTGTGTATAATATCTTTACTTGCATCTCAGTGGATACCTGTAACACGTTACATCACAATAATTTTCAGGCTAAAGAACATAGAAGAACATTAAGGTTTGTGGAAGGGAGACATAAGTCAACTCAACTCGTGCTGGGTTAAATCCATCTCAAAAAACGTTAACATCAGTGGCTTTCCATTTAGATAGAGTTATTCTCAAAAAACCTTTAATATGAAGAAATGATAATACAAACTATTTTATATTTTCCTATCTAGATAATTATTTCCATGATTATTTATTTATTGTAGTTGTATGAATTCAAAGATAATTGGCTCATCTGTCCTCATTTTATTATTATTGAGAAATGAGTAGGGTTGTCATATTAGAGGAAAATCACATTGCAGGTAACACATGAGCTATTCCACTGTAGAGTGTCCTCGAAAACATAGAGACTCTCTTATGGAGACTGTTGAAGGAGGATAGCTGTGCCACAAATTTTTTTCTGTATCTAGTCTATTTCTCAATGTCTGCCATTGCACAAAATGTATGTTAGGGATTGAACACATTTATGCTAAATAAATGAATGCACCCAAATGACACTTACCCAGGAGGAGAGGAATTCATTAAGTGACATTGTACTTTATCTGGAAAATGGTATCATCATAACACAGTGACATTGGGAAAATACAAATAACTCAGTGATGCTGCTAATTCAGGATGGAAAATAGTGCAGTAAAGTGTTATGGGAAGAATGAGGAAAGAGCCATTTAAAGAAGAGTTTACTCTAAACACTGAAATTTTGGTTCATGTTTTGGGGATTAATTTGTTCAAAAGCTCTTTGAGATGTTGCAGAGGAGGAAGATACTATTAATACAGGAATCAAAACTGTGTTAGTGTTACAGCAGAATATTTTAGTATATTCTATATATGCTAATAACTGTGTTAGCTATTTTACTATTAACTATAAATATTAGCGTATTAACAAGAAAGTGTAGCATATATAAGTATGAGCATACTTATGCTTTTCATATACTTTTCAAGAGGCCAGGATACAGGCATAAGCCCACGCTGGGGTGGAGTTTCTCCTGTTGGAACATCCTGCAGTTATTATCACACTGGCTGTGATGGGAAGAGGAACCCAGAAGTAAACCATTAAGACAAAGCTATTTTTTTCGTTTTTTTTAATGTTTATTTTTGAGAGGGAGAGGACACAGGCAGGGGAGGGGCAGAGAGAGAGGGAGACTTAGAATCTGAAACAGGCTCCAGGCTTTGAGCTGTCAGCACAGAGCCCGACGTGGGGCTCAAACTCACGAGCTGTGAGATCATGACCTGAGCTGTAGTCAGACGCCCAACCAACTGTGCCACCCAGGCGCCCCAAGACAAAGCTATTGATGGTTCCAACCTCTGTGTCTGAGATTAGGCAGGTTAGGATATTCATAGCAGTCTCCTACTGAAAACAGACAGGACGCTGGATAAAATATATTTTTAAAATTTTTCTTTAGAAGTATTAGAAAGTGATCAGAACACTAAAAACTCACCAGGCCAGAATTTGAGAACAATCAGTAACCCAGAGGGGTAAGTAGAGTACTGAGGTATGTGTTCATTTGAGAAAGCTGGAACTTGAAGGCAAGAGGAAGGCAAGAGGAAGAGAAGGAAATCTCTACAACCACAGAGTATTCATAGTTTAATAGAAGGCATCCACCCCTTCATTACACTGGATCTTGAAAAAAGCTGCGATGTCACGAAAAAAAAAATATCAGGCAGAAGTATGCCACACTGTTCATAGTTGGACACCTACAGGTTTTCTTGAGCTGAGCAGAGTAGGAAAAAAAGGTGAAGGTGGTGAGGGGAACAGCTACCTATTCTGTATAAAGGAGACTCACCGTTTAGCATCATGTGCACTAACATTACTCATGGTGAATCATGTTTGGAAGTCTCCAAGTTCACACCTTTCAGTACACCTACTTACTGTCCTAGGAAAAATAATGTATTCAACCCATCAATCAATCAGTCAGCCACTTGCTCTACAGATAGCTATGATATACCTATAGTACACAAAGCAAGGAAGTCCCTCTTCTTACTCTCCAGATGACTGCTGACTTCCCAGCATTTAAGCCCAATTGTTCAAGAAATGGCAAGACTTACAACAACTTATAGATCGAGTACATACAGATCTCCTCCCCTTACTACTGAGAGGTATTGCAGCTTTCCTAATTGAGTGAGATCCACCTTACTTAATAATAGGGGAACCGATCTCACAACTACCATGGTTTCTATACATTAAGTTAGATATTTGTGGGGGCTGATGGAGAATCTAGACATAGCCATAAATTTCACAGAATTCAAGTCCCCCAAGAAATGGTAAACCTCCCAAACACATGTATTGTCAGGAAGTCGTTTAGGTACTGGGCAGAATTGGGGCTTATAACTGAACAAAGACTTTGGCATAAGCCCAACACAGGACTCAAGAAACCAGAACAAGTGCAATTTAGAAATCTAAGAGATCAAGGATTTCATCTTGACATCGCAGAGATTTCATCATTAAACATGTATTGGTTGAGCATCTAATCTCTTTCAGATACAGTGCTAGACAACCAGTAATTATGACAGAAGACAAGAAAGAGTATTTTCCCCGCCAGAACTGCCTATTCAGAAGAGACTTATGTAACTCGTGTTTGCTTCACTCTACTTCAGAGTTAATTGTAGACACAATGTCATTGAAATGAAATAATTATTCAGTAGGTGCCAATTTTTGTTCATTGCTTCATCCTCCACACCTATAATGCTCTTCAATGCATAGAAAATACTCAGTACATATTTGGAAAAAGAGTGAATGAATTAAAGAAACGAAAGAATAAAAGTAGTCTCCTTCAGACAATGGCCTCTCCCTATAAACCTTTCAAAACTGTAAGAATCTGCTGGGAATATGTAAAACACTGTCCTTACTTAAATCCGATCGGATGATGGCTGATACTGTAGTTCTTTATTGTTTTATGCTGTTAACTCTTCATGATTATGTCCTTCATAATGTAATAACTGGAAATTGATGAAATCATTCGTGATCCTGATTCAGGAAATGATTCTGATTAAGTGTACCTAATGTTTGTTTCTTTTGGGGTAAAATTAAAGCAGCAAGAGAGGGACAGAAAAAGGAGAGACATAGGTTGTCATCCAGTTTTATGTGAACGGAAAGGTTTGTAGTAAGGAGTTTCTGGATGCAATTTCAGCAAGCAAGGATTTGGTGGAGAGATTAGATCGGTTACAAATTGCTAAATCTGATGGCTTAGATAAAAATTTTACCAGAGGCTTTAAAAGAAGTAGAACATGTTTTGGGGAGAAGCAATTGCCTTCTGGAAAGTGAACATACTATATATTTTTCAAAGCAAATTAAATGTGGAGAGATTGTGCAACGAGATCCCCAATTAGTATGAAATGATTGCATTTTCAGCTAGAACGGACAAATCATCTTTATTCAGCAGTCAGGCTTATTTGTTTACGCCCCTTTCCCTTCATACCTCAACACAGGGCTTGTAGCAAAATACAAAATGTGTATTTCTTAAATATTGACTAGAGAAAAGCAAAGCATATTATTCCTGGAAAAGCCTATTCAAGGTATTTTGTAAATGGAAAAACAACAAACACATATATATGTGTGTGCGTGTACATAGATACATAGACCCAAGTAAATATCCTACCCTTTCTTTTTTAAGCAACCATGCACTCTGCTAAATCATTGCTATGAAAAAGATCTAGCCTTTAAAAGGCCTAATGTTTTTGTTTGATTTTTGCTTTTCTTTTTTATCTCTTCTGTTCTTGGCTTGGAAATAATCGTTAGGTGATCTCTCACCTCACTCATTAACCTGTGTGGGAATAACCGGGCTATATTTCTTCAGACCTCTCTGAACAAGCTTTCAACAGCATTGTTTGGTTTGGAAATTTTTCCAAATGTAAAAATAATGATCACATTTTAGAAAGACAGTCTCTTCTTGGATTCTTGTTAGGGTGTGTGTTTACGTGTGTGTGCGTGTATGTGTGTATGTGTGTGTGTTGTCTGATGAATGGGAAAGCAGGAAGGAGATTTTTAGTAAAGGTCCAAAATTTATCTCTTCCTGAAGTGGCTCACATTGCAAAACCATTTAGAATAAAATGTCATTCGAATTGGGCAGTTTGTCCTCAACTCATAAGAATGTCTTGAATCTTCCTGAAGTTGGGAAAAACTTTATATCATACTCTTGAACTTCAGCTTTGGTGGTAAAAGGGCATTTATTGACATGAAAAATGCCATTAACCTTTACTTTTAGAAATCTTTTTAAAAGCTATAGTAGTAATGAGGAATCCTCTGAGACTTTTCATCTAATAAAAAAAAGGATTAAATATGGCTTCTTCTTTTAATGTTTATTTATTTTGAGAGAGAGAGAGGAGAGTGTACATGTGAGCACACAGATGGGGAAAGAGCAGAGAGCAGGGGAGAGAATCCCAAGCAGGCTCCGCTCGTTCAGTGCAGAGCCCAATGCGGGACTCAATCCCACGACCATGAGATCATGACCTGAACCCAAATCAAGAGTCAGATGCTCAACCTCCTGAGCCACCTAGCTGCTCCAAATGGGTCTTCTTGTAATTAAAAACAACTAATTGAGAGTATCAGAGAATTTATTTATTTATTTATTTATTATTTTTAATATGAAATTTATTGTCAGATTGGTTTCCATACAACACCTAGTGCTCATCCCAACAGGTGCCCTCCTCAATGCCCATCACCCACTTTCCCTTCCCTCTAACCCCCCACCAACCCTCAGTTTATTCTCAGTATTTAAGAGTCTTTTGTGGTTTGCCTCATTCCCTCTCTGTAACTTTTCTCTCCCCTTCTCCTCCCGCCTGGTCTTCTGTTGAGTTTCTCAGAATCCAGATATGAGTGAAAGCATATGGTATCTGTCTTTCTCCACCAAGAGTATCCGAATTTACGCAGTGATTGTAATTTAAGAAAGTATATTAAGTATATTAAATGCACTAAGGAGACATTCATCCTTAGTCGGTATTGGTGTCCTTTTCTGGCTGAAGCCCTTGGGCCAATAACTTAAAGTGTTATTTTGCCACTCCTAATTTTATGATCCATAAATAGCCTGTATGCACTGAAAGCTTACATGCACTCAAGTCATCTCCATGCGCATGGTGAAATTCAACAATGCAACAGAAAAACTTAAATACCCCCAATTTTTTTAAAAAATGTAAATTCATTTTGAAAAAAAATAAAGGCATTTCACTCTGCTCTCCAACTTATTTAAGCGCAGACCAGGTTGAGTGATACACTCACCCATATCACTCAGCACAGCGCCACTAGTAAGTTGCAGTGAAAATGCTGAAAGTAACAACACGAAAGCCAACTACGTTTTTTTCAAGAACTTTTTTTCTTCTTCCTCAGTATTTAAGGTCATTGGAAAAATAAAACTGGGGAGTTGGGATGAGAATAGAGTGTACATCAGGATGGTCTGTCTCATTTGTGTTTGAATCATCCAACCCTTTTTTTCCTAATGGAGAAAAATCACTACTCAGGCTCAGATACGGTATCATCACGTCAGTTTGGGTTTTCCCCACAATTTAATTAGAAACTGAAGGGACTTGATCATTTAAGTCATTGGCTCTTCTGCAGACCAATAGTATTCGCTGTGCCAAAATAGAAAATATGTAGAATTTGTTCATTGTGTGCATAATGCTGACAAAATGCCCAACCAAGAGAGGCATGCCTACTTTTCAGAAGTGGCTACATATCCCGGAGATGCCCAAAGGACTCTTTGGTGGAAGGAGCTGAAAGCAATCAGCCAAGACCGATCAGAGTATTTGTAAATGCTTCCATTTCTTTTCACACACAGCTTCCTACTTCTGCTGCATTGGGACTATGGGTCACAATAGATACGAGAAACCAGAGCACGGATTATTAAGGGAAAGGTGAGACTAAAAAAGTTCATTGAAATAGTTACGGCAGAGCTCATTAGGTAAAGAGCCAGGAGGGCATCAGGGAGTCCAGGTAAACACAGGCAAAGAGTAATAAAACTGGATGATTCAGTTACGTGCCAGATGGGCTGCTAGAGCATATCAAAATGTCTGGCCTAGCCACGAAGCTTCTTATATGCTTCCCGCTGAGACAAAAACCAGTTGCAGGAACTGTCCCGCAATTGAGTGCCAGGCATCCCCCTCGTGGAGGTGTTAAGAGGATTAATCAAGTTTGACTAAGGGTTGTGAGTCTAAATTTAGGTGAGAAAATTACAATCTCTCATTCCCTTTGCATGCTCTACGAAGGATGATGGGAAACAAGCTGATTTCACAAGTTAGCTCTGCAGGGCTAAGGGACAGTTTTCCAAAAGATGTTGCGGCGTGGTTACTTCCCCATTGAATCCAAATGGCACTCCAGAACAGCTCTATCTATAGTATTCCGCACCTATGCTCCGTGTATCTTCTCTGGAGAGAAATCAGCTGAGAAAATCCCCGTGTGCAGACCACAGACCGTGCTTCTGCTGCCTGAGTTGATAGTGAGCTTTTCCTCGACAGTAGTTAGAGGCTGAGCAGAGTTAGCCGCAGTGGGAAGTCACTTAGCCAGTTTTACTGTGGCGGTCTCAATACCCTTTCCAATCTAGTTGCAAATAGGAAAAGTTGGACTTTTGCAAAATCAGCAGGAGAGAGTCCCACCTACGGGTGAGGCAAATTGAAATTTAGATTGTGAAAGAGATGCCTTGAGCATCAATCAGAAATGTTTTTAGAGAAAGTGTGAATAAGGAACACTTGAGGCTGGAGGATGCCTCATTTGTGTCCGACCCTTTTGGCAAGAACTGTTACATGTTCCGAAATCAGGTCATGGGAGTTGGTGGTAGTGTCTAATACGGAATGGGGTTTGGGGGATACAGCGCCCTTAGAAACAGGAAGAATATTTATAGACTTAATAAGGATTCATAATTTGATCTGGGTTTTATATTACCTTTCAGCAAAGAGCTCGAATATCTATCATAATAATGATCTTTTCTTTTTTACTCACAACATCCTTTTGAAGTACAGGAAGGTCCACTAAAATTACACTGGTTTAAAAAAAAGAGAGAAATAAAAACCCGAGTCATTTAATAATTTACTCACACTGGCACAAGGGATCGGGACTTGCTGGTTGATAGTTTGGTGCTATGGATCAGGAGGAAGGACCCCAAGTCTGAAAAAGAACAAGTGTCCCAGAGGCAAAATGGTGCCCCACTTCCTAACCTTTGTGGCTGTAATCTGTGCATCCATTTGTCTTTAATGTCATTTCCTATTAAAACATTATGCGTAGCTCTAGCTCACCACTTGAAAATATCTTTTTAAAATCCACTTGTAATCAATCAGTACTTTGATTTAAAACACGATGGCACTAGAAACTCATCAATGGATGCCAAAACCAGTAGGTTAAAATTTGGTGAGAGAGATGTTTACATAACCTCAAGGTATCTTCTTACCAATTACTTATTAGCTTACAAAGGGGGAACTAGTGATGATAAAGTTGAGGAACCTTGTGGATACCATCTTAACTAAATGACGAAAAATAAAAGCATCAGTAATGGTATAAAGCAACATCAAGTTCTTGGTACGGTGCGCTGAGAGGGACATCATAGCACATCGGTGGCGTTCCTGCCGAAACAAACCAAAACACAAAAGCGTAATTTGAAACTTAGCATGAGGAAACATCAGATAAACCCAAGTCGAGGAAAATTCTACAAAATAACTGATTTTCATTCTTCAGAAATATCAGAGCTGTGAAAGACATAGGGCTGATTCATGAGACTATGAAATCTCATGAACCTAAGTGCAATATTTGATCCTGGAACGAATCCTATATCAGGCTTCACTGGGACGATTGAAGAATTTGAATGCAGACTGTGGGTTAGATAATAAATTGTATTAATGTGAAATTTCTTGATTTGAATAATCATACAGTGGTTATATTAGAGAGCATTCTAGTTTTTAGGAAATACATGCTAAAGTAGTTGGGGATAAAAGGGCATGATGTCACCTTCCTCTTTCTCTTAAATGGTTCATAAAAATAAAGAAGAGATGGGGAGGGGATGCGGAGGCCAGTGGGCACTAAGTGTAAATAATCAGTCAGTCTAGGTATTTATTTGTTGAATGTCTCAAGTTGAGGAAACCTGTATGAGAAAGACTTGAAACACTGTACAGTAATTCCCCACTCCCTATTGCATGTCAGAAACTTCCGGGCACAGGAGACATATCATTGAACAAACAAAAGAGCCACTCTCAGGGTTTGAAAATGTTTACTTACCTGTTTTCCAAAGGATATTCTTAATATGGAGGTCTCCATTTAAAGTGAACTATAACGTAGGGCAGAGAGCAGAGCTCTTTTTCTTGAAGGCAGTACCCTTATTTCTCAAATGCCAAAAGTAAGCAAGTAGCCGAATCAATAGAACACACGGATGTCTTTACTTTATGGCTGTTCATCTCTTGGCCCAGGTTCTCTGTGTCAAGTAACAGTTCGTGTTTTATATTTTCTCCCCTCACTAAGAAGGATTAGTTTGATTGTTAAAGTTTGTAAGTGCTGTTTGGCCATGGCTCCTATCATGTCCTCAATCTTGAGGCTATGTTGTACTCAAGCAGAGGGAAGGACCGTATAAATTTATATGCCCCTTCTTCCATCAGCACAATTCTCTCTCTCTCTCTCTCTCTCTCTCTCTCTCTCTCTCTCTGTATATAATCTGAAGTAATTTAGAGAAGTGGTGATTTCTGGATCGTTCAAAAAAGAATTGAAAAAGTAATTTCTTACCACAAATAAAAGATTGTAGACATGATTTTCTGTCAAGTTCATACACTCACCGGTCATAAATGGCCTTTATTTAAGATCTAATTTTGAAACTGCCTCATGAGATCAATGATCATTTGTTATAAGACAATAAGATAAAAGTTTAGATAATGAGTGAACTTGATATGTTCACGTGAACTTGATATATCAAGTATGTGAACTTGATATCATCATTTTATAACTAAAATACTGTTTAGTATTCTGTAATTATTTTTAAATTGTCTAAACACATACAGGTATGTATGTATGTATGTATGGTTTTTACCAAATGCCAGTAAAGTAGCAAGTTGCGTTCAGTGTATAATATGAGAAACCATGTGATTTTTAAACTGATCTCTCATACAAAACATTCCAAGCAATGACTGTAAACGTAGACGATGTACGTAGAGGAGCGTTCCGGCCATACTTGCACCATTGGCATATCCCTCTGTCAAAAGATTTATAATTAGTGTCAGCAATGATATGCATAACAATTAGTGTCATCATTCAGCAAATACTCATCGAGTGTCCCGTAAATGACATGGACTTTCCTAGAGGCAGGGCATACCACAAAACATTTAAGGTCTACCACTCTCACGGGCAGAATTCAGTGAAACCATTTGCTGTGTGTTTTTTTTTATACAACAAATATTCTTAAAGCGATTAATATGAACAAGGTACTATTCTAAATCTTTATCGAGTTCAAATTTGTCATCTTCAAAAAAATTTTAGGAGGCATGCCACTTTCATTTTACAGATGAATTGAGTGAGGTAAAGGGAGACTAATAACTTCTCCAAGGTCATATAGGCTAGAAAATAGCAGAATCGGAATTCGAACCAGGCAGCCCAAGTCCAGATTTCATTCTCGAATCACCACACGATGTTGCCTTTAATGACGATGAAGATGAGGCTGACGATCACGCCGTCATTGTCATCATTAGCATTTACTACAAGCCAGTTTCTACGCACTGTGCTGAGCACTTCATACACCTTTAGCTCATTAACACTCCCAGGACGTTTATGAAGCAGGTTTACAAATGTGAAGACTGTTATGGCTGAAAGCCTAAGTAATGAATCCAGGAACCCACACTTTGTAAAGAGCGGATCTGGGGCTGGAACCTTGGTCAGTCTTTTTCATTTTTTTAAACAAACCACCAGAGACAATGGTTCAAGGGAATGAGCCGTAGCGTGAATGAAGCACGTGACTCAGTGCCTTGCACAAAGTAGAGGCTGAAAAACAGTTGCTTCATGGATGGATACGAACGGTGTTTGACAATTTCAGAGCGATGCTGGCACACGTTAACCTCACTCTTCTCGTTCTGACCTTCTAAAGGACTTATTGTATATGCCACATCATAGCATCCTTTATTAGAGCATCTTAGTCTTTAAATACTTCGATGGCAATGTTACATGACCGGTTTGCCTTAACTGGAGTGGTTGTCTTATGCATCTTTTTACCTCCTAAATGATTAGCATAGCATTAGAATTCACGCCGAGTTTAGTCTACATTTCACAAATACTCGCGGACTGATGGAACTCTGGGTTCTGGATCATAAAAGATTCTTCATCCTTGAATCCTTAATTTTTGAATTGTTCCCAGAAAGTGGTAATGTAACCATCTCCCTGCTAACCTGAAAGAGTTAACTGCCTTCTGTGAAGAAACACTGAGCTACGAGTAGAATTTTACTCACCTTGACTCACCACTGAGTCAGGCAATCAATCTTACTTGATTCCTGTTTCAGATTCTCATCACAGATAGTTCTCTCTGTCTCTCTCCCTCTCCCTCTCCCTCTCCCTCCTTCCTTTCCTCTATCCCTCCTTGCATCTTTTACATTTTGCTTGTCTTTCTCCCTGTTTTTTTAACAGACTGAGAAAAACCTGCAGAGTTGATCATCAGACAGGTTTTATAAAAGCAGTGGCCTTTAATCCTGAATTCCAGAAAGAATTTGATCCAGCTGTGAATTCCAAAGGGGGGAAGGAGTGTTTCAGGGGACAAAATCTAAAGAGTAGAGCAAAAGCAAAAGACAGGTATGACAACTTTGCCACAAGTCCATTATGTTAGCCCGACAGTGGGAAAAGGAGGAGAAAAATGTGCTACAAAGACAGTAAGTTTATCAAAGAAGTAGATAGTGTAGTTTAGAGAAAGCATCCCTTCCTTCCTTTTCTTATCTTCATCTCTCAGGCTCTCCCCTAATTCGTGAGGTCCATCATTTGGTTTTCTATTTCCAAAACATTACGCAGACATCAAAACACTTAGGAAAAGCTGAAGAGAACGTGAATGACCCAAGGGAATTAAATGGAAGGTCGAGAACAAATTTCTAATAATTGCACCATCAAGTTCTCTATTTCCATAGGTAAGAGAGGGAAGACACATAAACAACTAAATTTTCTCTACACAGAGATATTATTCAGGAAAAAAAAATAAAGAAATGGTAACCATTCAGGTAAGATGGGATACCAATATGTATCAGTGTTGAGAAAATAAGTTGAGTTGTTTGATGCTGCAAAGCTGTTGGTACTTTGGGCTAGACTGTGACAATAACAATAAAACATTTGCCTTAATTTGGTAATGATGATTGTGAAGCAGCACTTTATGTTTTACTATCTCATTGAATCGTCACCTAATGGTATGGGGTAGGTACCGTATTACTCTCCTCTTACAAAAGAGAAACCTGAGGCAGACAGATGAAATGATGCGCCCAAGGTACAGCTAGTACGTGGGAGATTAGAAACTGGAATCGTAGCAGTCTGATTCTGAAATCTGTGAGCGTGCACCTTCCTAAACACACATTCCCAACTGCGTGCGTCATAATCACACATCGTATGCCATAATGACTACTCACTGAGTGTGTCACGGGGCTTCGCTGCTTTTGTTCCCATTTTCATTCTTTTTTTAAAAAGTTTTCATTCTTTTTTAAAAAAAACTTTTTACTGTTTATTTATTTTTGAGAGAGAGAGAGACAGAGCAAGAGCAGGGGAGGGGCAGAGAGAGGGGGAGACACAGAATCCGAAGCAGGCTCCAGGCTCTGAGCTGTCAGCACAGAGCCCGTCGTGGGGCTCGAACCCACGAACGTGAGATCGTGACCTGAGCCGAAGTCAGACAACTTAACTGACTGAGCCTCCCAGGTGCCGGATGGCAATTTTCATTCTAACTTAGATTTCAACCAGTCTGTTTTAATCAAGTTTGATCAAAAAGAAGATGCCAGAAGTCCACTGAACTTAAACCATCCCCCCCTTTGCCTCTAGCTGTCATCACACAGGAATCACTGAGGTATTCTAGACAGCCGTAGCTCTTTCAACTGGCTCTTTACTGCCAGTGAAGTGAATGAGGAAAGCAATGAGGGGAATTTTCCAGAAAAATTAGGGTCTGTGACAGGCTTTATTTTAGAGATAAATCAGGAAAGTCTAATGCACAAAAGACATTTGAGTAGTATCTTGATGCCAAACCTTTACTGAGTTCTGGAAGAATAAATATATCTCTTCAGTATACTGGCTGAAGCTAATCTGTTTTGGAATTCAGTGCTGTATCCTAGAAATAGGAATTCGGTACATCATATGTATGTATTTGTTTACTCAGTCTTATAATCAATATTGCACTTACTTTTGAACGATGCTAAAGCTAGACTTATAAAGAAGTCTGAGACCCTGCCTGGACAAGGCTTATGGGTTTGTTGGGGGCAGAGATGGAGGAATTAGAGAGCAGGAAGACACAGGAGAAGAAACAAGTTACCGGACAATAAACTATAAGTGAAAAGCCCCGGGGCATCCCAAGGGTCTGTTGAATTAGGGGAGGAAGTTCTTAATTATGGCAAAAACGAGGAAGGGGAGAGAGAGATCTGGGAAGATTTTACACAGGGGTAAATTCTGTGTGAAGATTTGAAAATGAGTAGGAGTTCGCCAAGATCAAGGGTGGGGAGATGCAGCTTGGCTTCTAGTTACTCAACAAATTAATTCAAAATTCCATTCATACTGTATATGTAAGTTAATATTTGTGGAATGCTTATTTTTGAATAGTATTTGTTGAATACGTACTATCGGTAATATTAGTTGAGTAAATAATATTGACGATTTATTCTTTTTGGGGGGAGGGAGAGAGAGAGAGACAGAGCACGAGCAGGGGAGGGGCAGAGAGAGAGAGAGAGAGAGAGAGACAGAATCAGAAGTGCATTCCAGGCTCTGAGCTGTAAGCACAGAGCCCAGCGCAGGGCACAAAGTCACGAGCTGTGAGATCATGACCTGAACTGAAGTCGGACGCTCAACTGACTGAGCCACCCAGGCGCGCCGACAGTGTATTCTTTCTGCCTCAATTATGCCACCTCTCTGTTATCTCAGTTGGCTCTCAATCTACTTTTGACACTCTCATAACAATCAGACCAACCACCTTAAGGAAAAAAAATATATCGTAAATACTTGTAGATTATTAGGGTGTACATCCAGTGAAATTCCTACCACCATAATAATGGGTTATGCGCCTCATACATTGTTTGTTAATGGTTAAGTAATCATCTTATCTATCATATACAAAACAATGAATTGTTTATCAAGTCAAATCTCTCCAGCTTGGCCCCATGAACTCTGTTTCTTACCACAGGAATGAGAGGTAGACCAAGGAGAGCAACCACAACTGGATGGCAGGAAATTTTAAATCTCAAGAGAGTACAAGTACAAAGCATACTTTATTCACAAGCACTACATGCTTTATTCAACCCTACCTTCTTTTACCTTCTATTCTAATGAGTGAGTGGAAAGTTAGCTGGCAAAAGAAATAAACAATAAAATTGTGTAGTATGTTGGAAACTAATAAGTTCTATGGAAGAAAATAGAGAGGAATAATAGTGAATGGGGTGCCAGGTTAGAAAAAGGGGATACGGAGGCACCCCGGTGGCTCAGTCGGTTAAGCATCCGACTTCGGCTCAGGTCATGATCTCACAGTCTGTGGGTTCGAGCCCCACGTCGGGCTCTGTGCTGACCGCTCAGAGCCTGGAGCCTGTTTCAGATTCTGTGTCTCCCTTTCTCTGTGTCCCTCCCCTGTTCATGCTCTGTCTCTGTCTCAAAAATAAAAAATAAACAGTAAAAAAAAATGTAAAAAAATAAAAGAAGAAGTTCATTGAGGAAGAAGGAATGATCAACTGGGTAACATGCTACTGAATTGGCAGGAAAGGTGGGAGCTGAAGATGACGCTTCCCTTAGAGACGTGGCCGTGACTGGTGACCTTGACTTGAACAGTTCCGTGGAGAGGTATAGGGGAAAGCCAACTTCAAGAGATAAGAGTTGCAGACCATCAGCGTAAACTGCATTTCTAGACATTTTCGCTGCAACAGGAAGCAAAGAAATAAGGTAGTGACTGGTAGGGCAAAGGAGGGAGCAAAGAGCATTTTTCTTTTAATGGGAGAAATAAGTAGAGACGTTGTAAGTAGCTCTATTATAAAGTAGAACCTGCAGGCACCCGGCAGAAACTTGGATAGTAGACCAGAGGCTGGATTTCAAAATATGCCTGAGTAAACCTGACATATAGTATGTGTAACCGCTTGATAATGTTCCTTTAATACCCCTCTAAATTTTTCTGCCGATTAAAATGTTTTTAGGGTTTGGGGCACCTGGGTGGCTCAGTCAGTTAAGCGTCTGAGGTTTGGCTTGGGTCATGATCTCACGGGTTCATGAGTTCCAGCCCCACATAGGGCTCTGTGCGGACAGCTCAGAGCCTGGATCCTGCTTTGGATTCTGTGTCTCCTTCTCTCTCTGCCCCTCTCCCACTCACGCTCTCTCTCTCTCTCTCTCTCTCTCTCTCTCTCTCTCTCTCTCAAAGATAAATAAACATTTTAAAAAATTTTAATGAATAAAAATAACAAAAATGTTTTTAGGGTTTAAGTAAATGATAGTCACCCTTATGTATTTTTTCTTTGATCAAATACATTTATTTGCCATTCAATAGCAAATTTCACGTGGTTGGTAATGTGCAGAATGTCTGTACTGGGGATAGACAGAGACCTGAATATAATAATAATTAAAAATGCAATTTCTTATCTTCAGTATCTTATAGTTTTATTGGAGAGATCAATACACCATCCTGAAATAATATGAAGTGATAAGACTACTTTAACATTTATCGAGCACCTAAGCGTGTGATAAACATTGTAAAAGCACTCCAAATCCATTATCTATATAGGACTTTCTCATCCTCAGCACTGTTGATGTTTTCAGGGGGATAATTGTCTGTTTGGGGTGGGACTGCCCTGTGGTTTGTGAGATGTGTAGGGCCGTGCATGTCTTCTACCCACTAGATGCCAAGTAGCCATCTCTCTTCTTCCAGTTGTGACCGATAAAAATGTCTCCAGACATTGCCAAATACTCATCAGGGGTAAAACTCTCATCCTGTTTGAGGGCCACTGATCTGTGTGAAATTGCATCAACTTCTAAGGAAGATACTCTAATTACCTTCCATTTTATAGATTTAAAAACAAAAAAAAAACAACTAGAGGGGCACCTGGGTGGCTCAGTGAGTTGAACATCCGTCTTCAGCTCAGGTCATGATCTCATGGTTTGTGGGTTCAAACCCAGCATCGGGCTCTGTGCTGACAGCTCAGAACCTGGAGCCTGCTTCGGACTCTGTGTGTCCCTCTTTCTCTGTCCCTCTCCTGCTGGCTCCCTCTCTCTCTCTCTCTCTCTCTCTCTCTCTCTCTCTCTCACAAAAATAAATTAAAAAAAAATTTTTTAAAACCTAAAAAATTCAACTTAACAACATTGGTACTCAATTATTTCATAACACCAATCAAATGTGTATATGCTGATGGGACTAAGTAAAAAGTTCAAGTCATGCTTGTATGCAGGTTCAAAGTTTCCTACCAATTTTCTCTATAACTAAAAAATTTCAAAAACACAGCTGTGTGGTCAGTAGAGATCCCTTGCATTAAATGGGAAAAGAACAAACTTACGGATCTGTAGAAGTAATAGCATTAGACACTCAGCACATTCTAATCAATAATGTATCTCTACTCCTCAACAATAAATGGATTTAATCTGGTGGTATTTAATGAATCATCTCTTTATCAAAAAATATTTATTGAACATATAGGAGATACTGTATGTGAATCCCTGCTCCGTGACCTACGGGGATAAGATGCATAAATTATAAGACATATTTTTAAGGAAAGGCAAATGGTGTTAGGCAAAAATAAATATGCTATCACAAGATAGCACTCGATTAATTACCGTTTGAGTAATGAGGAAAACAATAGATATGAGTTTCCAAAGAAGAAATATTTGAGAGTCAGTCTGAGAAGTTTTCTCAGAAGAGCCATGGCTTGAGTTACATATTGAATCATTAAAAGGCATGGGTAGGAAGAAATCTCTGGAATAGTGATTGAGTGAACAAAGAGAGTGAAGTGAGAAAACTCTAGGGTAATTTGGAGAAGAATGGGCAAAAACCTAGGGCAGAGTGGAGGATGAATACACAAGACTCATGAGAAAGGAAGTTGGGAAGATGGAGGTAGACTGCTCAGGGATAGACTGAAGAATTTTGTCTCTACCTTTCAGGAGTAATACGAGATTTGGGGGAACAAGATAACACAAGGCATGTAGCTCTTCAATTAAACCGGCAACTGTTGTGTAGAACCTATCACAGTGGGGGACTCAGAAGACATGAGGGGTGATGTAAAATAAAACCCACAAGATGTTTAACTTAGGCAGTGGTAACAGTGAATAAACCATGGTCACGCAAAGAGTGTGTGTAAAATTAAGTGGATTAAGGATATGTTATTTCAGCAATTATGGTGGCATTGATTCTGATCCATACCCAGTAGAACTGATGATGGTTACCAAATCATGAAGGTAGCCCCGGTGATCAGATTAGCAACAGCAGAGTCGTGCCATCAGATTTGCTTCTGAGTTGGCTGCCTTGATGTTACCATGCTGGCT
Source organism: Lynx rufus (assembly GCF_022079265.1). Lineage (NCBI taxonomy): Eukaryota > Metazoa > Chordata > Mammalia > Carnivora > Felidae > Lynx > Lynx rufus. The sequence continues at coordinate 7,918,337 of NW_025814889.1, read as the reverse complement.
GGCTTGCTTGTTTGCTTTCTTTTCCTTTCTTTTTTTTGTATTTCAGCGGTGTGGCCTGAGGTGCTCTGTATCTTGGTCTGCCATAGAAGATCTCCTAAAAGCAACCTCAGTGTTATCAGCTTAACTCTGCTCTAGGGGCTATGACTCTTACAGTTATTATCTATACAAGGAACAGGAAGAGGGCATATTGAAACCATTATCCGATTCAAAGAATCCACTAGTGTAGTGAGGTAGCCTAAACTCACCAAATGGTACCTGTGAATCAGCCTGAGGGGTCGAGATAATGTTCTCCATTCTCTACAGTGCTGTTCCTCCTCATCTCCCTCTCAGGTTTATGTTTGTCTCTGCCCAAACTTGATTCTTCCCTTTAAGGAGGGTAGAGGAGCTAGATGAGATCAGTCAGTCAGCACTGAAACATCTGAATAGCTCTGGGGAGGAGAAATGTAAGAATAAGAATATGGGAACTTGACTGATACTCCCCAGGTCTTCATAGATGATAATGGAAAGTGAGTTTGCAGAATTTAGTAACATGTTACACTCAAAACCATGATTCAGATGCTGATGAGATTAGCAATGTCTGGAATAACTTTCTACGTGGGTTAAATTAGAGAAGACACGCGTTATTCCAGAAGCTCAGGAAAATCCCTCAGGCCACCCAAATAAATGTCCCATCTGCTTACTGATGCCTGAAATTACACAGTAAGAGTTTCATTTCTTAGCCCCAAGCGTTTGATTCCTGTTAAAATGCAAATCTCCTGGGTATGGCAGTATTGTAAGTTGCTGCTATATCCCAGGGGGAAAAATGATTTTCAGAGACTTTCTTTAAAACAGATTTGGACAAGGAGAGAGTATGAGGCCACTGGACCCTGGAAACAGGTGGAACAGTAAAACCTTAATGGATAGGGGCCGGGGAGGGGTGAGAAAAGGGAATGCAAAGAGGAGAAGAATGCAAAATGCAACAGGGAGCACATAAAAAGACCTTACTAACTTTTCTGGAGCTGAGAGTTGATGTTGCTACTGGAGAACGCACTTACTTTACTATTTTATAGCCTCTGTATCCAGGTGTTGTAGAACTCCGTATAGGTTGCAAATGTGTAGCTAGGGTAGGGGGAGACACTCTTCTAACCTCATAAGGATGATGGATTGTGATATCTCTTCACCAGTTTGGGTTGTAGCACATGGAAATCACCCTGACCCAACCCCCCCCCTTATGTTATTGATTTCCAGTGTTTCTCTTTTAAACATAACTATGCAGATCTAGAACTTTTCTTGGTAAATATTATACATTTCTCATCAGGTGTATTATACACAGAAATGTCCCAGGTTTCCCTTAACCACCCTCTGAAACAGCGTCACTCCTTCCCTCCAGGTGGAGCTGGTCATTCACATCATATCACTAAACCGTTGAAGACAGCTCTTATGTAAACTGCATAGATTGTTCATGCAAAAGTAGTTACTAACACACCCTTTGGCCACCTTTGAGTTTGTAAAAAATGCTTTCTTTTGAAAGAAATTTAGACTTGCTTAGGTCGAAATCAATGATAAAACATCTACAAGGCCTTGAAGAGGGCTTAGCATGGTTTTGAAAGAAAATTATGTTTCCATCCTTAATTTAAAAGTTGGTTTCTCCCAAAACTCTCTGACAAAACAAGAAACCCCTTTACGTGTAACTGAACTAAAGGAAATTCTTTTTATTGAGAAAAAATATTTTCATAATCATCTGGTTTTTTTTCCATTTAGACTTACAAAGTTCAGATTTGCTTAAATTTACTAATATCAGTGTACCTTATCTATTTAGATTCAGTTCAGGCAAATCATGAGAATTGAGAAAAGAACAGCAAATATGTTTACTTTTTATTCCATATTATAGCCAAATTCTCACCGAATTGTCTCTAATTTTAAAAAATTATGATAGTTTACTGGTATTTCTTTTTTTTTTTTTTTTTTTTATTATTTATTTTTTTGGGACAGACAGAGACAGAGCATGAACGGGGGAGGGGCAGAGAGAGAGGGAGACACAGACTCGGAAACAGGCTCCAGGCTCCAAGCCCTCAGCCCAGAGCCCGACGCGGGGCTCAAACTCACAGACCGTGAGATCGTGACCTGGCTGAAGTCGGACGCTTAACCGACTGCGCCACCCAGGCGCCCCTACTGGTATTTCTTTTACACAGAAAGAAGTGACCAGTTCAGGCAGGAGTTGATATCCTGTCATACCAATTTCAACAACTTAAATTGATGTTGTATCTCAAAGCATCTGAATTCTGAAGATTTGGAGAGCCTTCAGTTTATTCTCTTTATTTAAACAGATGAAAACTGAGCCAGGGAGGTTGAGCGATGCACCCAAAGACTTCCACTGGAGCAACTCCTTGATGTGGTTTCCTAATTCCCTACCCAGCAAGCATTTCTTCACAGCATTCTGCCCTATTAAAAATGGTAAATATCCTTAAGATTTTTTAGGCTTTGGTGATTTTCGAAACATCCACATACTTAAACTTTTATGAAACTCAAGAGAGAAACTAGTGAAGATTCCTAGGTAGAACAATCCAGAACGAAGAATGGAATTTCCAATTTGTATTAATTGCTCAGGAAATGAAGGTCCGAAGAGGTCAATTTCATACAGCTAGTAGTCAGTCAATGGAAAAGTTGAAACTAGCACCGTAAACTTCTGCTTAATCACCTCAGCCATGTGGCCTCTTCAGATGCAAAATAGGCAGAGAACAATGTGTTTATATAGAGATGGGGGATTGGTGGCACCAGGTTCCAGTCATAGGAAACCATGGCTGCGGTTCACAGGTAGGGAACTCTTGTGAGTGGGTGGGTAGCCATGAGCAGACATGTTCCCTAAAATAGCGAAAGAGTCTTGTTCAGATTCCAGCTATGCAGTTATAGTTGTTGAATGTGAACCCATAGTAAATCCCCAAAAAAGCGGGCGGTGAAAAGACCAACCAACCAACCAAACAACAACAACAACAACAACAACAACAACAAAACAACCAGAAAAGCACTCAACATGCCTTGGGCATGAAATAAATCAGAGTTTCGTGCAAACACCAAAAATCTTCAGACTGTTAATATGCATTTCTAAGCAGGTGGCTCTTTTGCTGTGTACAGAAGATGCAAAATCAGCACTTTGTGTGAACTCTAGTTCTATTTTAAGGGCATATAATCCTTTATCTTTTAAGTACTAGAGTATCTTTTTCCCAAGAAAACAGATTTTTTTCATGAATAAATAATCAGGTCACAATCATCTTTATATACTCTAGCCCTGTCTTATTTGTACCAGAATGCCTACGTACAGTAGATTCTTTAAAAAAAAAAACAACAAAACTTGTTAAATACCTAAGGAAGTGGTCACATGGCCAAGAGTAATTCAACACAGGTAATTATTTGAAAAAAGGAAAATTTCTGCAAATGATGAAGACTGATGAGAGGAAAAAAGAAGACAAAAAGAGAAATAAAAAAGAAGGTTATTTGTGGATAAAATCTGTCCCAGAATTAATCAGCGCAAATGTATACCAAAAGAAGTCACCCACCTTAGACATTTCTCGATAAATATGCCTCAAGTGTCTACTTTGTGAGAGACAGATGTCAAATGACATCCTTTGTGAAGCCTCAATGAATGAGGTGGGATGATAGAAGCAGTAATAAGATGGTTTGATAAACCACAAACACAGAAATCAGAACAATCTGGATTAAAATCTTGCCCTTTCTGTTTACTATCTTAAGCTACTTATTTAAAGCTTCTACAGATCAGTTTAACATCTAAAAACTGAGGTTGGTACTTAAGTGTAAGATTGTTGTGGGAGCTAAACAGAATAAAGCAGGAAGCAGCTAGAAAAATGCCTCATGTGTGGTATTTACTACTCCCCTTTCGTCATTTTCCTCATCTGAAGTTACCTGGACAATAATTAAATTTAAGTGATAGCAGCGACAACAACATAAAACAATATTAATAAAAATGGGCAAAGGACCTGAACAGACATTTTTCCAGAGAAGACATGCAAATGGCCAACACACATATGACAAGATACTCAGCCTCACTCATCATCAGCAAGATGCAAATCAAAACCACAATGAGATACCACCTCACACCTGTTAGGATGGCTTTTTTAAAAAAAGACAACAGAGAAGTGTTTGTTGGCGAGGATGTGGAGGAAAGTGAACTCTCCTGCACTTTTGATGGGAATGTAGGTAGGAACAACCACTGTGGAAAACAGTATGGAGGTGTAGGGGCCAAGGGCAGGCTGCCCCCAAGGGGGGTTACTTTGTATGAACATCATTTTGAGTTAAAGCAATCAAAACCCAGCAGATTCAGAAAAAATCTCTTTACCTCCCCCTCACCTGCCTGATTTTACCAGGAAGAGAGCTAGTAACAGAGATTCCTCTTTAGGTCAGAAACTTATTTACATAATAGGGTGTCCTTTGTTTTCCAAACGTCTCTTTTCACCTTCTTGCTAATGGTCTTTCTTTCTGTCTTTTGTATTTTCAGACCCATTCCCCTCTCCTTAGCTCATATGAGCATCATGTCAGTGGACTGTCTTTGGAATTTCCATCTCCTTGTGGATTCCCCTTACAAATGCTATTAAATTTGATTTTCATGGGGTGCCTGGGTGGTTCAGTCAGTTGAGCATCTGACTGTTGATTTTGGCTCAAGTCATGATCCCAGGGTTGTGGGATCAAGCCCTGTGTTGGACTCTGCACTGAACTTGAAGCCTGTATGAGATTCATTCTCTCTCTGTCTCTCTGTCTCTCTCTCTCTCTCTCTGTCTCTCTCTCTTTCTCTCTTTCTCTCCCTCTCCTTCTACCCTTCCCCCCTACTTGTATGCACTCTCTCTCTCAGAAAATAATTAAATAACAATAAAAATTTTATTTTCTCCTGTTTATCTGTGTCATGTCAATTTGATTCTTAGTCCAGCTAGAAGGGCCGTGAAGGGCAGAGAAGATTCTTAATCCTCAACAAGATTCTTCAAAAAGTTGAACATAGAACTACCATATGATCCAGCGATTCCACTTTAGATATCTCTCCAAATGAATCAAAATCAGTTTCTTGAAGCGATATCTGCACTTTCATATTTATTGTAGCATTAATATGGAAATAACCTAATGTCTGCCAACAGATGAATGAAGAAATAAAATGATATATGTATACATATACATATATATACACATATACATATATATGTGTGTGTGAATATTATTCATCCATTAAAAAGGTCATCCTGCTATTTGCAGCAACATGGATAAAACTGGGAGATAATTATGTTAAGTAAAATAAGCCGGACAGAGAAAGACAAATACTGTATGGTGTCGCTTATATGTGAAATCTGGAAAAAGAAAAATGTGCAAATCACAGAGACAGAAAATAGAATGGTGGTGGTGGGTGTCAGAAGCTAGGGGTGGGGGAAATGGACAGATGTTGGTCAAATGGTCCAAACTTTCAAATTTTCAGTATGAGATGAATAAGTTCTGAGGATATAATGGAAAGCATGGTGACTGTAGTTACTAACACTCTATTGTACACTTGACATTTGCTAAGAGACTATATCTAAAAGTGTTATCAGCACCCCCCCACACACACACATACACAAAACACACATGACAATTATGTGAGGTGATGGATGTGTTAATTAGCTTGATCATGGTAATCATTTCATAATGTATGTGTATATCTGACCACCATGTTGTATCCTTTAAACGTACACAATTTTATTTGTCGGTTGTATTTCAGGAGAGCTGAGAAAAAAATAAACAAAGGAGACGCATGGCTGTCGTGTGTCCCAAATAGAAGTTTACACAGAAATGAAGGCTCTATCAGATAGATTTAGATATTCTGACTCTGCTTCTATCTCAGTTCTCTTGTTCATAGAAGGTAGTTGGATACTACAGTGCTGTTTCAGGAACGCTCAGTCCTGTATGAGGTACACTTGCACTGCCTGAATGGAGGTGATGCCAAGCACAGCCTGAAATGTTGCCAACTGGTGCCTTCTCACCAGATTACTGGGGACCTGCTTTTCAGCCCGTTGCCACCCAGCTGCTGATAGCAAATCAGTGGAGTTGGCCAGAGATGGGCTAACTGTTCATCCATCCTGTTTGTCGCTTTTCCTAGGCACTAGCTACACTATATTGCCCAGCCTCTCTTACAGCTAAATGTGGCGACACGAATATGTGCTGACCTATTTTTAACTCATGAAGTAGTCGGGGCCCTCTAGCCCCACAGAAGCTTTCCTGAGTCTCCATGTTGTTTTTCCTTCGGCCAACTGATGCACATGAATATGGCCACTTTGAAAACCACGAGGAGAAGGAGCCTGGATCCTGAAATACTGAATAAAGAGCTAGCTGTCCAATAGTCTAGACATGAACAAGAAGTGACAGCTAGCTGTGACCCTCCACAAACTTAGAAGGGAACTATTGCCCTTGGTCATTCCTCAGAGGCATGTGGTGAACCAGCTATTTGAGCAAACAAGACCTGGCTCCTTTGATGAATTTGAGAAGGGAGACGAAGGAGCATTGCCTTAGGTTGTCTCTCACCAGTGTTCACATGGACAGGACAGGCAACGGGCAGCAACAACACAATGATCTGAAGATGCTGGAAGTACTTCCAGTCTGTGAATACCACCTCAATTCCTACCCACTAGACCTTTAACTTCCCATGTTGAGACTGTAAGAGAAGGAGATAAATATCTCAACAAAACTGTTCTTGCATTTTCTTCCCTGTACTTCGGAGGCACCAAATACATACTTCTTGAGTTAAAGAGATGACTAAGGAGGACTCTCCCAAAGCTGCCTCAATGTGTACCCCCTGAAATAGAAAGCAACACTATTTTTATTCACAAATTAATACTGAGCTGCTGACATCTGTGACCTCCAGGGATAATAAAGCTTCCGTGGTGGGGGATTAACACCACGGGACATTCCGGGTGTGGCAGAGTTTAATGGGCAGTGCCGATGGTTCTGTCTATCCAAGAGGCATCAGGTTGTAGGGGAGGAAAAATAATTTTCCCTTTACCCTTCTAGGTTGTTGGCTGGACCCCCTTTAATAACAAACAGATTAGCAAGAGACAAACGAACAGAAATTTAATAACATTTGTACATCCTGTATGCATGGGAGATACCAGGAAAACAGTAACTGCCTGAAGTGGCCCAAACCACCAACCTTAAATACCATCTCCAGCTAAAGACCAAAGAAGACGGGGCGTGGGACAGCCAGTTATGGGAGGCTATCAGGCAAAGCACGGTAAACAAGAGTAGGGTTGGCGTGCAGATTTCGGTCTTTGGCTTCCCCATTGATAAGAGCTTCTTAGAGATTTAGTCATTTTTCACTTCCTGGTACAGAGAGGTAGATACCCTTCCAAATGAATATTTCCTTTATGAATGTAAGTGTCTCATAAAAATGTAATTTCGACTCAGTGTTCAGAGTTTTTCTTATGTCTGTCGTCTCCTAAAAATAATCGGTCTAAAAGAATCCTTATACCTTATATTCTGGAGTGGCATATTCTGTTCCCCTTCATGGTACAAAGAAGATAAAATCTCAGAAGGAAGGATGCTCAAGGAACGCGCTGACAGAAGAGAGAGTTGCTAAGAGTGAAGGTGAATTCCTCTTTTAAAAATTACCTCCAAATGGTCCTACAAGCACAGTGCTGGAAGTGGTAAACATATGAAAATAAACCAGATCAAATAAGCCCCGCATTTGGATAGCACAGTACTGAATTGAGACTCTAATATATCAATTAATGCTGTTAACAATATTGCACATAATTTGTATTGAAAGCAAAAAAATGATAAAGGAATTTCCTTAGGAATGTGTGTTAGACAGAATTCTTTGATCTTACGTTCTAAATCCAGAGCTTTAGAATTTAAATTTATTTCCTTCCCCATTCTAGAAAATGAGTGGAGAACACTCCAACAAATGATAATGTGGGATTGATGAACTTATAAATATCAGGTTTGCAGTTTCCTTGGAAGAACAATAGTACAAATGCAAAAGTATTGATATTCAAAGAAAATGATGAATGCTTTGCTTCCAGGTACTTATTTATGGATTGGCAACATACAGTTGCTTTTTTCCCTGCATCCTTTCCAGTTAGAGCAAGTTCTCAACACACTAAATGCAATAGGTCACTCTTCAAAATTGACTCGTTTCCACATTAGCAACAAGTCCTTGAGCCAAGGAAATTCTATAAGCTGGGCAATTTGTTCTCAGAACCAATTCTAAAATGAATCGGTTGGAAGCACAGATGTACAAGATTCAAACACTGAGCTGAATCCAAAAACGTTACAACAATCGCTTTCGTTTTGCCAGATTCAGCTGACCGACCGCTGTTGATGACTTCTATGCTTCTCCCCGGAACTTGTGACCAGCTCTGACTCTAATATGTCACGATGAAGGCCGATAATTAGCTCTCTGCTACCAAATGGCACCAAACGCCTCGAATTTCCATGACTAAATACCGTGGGTCTGGTCTGAGAGCTGCTACTCCATTCGAACATCAGCCTGATTGGATCCCTGCCTGCTTCTCCAGCTGCGTCTTTTCCTTCCTCCTGAGATCCCTTCTGTAGCCCCCATTCTCCAGGTGTCACGCTGTGCTTTCCGGATAGGTCTTGCTTCCTCTGCTTTCTCTTCTGTGTCTTTGTTCCTGCTATTACCTCTGCTTACCTAGAGCACCCTTTCTTTTCCTTCATTTTGCTAATTCCTATTAGTCCTTGAAAATTTCCCCAGAACGTCTTCTCGGGGAAACCTTTGAGCAGACAGCATAGAAGTTTATCGCCGGCCATAATTCTGTCACAGCACCAATCGCAACATGTAGTAATTACTTATTGGTTTCACTGTGAACTCCTAAGGTACCGATGGGGCTCATTTAAATCTTTTTGAGTGAATTAATGAATGATGGCAGAAAGCCAAATTTTAAATTAGTCTAAAGTAGCATCGTAAACTCCGTGATAAATTGAAACGAAATTGTTGGACTGAAATATGCCTCTTCCACATTGTGGAACCCTTGAAGGACACCCACCTAGCCCAGCACCCAGAATGTAGAATGCCAAAATGTTCAGTGAATGAAATGTAATCACATATTTCATTAGATGTAGCATCACTAGTATTACCAGCAGTGGTAGAGAAGATGAGCCCATTCTCCCCGCACCCCACCCTACCCCTGCGTCTAGTACGTTAATACATCAGTTCTTCTCAGATTGCATTCCATGTCCCCTTTGGTAAATACACATCTACAAATCTTATAGCAGGGAGTGGTTTTGATTTTTGACCTGCTACCCTCATTGAAAGCTTCTTGAAGGAGAAATGCTTAATCATCCCTAAGAAGTAGAATTAGGAAGTGTTGCGTCATGTTAATTTCTGTGCAGTTGTTGAATACATTCATGTATTTATCTAACCCATTGTCTGTCGACCGTTCAGCACTAAGCTGCATAGAACTAAAATTGTAAATAAGACACACAGTGTGTTTCATCATGGAGTTTATATGTCAAAAGATCATAAAGAAAAATGATTACACCTTCCAAATACAGCTGAGAGCTATAAAGAGAAGTGAAAATGTTTACCCAAACTATGGAATCGCTCTACTTCTAATGTCTAACCAATGGTCTATCACTGAGGGGAATTTGGACAAGAATGAGGCAAGAAAACTAATCACAGAGCTATTTGAGCGTGATAGGAATGACTGGGTTCTCTATACATTCAGAAGGTAGAATAAACAGGCTTAAATAAGGATCTAAGTAAGGGAAATAAAAGTGCAAGATGACACCTACATTTCTAATTGAGTAAACCATAGCACTAGTGGTCATTGAAATGGGGAAAAAATGAGAAGTGTAGTTAGCAGGGAGGAGAGTTGATGAGTTCAGTTTTGCATATGTCAACCTACATACCTGTGGAACATCTGTGTGGAGACATTCAATGTGCAGCTGGGTATATGGGTGTAAAAGGGTTATAGTTGGTAGTCACCTACTTAAGGAAAACAATTGAAGCCATAAAGGCGAACGTGATCTCCTGGGGGAGTGCGAGGGGAAAAAATGGCCTGGGATATAATCTGGAAATATTTACGCATAAAATACGAACATAGAAACAGGGAACGAAGCTGTTTCATCAAAGAAGCCAGGAAGTAACAGTGGGATTAGGAGACTGTGGTGTAAAGCAAAATAAGAAAGAAACGTATTTCAAGAAGAAATGTCGTTTGAGAACTACAGCTTGATAAACGCTGAAGACAGTTCATTGGTCTCAGCAACAACGAGGATGTCGACGATGTTGGCAAAAAAACTAATGGAATAGTAGAATCATTGGAGGAAAACAAATCTTGCCAGAAAGAGATTAAATCTACTGGGGAGACAAGCTTTAATTTAAAGCTATTTAAAGAATTTTAAAACAGAGAGACATTAATGTAACTAGCATTAGTATGTTAGTAGAGAAAAGCATTTCTCATCATATATGGGAGTGACAACATAACCTTGTAGGTAAAGCACAGGGTTTGATTTCAAATCTTAGCTCTTTGCATACTAGCCATCTGTGTTACTTTGACACATTGTTTTGAGAGCTTCAGCCTTCCGGTTTACAAAATAGACACACAAATGCTAGCTGTGCATGGGCTCTGGAAAAATTAAGCCCATAACATAATTCCTAGGAAAAGTAGGGCCCCGAAGAAGGTGAATGTATACAAATTATTAATGTAAACAGGTCTCAGGCAGCAGTCTAAAAGCAGACAAGAATTAAAAAGTTGCCTGGGACATGGGGAGCTGACTGGGTAAGCAGAGGAGAAAGATGAACCATTAGAGAAATCCTGGTGGGGGCCTGGGTGGCTCAGTCGTTTAGGTGTCCAACTTGGGCTCAGTTCATGATATCGTGGTTTGGGAGTTTGAGCCCCGCAATGGGCTCTGTGCTGACAGCTCAGAGTGTGGAGCCTGCTTCGGATTCTGTGTCTCCCTCTCTTTCTGCCCCTCCCCTGTTTGTTCTCTCTCTCTCTCTCTCTCTCTCTCTCTCTCTCTCTGTCTTTCTCTGTCTCTCGCTCTCAAAAATAAACATTAATCCTTGCCTGGGATGAAGATTTTAGACTTTATTTAAAGAGGAAGTGAATGCACACAGACTGATAGGATAGAAAGCTCCTTCCCACTGGTTATAAATCTCTTTGAAGGCAGGAAATTTGAAGGATGTAGCAACAAAACTATCATCTTGATCATCACCACCACTGTCATTGTCAGCACAGCTCATATTCTTCAGTGCTTTCCATGTGCCAGGCAAAGAGCCAAGACTTTGTAGCATTGTCTCATGCAATCCTCAACCCAATCCAGTGAAGAAGGTGTTACTATTGTCCTTGCTTTAACGATAAGAAAACAGGCTTAGAGCAGCACTGATTTCATTCACAGGGCACAAAATCAGTGAGGAGGAGACCCAGAATGAGGCAAGTGCCATAGGATGTTGCTTCAAGGAAGGGGTATCCCAGGAACATGGAGTTAAAAATGCATTACACAAATCATAGGACTAATTCTCCCAATATCCCTAAAACCAGTGGTATTTTATCTATCTGAAATCTGAAACAGAGGGGGAAAAAACTGCACCCAGACAAGGAATGAAAAAACAATGAGTAGCAGAGTCAGGCAATGGCTGCTACCCTTTTACTTCTGGGTGTTTTTGTTTTTGTTTTTGTTTTTAAAACACAGATCTTTTTTTTTATGTTTATTTATTTCTGAGACAGAGAGAGACAGAGCATGAGTGGACGAGGGGCAGAGAGAGAGGGAGACACAGAACCCGAGGCAGGCTCCAGGCTCCGAGCTGTCAGCACAGAGCCCGACGCGGGGCTCGAACCCACAGACCAAGAGATCAAGACGTGAGCCGAAGTCGGACGCTTAACCGACTGAGCCACCCAGGCGCCCCATGAATATCTTATTTTAGTACAGTACATTTGTCACACATAATGAAGCAACACTGATACACTGTCATTAATTGAAATCCATGGTTTATTCAGGTTTCCTTAGATGTTTTGTTTTTTTTTTTACTAATATTGTTTTTGTGTTCCACAGTCCCATCCAAGATACCACATAACATTTGGTTATTATTTCTCCATAACCTCATCTGGTTGTGGCACTCTCTCTAGCTTTCTCCTCATTGTGGGAGTTTTATTTTCAGCGTCGTTTTATATTCTGAGACTATGGGATGCTCCAGGCTCACCTTGTGTATTTCATGCCCAGTCCTGGCTTCCGTCATTTCTCCAGCAAGCCCTCGTTCTTTTTACTGGGGAATGGAATTAGAAACCCCCATCCAGGCGGTAGGTCTGCTTGTTGCGACTACAGTGTCATTGCCTTTAGGCCCTCTGAGCTCTCAGAGCAAGGAAATATATGCATCTATGGTAATCTGTGTATATACACATATCTCATTAACACACACAGTTTTTTTCTATATGTGGTCGTCTGTATCTACACTAAGCTAAATGCATGTGCCTACTGATCCATCACCGCATGGATTATTCTAGACTTCTCCCCTTGCTAATCTGTAATCTCTCACTCCAACAGCAAGAAATTTAGCCTCCACCACATTACCCTCCCTTTACTTGATTATTCAACTGTAGTATACACATACAGTATACTGTTTCAGAAGCGTTGATCCATTGGGAAGGAAATTTATCAACTAGAGTGCAGTAGTTACCTACAGTTCCTTTGACCTTACTATACAGACTCCACTCATTCCCAGAGTTACTTAGGTCACTACCTTCCCCTCTACCTCTTCAGCGACGTTGTTTCATGCATTTCTTTGTTTGTTTCATACATTTCTACAAGACCAGTGCTCTATCTGTTTCATACATTTCCAACATGGCTAGAGTCATTTGTAACGTTCTGCAGCTTATCCTGCAATCTCCTGACCTTTTGAACAGTTTTTTAAATTAGTGTGCATTAAGGCTCTCTCTTTTTGTGGTAGAGTTTTATGAGTTTCGACAAACATATTGTCATGTGTTGGCCATTACAATATCACGCAAAATGGTTTCACCACTTTAAAATATCTCCTGTGCCTCACCTCTCAATCCACCTACCCAAGAACCCCTGAAAACTGTTCATCTGTATCATCTTTACAGTTTTGCCTTTTCCAGAATATCATATAAATAGAAACACATAGCCTTTGCAGACTGGTTTCTTTCATTTAGCAACATGCATTTGCAATCCATCCAGTATGCCTCAGTTTGTTTATACAACCGTATATTAAGAGCTATTTTGGTTGCTTCCAGTTTGGGGCAGTTGTGAATGAAGCCGCTATAAACATTTGCAGGCATGTTTTTGCGTGGACATAAGTTTTCAAATCAGTTGGTTAAATACTTAGGAGCAGGATTCCTGGATCATATGATAAGACCATGTTTAGCTTTGTCAAAAGTTGTCAAACTCTCTTTCAATGTGGTTTTACCCCTTTGCATTCCTGTAAGCAGTGAATGAAACTTCCTGTCCCTCTGCGTCCCTGCCAGCAGTTGGTATGGACATTGTGGCCGGAGGGGTTAAGAGTTGGCTCTTCTAATAGAGGTGTAATGGTGTGTCGTTCTTGTAACATGCATTTCTCAAATGGCAAATGATGTTAAGTATCATTTCATATGCTGATTTGCCATCGGTACAGATGATACAGTCTTTGGCGAGGTATTATCTGTTTCGATCTTTTTGGTTTGTTTTCTAATTGTTGAATTTTATAAGTTCTTTGTTTATTTTGGGTACAAGTCCTTCATCAGATAGGAGTTTTACTGAAGTTTCTAATTTTAAAAGTCCAATTTACCGTTGTTGGTTTTTTTTTTCCTTTCACGGATTGTGCCTCTTGTATATGTTAAAAAATGCATTTCCCAGCCCAAGATCACATAGATTCTCTTCTACGATTTCTTCTAGAGGTTTTATAGTTTGGTATTTTACATTTAAGCCTTTGATATATTTTTATTTAAGCTTTCAAAAGTACAAGGTCTATATGTAGGTTCCTTTATTCATATATGGATACCTACTTGTTCTAGCACCATTTCCTGAAAATATTATCCTTTCTCTAGTGAATTGCATTTACTCCTTTGTCAAAGATCATTTGACAATGTTCGTGTAAGTATGTTCATGGGCTCTCCGTTGATCTGTGTGTCTATTCTTTCCCCAACACTACACTATCTTGATTAATGTTGGTTAATAGTAAGTCTTGAAGTTGGATAGTGTGAGTCCTCCAACTTTAATTTTCTTCATATTGTTTTGGCTATTCTAGCCTTGTAGCCTTTTAATGTAAACTTTAGAGTCAACTTGCTGATATCTCAATAGGTTGCTAGTATTTTTATTAGAATTACATTGAATACACAGATCACATTGGGAAGAATTAATTTCTGAACAGTATTGAATCTTCCAATTCTTGAACATGGCATCTGTCCACTTATCTGGACTTTTTTACTTCTGTCGTGAGTGTTTTGCAATTTCTTCATACAGATCTTGTGAGTATTTTGTTAGATTTATACCAAGGTACTCCATTTTTTTTTTTAGTGCTAAATAGTATGATTTAAAATTATAATTGATGGGGCGCCTGGGTGGCGCAGTCGGTTAAGCGTCCGACTTCAGCCAGGTCACGATCTCGCGGTCCGTGAGTTCGAGCCCCGCGTCGGGCTCTGGGCTGATGGCTCGGAGCCTGGAGCCTGTTTCCGATTCTGTGTCTCCCTCTCTCTCTGCCCCTCCCCCGTTCATGCTCTGTCTCTCTCTGTCCCAAAAATAAATAAACGTTGAAAAAAAAATTAAAAAAAAAATAAATAAAATTATAATTGTTAAAAAAATAAATAAATAAATAAAAAATAAAATTATAATTGTTTACTGCTGGTATATAGGAAATCAATTGCTTATGTATCATAACTTTACCCTGCAGCCTTTCTGTATTCACTTATTAAGTCCAACCATCTTTTGTAGATTCTTGGGGATTTCTTTCGCATAGACAATCCCGTCATCTGTGAATGAAGACATTTTATTTCTTCCTTTATATTTTGTGTACATTTCTTTTGCTTTATTTTTATTGCACTAGCTTGGGCTTCCAGTATAATGTTGTTCAGGAATGGTGAGAGAGAACATCCTTGCCTTTTTCTTTATCATAAAGGGAAATCATCTCACTATGGAAGTAGGATGTTAGCTACAGGATTTTTGTAGATGTCTTTTTCAAGCTGAGAAACAAAGTTTCACTTTATTTTTAGTTTTCTGAGACTTTTTAATCATTAATATGTGTTGGATTTTGTCAAATGGTCTTTTTAGCAGCAATTGATGTAATCATATGATTTTTGTTCTGTAACCTGTTGATATGATAGATTACATTGATTGATGTTCAAATATTTAACCAATCTTGTACATCTGGAGTAAATTCTATTTGATTGCATATATACATATAGGTACATACATGTATACATATATGTATACATATACATATATATTTTTACATTACTGGATTCAACTTGCTAATATTTTATTAAGGATTTGCATCTATATTCATGAGAGATATTAGTCTATTTTCTTGGTTAGTTTGGCTGAAGGTATATCGGGTTTAACAGCAATTTTTTAAAAGTCATGTTTTAAAGATCTTTTCAAAGAATCAATTTCTGGGTTCTTTGGTTTTCTTTATTTTTTTTTTTTCTGTTTTCAATTTCATTTATTTGTGCTCTAATTTTATTATATCTTTTCTTTTCCTCACTTTAGGCCTTCTTCCTCTAGTTTCCCCAGGTGAGAGATAGGGCTATTGATTTTTTAAATCTTTCTTCTTTTCTTCTATGAATATTTAATACCATAATCTCCCCCTAAGCAGTGCTGTCACTGCATTCACAAATTTTGCTGTTTTGTATTCATTTTTATTTAGTTCAAAATATTTTAAAATCTCTCTTGAGACTATTTCTTTGATCCATGGGTTATTCAGAAGTGTGCTTTTAAAATTTTTAGATATTTAGGAGTTCCTATCTATCTTTCTGCTATTGATGACTAGCTTAACTCCATTGTAGTGTGAGAACATTCTTTATATAATCTTGTATTTCATTAATGTTATTAAGGAGTGCTATGTCCCAGAATATGGTCTTTCTGGGTGAATGTTCCATGTGAGCTTGAGAAGAATGTGTTTCTGATATTTGGGGATGGAGTCATATCCATGTCAATTAGATCAAGTGATTGATCATCTACAGCCTTCCTGATTTTCTGCCTTTTTGATCTGTCAGTTTTTGAAAGAGATGAGTTGAAGTCTCCAACTATAAGAATGGCTTTGTCTATTTCTTCTGGTAGTTCTTGTTAGGTGTGTGCAGACTTAAGATGGTATGTTGTCTTGAAAAATTGACACCTCAGTTAACTAAGTAATATCCTCTTCTATCCCTGATCGTGTGAAGTCAGCTTTGTTGGCAAGTGACATAGCTACTCCAGCTTCCTTTTGATTACATCGGTGTTGGCCTGATTTATCTTTCTCCTTCTCTTTACATGTAACCTAAGTCTTTTTTAATCTCAAGTCAGTGGGTCTTAATTTTTTAACTCACTCTAATAATCTTTGTCTTGCAACTGGTATATTTAGACCATCCATATTTAAAGTTATTATTACAGTTGGATTAATAACCTGGCATGTTAGTGTCTGTTTTCTACATGTTGTATTTGTTCTTTGTTTTTTTTTCCCCCTCTTTCTCAGTCTTCCTTGGTTTAATTGAGCATTTATATGACTCTATCTCATCTCCTTTCTTATGGAATCAAATATATTTTTGAATGAATTTAGTGATTTCTCTAGAGTTTACAATTCAGCATTTTATTTAAATCAAAGTCCACCTTCGGACAGCACTACACCGTTTCACGTGTAGAATCAGTAACTTACCACAGACTCTTCCAAGTTCGCCATTCCCATCCCTTTCAACGGCCATTTCACTTATCCACGTGCTATAATCACACAATACGTTGTCCCTAGTGTAACTTTAAGGAATTGTCATTTAGTTCAGTTAAGAATAAAAAAGGATGATGCTTTATTTTGCCTTTCTTTATCCTGTCTCTATGCTCTTCTTTTATTTATACGGATCTAAGTTTCTTACCCAAATTATTTCCTTTTGCCTAAAGAACTCTGCCTAAAGAACTTAAGTGAGAAAAATGTGTCACCACGTGATGTTGTTATCTAGTTACAATTATTATTATCTCTCCACCTCCAACAGACTCTAATTTCCACAAAGTAAGACCATAATTTGTGTATCTAAATCACAGTGTCAAGCACAATGTCTGACACAACTCAGTAAATATCAGTTGAACTGAATTATTCCTGCATAGGAATATTAATAAATTTATATATACAAACAAGCTTCTTAATAGCATATACTTTTAATTATCACTTTGTGCATCATAATTATTGCATTAATAGATAATTAGTATCATTTTAATTTGCTGAATGGCCCTCATGGAAAAGAAGAGCTTGTGGTATTTGTCCAGTTGGAGGGTTGGACTGGAAACTAAGAGTAAGCATGACTAGTAGTAATTCTTTACATTTGCCTGTTATTTGTAATTTTGTGAATGGTTTCACACACATTATCCCATTAAGGTCCCATAGAAGCCATTTGCTTTTTCTCTCTCTCATAAGTATTTTTTATTCGATGATCTACTTCTTTTCCTCTATAAGTTTCAGCCTTTATTGCCACATGGAAAAAAAATGCAGAAGTCTCCTGATTTCATGGTAACTAGGGAATTCTTGTTATAATGGGGGGGGGGTGGGGAATTAGCCCCACATAAATTCTCCCTCCAAACATTAGAAATGATATGGATAATTACTGCTATCATTTTAAAATATTTAAATTAAAATTTATAATTGAATTACAAAATTTTTGATTAAAAAATTGTTATCTGTTGCATGAGAATGTTGCATGGGATTTGATATTCCCTTGCAGGGCTTACCCGTCTCTTGGTTCTCTGTGGAGTAAAAAACCTCATCCATGAACAAATTTAATAATCCATGATATAAATAAGTACCTACAAAGCTAGTATTAAAATATATTTTGTAGCAATTTCTAAATAATGACCATGACCTAGAGATAATAATTACCTTTTTAAGTTCCTCAAGAAAATTCTGTCTTCTTCAAAATGCGCAGTTGGTACTAAAAGACACCATGATTTGTTGTTGTTGTTGTTGTTGTTGTTATTGTTTTCAATCTAGTAATTTAGGTGTCATTGTAAGTTCAAAGTTTCTGGAAGGTTGAAGATTGTGCTTCTTTGGATGACAGTCATCTCTGGTGATATCCTAGATCCAGCCAAACTTAGGCTGAATTCATCATCTTCTTTCTGAAATACAAACAAGCAAGGAGATTTTTACTTTGTTATAGCCATGAAGCATATTAATGATGCTTTAGTATTGAAAACAGTGAACACTGGTGATAACAGTCAAGAATAACCCAAAAATTAAAAGGAGATTTCAAAAGGTAACTAATCCTATGGTCAATATCTTTCTAATATGTTAACTAGAAGGAGAAAAAAAAATCTCGAGTAAACCCAAGAGATGATTGCAAATGAGGAGATTACATACTCAAGACTGGAAAGTTAAAAACAGAAAAATGCAGATGGATCTTGAGAGTTTAAGATGTAAAAGAAAATCAAATGAATGAGATTTAATTTAGATAGACAAAATGCCTTTATTTAAGAAGAATAATGCCAACGGGATTTATAAATCAAGTGAATACCAATTAGAAGCCCAAATAGAAGAGAAAACCCACAGCAAAGTAGGGTTTTAATGTCAAAGGATGTAACTAAAGATTTATAATTTGGAAAAATTCCACTTTTTTTCTTTTTTTACATAACAGAGCCGACCATCTTTGAAACAGGTTTTTATTCTTTATGTAAAAGGTAAAACCTTCACATTTGGAAGGAGTACACTAACCTAATATACTCACTCAGGGTCCAGAATAATTCAGTGTAGTTCAATCAACATGCATTAAGGATGATTGCGTGCCACGCTTTGGGCTAGACACCAGGGGTTAAAGATGAATCAAATATGATCATTTCCCTTCAGGATTTTAGAGTCTAGTTAGGAAATCTGAAAGATAATCAGATAACCCCAATATGTTATTGTAAATATCAGTTATATTACATACACTAAGTGATGTCAGAGTTCAGAGGACATACCAAAGGTGGGGCAACAGTGATTCTAAATGTTAGATTGGCTCACCTGGATCAAATATACCTCCTTAACATTTCAAGGGTTCCCTTACTTCCAGGCTTTATGAAACAAAGATTGTTGACAAGAGTTGTGAGTAAATAACAAACACAAAAGCGATCAATGAAATGCATCCAAAGGCTAAGTACAGTGATATTTTAACTAGGAATAGACAACAAACTTCACAAATTGTTTTCTCTTGTGTTAGTACAAAGTCTGTTTTAAATTGCTAGGCGCATTTAGGTACGAAATAGCAAATGAAGGAAATTCCTGAATTCCTTCCTTTAAATATAAACTTAGGGCTTCTTCACGTGGCCAAGATGAAATAATTAAGACTGGATTTACCCTCAACAGAAAACAGCTTAAAAATGGAAGGGGTATATGAATAATAGTTTTCAAAGCACTGGAACTCAGGCAGTCCGAGTGACTAGAAACAAGCAAAGTAATCATAAATGGCCGCTCCACCTCACTGCCTTGATAGTTCGTTCCCTAGATGAGCAGAAACCCAGGAGCATCCTCGTTGTCTCCTGAGTTACAGAGAATGTTTAGGGCATATTTCACAATAATTACTTTTCCCTTCCTCTTGCTAGAGCCACAGGCATAGATTATCATCGTGAAAGCCTAGTGTGGTTCCTGGGTTTCTAGAGGTGAAACTCACAAAAGTGAGGGTCCCCTGCACCTTTTAAGATCACATCCTGAAAATCTTTCTCACTCTCAAGCTAGTAGGTTGTCAGATTTTCATTTGCCATCTAGAAGTTTGTCAAAATTATCATTCTATTGTTCCTGCCATTATGTGGCTACGTTATATGGCAAATTATCATTTGCCATCGAGGAATTTGTCAAAATTGCCATTTAATTGTTCCTGCCATTATGTGGCTGCAGTGGCTTCTCCTACCAGTACACAGATCCCCACTGTGATGCCCTGGCTTCGCCTGACACTCCAGATTTCCAAGTGGCAGTTTGTCCAGAGACCTCAATTCTCTGATGGCTCTAAGAAAAGTCCTTGATTTGCAGTTTACTCAGCTTTTTCTTGTGTTAAGTATGGGAGTGACGCTCCCAAACTTTCTAATTATCAGAGCTAAAAACATTAAGTCAGAAATAAACATTGAAAATAAAATGTATAGGGGCACCTGGGTGGCTCAGTCGGTTGGGTGTCCGATTTCCACTTCCGCTCCTGTCATGATCTCATGGTTAGTGAATTTGAGCCCTGTGTTGGGCTCTGTGATGACAGCTCAGAGCCTGGAGCCTGCTTCTGATTGTGTGTCTCCCTCTCTGTCTCTGCCCCTCCCGCACTTGTGCTCTCTGTCTCTCAAAAATAAATAATCCCATTAAACATTTAGAAACTAAAATATAAAAATAAGTTAATAAAATTTATAAAATAAAAAATATGAAATAATTGGGGTAAAATTGACAAGTATTGACAAACTATATACTAAAAACAATAAAATGTTGCTATATAAAATTAAAGAACACTGAAATATTAGAAGAGATAATCATATTCATGTGCGAGAAGATGCAGTGTTGTTTAGATTTCACTTCTCAACAAATGGATCCAGAAATCCAATGCAATTCTAATTTAAAAAAAAAACAGAAGGGTTTCTTGTAAAAGAAACTGACAAGCAAATTTTAAAATTTATAAGATAATTTTAGTAACTTAGAATAGCCAAAACAACAAGTTTGTAGATGAACAAAGTTGGAGGAATAGCATTACTTAATTTTAAAACGTATTTAAAAGCTACTAAAATCAAGATACTGTGCTGCTGGTGGTAAGACAGACTGCTAGATCAGGGAACAGAGTATGAGGTATGGCAGAGAGCCCAGAAATAGACCCATACATAGAGGAGAAAGTGATTTTTGACAATGACGTAAAAAGCAATTCAGTGAAGAAAGAATAGTCTCTTAATAAATGTTTTGGAATGATTGAATATCCTCGTGCAAAATAAAATAAACAGAAACACTTGAATCCATATCTTGAACCATCTATGAAAATTAACTCAAAATGGATTGTAGATCTCAATTTAAAACCAAAAACTAAAAACCTCTAGGAGAAAATGTTTGTGACTTATGTTAAGAAGCAAAGATCTCTTAGATAAGACACAAAAAAACCCTCTATTTTTGGATTGAGTGAGGAAAATTATCCCTGAACTTAGTGCCACATGGAAAACTTCTTTGTAACCTTGCGAAGAACACTTTACTACATGGTATGTGGTTACAGGAGAAAGAAAAAAGCAATCATTGGTTTCAAATACCTAACTTATAGAAAGGTCATATGTTTACGTAAACACAAACTCTCAAACACAAGAAAGCAGTTTACAGAAAAGATGCACTATCAACTAGATCAAATGGCCATTTGAAAACAGACCTAGCACGATTTTGATGCAAAATATGAATAATTAACTTTTTGCTTTAATTCAATACTTTAACACTCCAATAAAGAGGAGAGAAATACAGAGATTACACCAGCTGTGGACTTCTTGTATCTCCTTTGCTTTAGATGATACTTATCTTGTTTGGGACGTATGATGTGCTGGTCTTCTGATACGTCAACTGACCCTGCAATGATACCCTAGGTAATTAATGAAACATTAATCTGGGTGTTGCTGTCAGGATGTTTTATAAATGCAATTGATGTTTATTGACTTTAAGTGAGGCAAATTATCTTAGATACTCTGGGTGGGCCTGGCTAAATCAGTTGGAAGCCGCAAGAGCTGTCCTGAGATTTCCCTGAAGAAGAATAAATTCCAATTGTGGATGGCAGTTTCAGCCCCTGCCTGGGGTTCCAGCCCATCCCTCCTGACTGCCTGCCCTATGGGCTTTGGACTTACCTAGCCAACCCTACATTAGCATAAACCAATTCCTTGCAATAAACCCTGTTTTTTTTTCTTAAGAAGAAAAATCATGCTTTTTTTTTTTTGTATTGTGGTAAAGGATACATAATGTGAAATTTACCATTTCAACTCGTTTTAAATGTACATTTCGATGGCGTCAAGCACATTCACAATGTTGTGTAACCATTACTGCCTTCCATCTCCAGAACATTCTCGTCATCCCAAACAGAAACTCTGCATCCATTAGACACTAACTCCCCACCACCCCCTCCCCAGCCTCTGCTAACCTCTGCTCTACATTCTTCTCTCTGAAGTTTGACTACTCTAGGTATTGCATATACCTGTAATCATGTAGTATTTATCCTTTGGTGTCTGCCTTATTTCACTTAGCATGATGAGATAAATTTAATGCGTATCTCCTACTGGTTCCACTTCTCAGATACAACCCTAACTGATTCCTGTAGAATACCCATAAATAGACTAATTTGTTGAAGACACAGCTTTCCCTGACCAGCCCATCCTATAAAGCAGTTTGTAGGAGGAATCAATGCCTCCCTGTTTGCCTCTCCATGTGCCTTATACATATTCTTTTATAACAGTTGTCGGTTGGCATATTTCTCTTCCCATTTGACTGTGAGCTTTTTGACTGATTAGTAGTCATCCTTACTCTTCCAGCATCTGGCAAATTCTTACTGAAAATGATTTAATTAATGAATTAATTAACACAAATTTATATATTAAATAAGTGACTCAACACATCAATATCTTCTCTCTCATGGGGGATTTGACTTGTATGTTTTGCAAAGACTTGTCTTTGTATACAGCCTCCAAGATAATTGTTTGTTCCTATTTGGGACAACCATAATCTGTTTAAAAAGATCACTCAAAATTCAAATCGTCTATGATACTTGGCTACAGTTACTTAACGATTCTGAGCCACAGCACATAGTGTTCTCAAAACACCTGTGTTAGTATTCACTCCAAATATACACACAACCCCACACATTGCCAAGGACTTGCTACAACATAAATTCTAGAACATTCCTGTATTGATTCCAGGTCACTGTGTAAGTCTTACTTTGCTAGTGGTAAATTCTGTCTTTGAACTCTGCCGCAACAACTCAATCTGAAGTCTTCAAAAACATTTAGACAGTAGTTTTGAAAATGGAATAGCCCAGAGGCATTTTATGCCACCCAATAAACATGCTTCTTTTTAGACTTTTTATTTAACATTTGGAAGATGACCCATAAGGCACACCATAGAGCCACAACACAGGAGCTAAACAGCAGCTTTGTTTGCTGGAGCTAAGACTGCCCATCAGTAAATGTTTGTGCTCCTGAGTCTAGCCACAGTTGAGATATTCCATTTTGTGTGTTGATTTAAACGAGAAAACCTTTGACATAGGGTACAGACCACCTTACTTTATCAAGTTGACGTCTAGAGAAAAGTAGGAGGAAAATTTTATTTTGCCTTTCTATGCCTCTTCTTTTTTAAAAAAAAAAAGTTTATTTATTTATTTTAGGGGAGGAAGGGCAGAGAGAGAAAGGGAGAGAATCCCAAGCAGGCTCTGAGCCGTCAGCACAGAGTCCGACACGGGGCTCGAACCCATGAAGCCTGAGATCATGACCTGAGCCCAAATCAAGAGTAGAACGCTTCACCAGCTGAGCTGCCCAGCTGCCCCCATGCCTCTTCTTAAGAACTAATAATAAGGAAAATACAAGTGTTTACTGCGTGGCCTAATGGCGTTGCAAAGAAAGGCAACAGCAATGTAAACCTCTTATACTTTATTCCATTTCTCTTTCACTCAAGCCCCATTCTTTCCCTGTGTGTGTGTGTGTGTGTGTGTGTGTGTGTGTGTGTGTGAGAGAGAGAGAGAGAGAGAGAGAGAGTGCATGCACATGCGTGTGTGTGATTGCTGTGGCTTTACTGAATTGAGACACTTTCACAAATTCTCTGAAGTGAATAGCCACATGGCAATCAATAGGGATGTTTTACGTTGTATTTTGAAAAGTAAAAATCCAGCAGAGTACATTTCTTACAGACCTTAGCTAAGAAAAGGTGGTCAAATCTCCTTTGGTCAATACTGTCACATGTGAAAATCTCTACATTACTGTAATTGCCTACCTGCTCTTAACAGCAAAAATACCCAGAGTCATAAGCCCTGGGCATCTCAAAAGGACATCTACACAGACCGTGTTACATTTTATAATTAAATTTGGCCCTATTGCCTTTCAAAATAATTTACAACTTTATTTATTTGAACTCATCCTAACACACTGTTAAAAATGCTGTCCTTTTCACTTGTTCCTGTCATAATAATGACAGTTATCCCATGGAGATTCATCTGGTTTATATTCTTTCTTTCTTTCTTTCTTTCTTTCTTTCTTTCTTTCTTTCTTTCTTTCTTCCTATGAAAATCTACAAAAACTCAGGTTAACATTTTGGTTGTGTTGTTAGGTGTGGGGATTCCTTTGTATAACAATAGGGATTTTTTTTTGGATTAACATCAGGAAAAGACTCATAGGTATCTATAATCTAAAGTTGATGATGTTATAAATGGCCAAGTCCCTAGCTTCCTGAGTGCTGTATAATTCTCAATTCTTACAGTTTCCAGAGAGGTTAATTGCACATCCTGAATGTCCTAACAGTTGTGTTCTGATCTATGAAGCAGAAATGGAAAATTATGTTTCTACTTTAAAGGGTGTGCATTGGCAGCTTGTCAGTGTTTGAACTGAGAAAACGTACTATCCAGTTACCACACCAGCCAATCCACCAAGAATCCAGGACAAGTTGGTATCATTGTGCCATTAGCGGACGGGGCCATTTTGTTCAGTGGCGAACTGAAGAAAGGGAATGGTAAGATCTCTGTCCTCCGGCCTTATCAGTTCAAGTCAGAAAGCCATATATCAAAAGTCGAGGGTGCCTTCAAATATTTCATTATCAAAGAATGACTTTGGAACACAGAGTAAATTGACTTGCTACCGAATTCCTATCTGTAACCTTCCATTTAAATAGGTCTCCCTGTGATAGCAATGACAACAAATAGCAACAATTTGCCCTTTCTGATATCATTTCTTTTTTATTTTTTATATTTCTCTTCTCCGATCTTTCTCCCCTTTGCCCAGGCAGTTCTGCGGCACGCACACACTTCTTTTTTAGCCCTTTATCACACAGTCATTGTGATAAACACATAGCAAGTATCTCCAGTGGACATAACGCTTTCCTGAACGCTACAAATACATAACTGAAGATAGAGAGGATTTCACCCTTGACTCCTAGGAACTTGGCTCATAACTAAAGATTCCAGATAAAAATTCGTTAATAGAAGCAGAAGCAACAGGATATATTCCAAACACGGATCAGCTTCATGCTAGCATGCTTGATGGTCAGAGCACCATGATGGACAAATAATTGGAAGAACTCTCAGTGGGGAGAAAGCCCCTTCTATTTGATAAGTTGGTATCTTCCTCGACTCATTATATAACAGGCATTGACCTTGATTCTGTAAGATATGCCAAGAAGAAAAGCCCTCAACAAGCTTCCCCACTGCATCACATTAATTAGTCCTAAATTTCCAAATGATTGATAAATCCTTGGTGACTAGATATCACAACAAATATTTCTGTGGGCTGGCGAGTAACAATGTACTGAACACCTTGAAGTTGTAGGATGGGAGCTGGGGAGACTTGCCACACTGAATGAAATTTGAATAACTGTGCTCTATTCCAGTCATTTCACCTGTCATAAATTTGGCACAGCCATTTCTATGTGTACACACACACACACACACACACACACACACATGTCCACAGATGTATTTAAAAATAAATTGCATGTATTTGAAGAAGGTAAGGGGATTGGATATTTATAATGCAGATCATATATAACTCAGTCGGAGAAGACCCCATTGAAAATGTGAATTGTGAGCAATAGTTTAAAATGATGGATAGACCACAGTCTTCTAGAGAGGATGAGGGAAATGGTTCCAGGTACTTCTTCTTCATTTCCTTCTTTATCAGTGGAGTTTTTCAATCAACCTAATCTAGCAGAACATTTCTCCTAGGCTACTGAGATATATTTGCAGGAAACAACTTTCCCCTCACTTAAAGAAATAGGTTTAACTCCTTCATTCCTAGCATTCTCTAATTCAGGGGAGAAAGCAAGTCTTCCATAAGGTATTTAAAGGAGGAAAGAGAGATGAATCTATGTGGAAAATTCGATGAAGGGGTGGAAAATTGCATGTGCCATATAAGTCCTACTACATATAGATCTATTCCTCCATGGAAAACTGGAAATTTCATTTAAAAAAGGGTACCTGCAAAGTCAGCAGCAATTCTTAACAATGTCTTTCCTGCTGCTGACATCATAGATTTTTACTCCAATAATAAGGGATAATTTGGACCCATTCTCCTTTTCATTTAATGCTGTTCCTCTCCGATTGCCTTTCTCCACTGCTCTTCCTACATGAGAGGTGACTGCATTACTTGTGGAATATGATGAATCACTTCAACAAGAAATACGTGGCATCTGGTTAAGGCTCTTTCTAGCATATAAATTAAGCTTGAATGACAGTTTGGTCAAAAATTGCCTTTGAAAGTGGTCTCTGTGTGGCAGGTAAAATCAAGTATTATCATTATATCGGCAGGAACCTTTTCCATGCTAGCTGATGTCTGTCACCTTTATTAGAGAGAAGTGGGTCACTCCTCCACCCCCCTGAAAATAATTGATGGGGTGAAAAGAGAGATCTGGGCGAGGAAAAGGGAGAGATGTATTCAAAAACTGTGCAGGAGGGAGGAATACTAAGAAAAAAGGAGTAATGGTAACGCCGAATGATTCTGCAACAAATACTTACACGGCTGTGAAATCCTATCGCAAGAGACAAGCAAAATAAAGTATGGCCATTCAGTTATTTAGACAGACTGGCAAATATTTCTCCCCTCCCTACCCCAGAATTCCACAGCGGAATGAAGAGATGCTAGACAAAAGGTAATTTGCATCTCAAATTTGTGTGATTTCTTTTTTTTTTTTTTTTTTTTCTGAGTGGGAAGATTTCTCTTTCCCTTCAATTTCTGTCTGATTAAAAAGATAGAGTCTAATCTATCAAGATTTCACTTCCGGAAATATCTTCACTTTGTTTACTTTATGATTTTTAAACATTTATCGGTGGCAATAATAATGACTCCTCTGTCAGGAAATTCAGTGCATTTCATGGAGAAGCCTGCAAAGGAACAAAAACATCAAACAAGGGAAGATTCTCCAACATTCCACATGATGGCAGAAGATCTTTTCCTTATTAAGTAGTCAAAGCTTACGATTTTGTATTATTCTATTAAATATAGCAAGATAAGTAATCTCTCCTATTCTCTAAGCCATTTTAGAGTAATTTGTTCTCAGGACAAACCAGAAGGGACGAGGTGTTTTCCTGTGTGAAAAACAAACAACCTGGGGGGAAAAATACCAGAGCCATCTTCCTAAAGTTTTCCTAAATAATGTCGAGATTACACAAAGTGTCTTTCAAAATCACATTGAAAATGGGATCTTCTCGACTACATTTTCCAAATGTCAGGATCATTTTTGTCTGTTTAGGTTGTTAAACACAAGAGACGAATCCTGTGAACGCACTTACGTGACACACTGCTTCGTACCATCTTCCTTGCAGATGGAGAGCTTCGGCATTGCCCCCTTTTTCAGAGAATCTTCCCCTGATTTACAGTGTGGCTCTTGTCCACTCAGAGCCTCAGGAAAGCGGTGGGCCTCTTGCACCCAAACTGGATTTCTGGGCAGAACTAATCCAACAATTCGGTCAGCCCTATGAGAAAGTGACGTTTCCTCTGTCGCCGCAAAGATTTGGAACACTTGAGCTATAAAGTTGAGTTTCTCTACAATTTATAAGGACGCCCCTCTCTTAGGCCTTTAAAACTACCGAGGTCATTGTCTGTGGTGATGAGGATGGTGGGTTGAAGAAATGTACAGTAGTTTCACCAACTCTATACCTTCCTAAGCTTCTTAAGTTCAAGTTATGGTCTGTTCTAATGGAGGCAAGCAATGTCTACTCTGCAAAGCGCTGATCTTTACAAAAGTAATGTGTACAACGTGACCTACCTATCTAAGTGTGATAGTCACAATATATTAAATGAGCAAATCTCAGCTGGGCAATGATTTACACTGATGATTTCATTTAACTGTGGGAAGGAACCAGCCCAGGAAAAGAATACCTTCCTTTTTAAATATTGCCTTTAGAGTGTTTAGAATGTATTTTTGTGTCTACTATAGCATTTTATTTCCAAATACACCTTATACAATAGCTGTTAGAGTCATTTTACAAAGTGTGTAGCATTTTACAAGTTGTGAGATCAGAAGTGAACCTTTCCTAAGATTATAGGGCTAACATATTATAAAAGGGTAGGAATTGGGGCACCTGGGTGGCGCAGTCGGTTAAGCGGCCGACTTCAGCTCAGGTCACGATCTCGCGGTCCGTGAGTTCGAGCCCCCGCATCAGGCTCTGGGCTGATGGCTCAGAGCCTGGAGCCTGTTTCCGATTCTGTGTCTCCCTCTCTCTCTGACCCTCCCCCCTTCATGCTCTGTCTCTCTCTGTCTCAAAAATAAATAAACATTAAAAAAATTAAAAAAAAAATAAAAGGGTAGGAACTGAAATCAGGAGTTCTGGAGTGGAAGAGGATGCAAATCCTGACTGTCCGTAGTAAGTTATCTAAATGTTGATTTTAGTTTTCTAAGCATTTGGCCAAGTTTCTCTTCAGGCAACCTCACCCTGGGGATCAAGTACTCCATAGTCAGCTTGCTCCTTGGTGGCAATGCACTCTCAGAATAATAAAATCCAGTGTCCGTACTATCAGGAACATGGAGACCAGCAACCGTCCCCAAAGAATGGGCTCATCTCTTCCTGGCTGGTTCATTTTCTCCTTCACTCTCCTAAAACTCTACAGGATGTTTATTATCTGGGTTGTCCTCATGGTAATACGAGTACATACATAGGTCCAAACTCCCCAGATTTTGTACATTAATCATATGCAGTTTTTATAGACCAATTATACCTCAGTAAAGCTGGGGGGGAGCCTTTGAAACTTTTAATTTAATTTTTCAATACTTTTATTTAAATATCTAGAAAAATATGAAAATATAGACACATTAAACATTGAAAAAAAAGACCATACAAAGTTTGTGATATGAGACCAGTCAAAATGCATAACTCCGGGGAGAGAGTTGCTCTCTGCTCGAATATTTGTTTGACGTCATAGAGATGTCAATGTCACTCAAACATCAATCTCGTTGTCAATCTTACTGTCGATCTTATTGAAATGACATAAAAGCATGAAACCAATCTCAGTGGGTCCTCCAGGAACTGCTGAGGGGTCCTAAGTTACTGAAGAGGTGACCATTTTCAACACTTCACTATCAAATAGAACTGATGGCATGATCTTACCGTCAGTGCACAGGATAGATAAAAAGCTCTGAAAAACACAATACCCAGTGACTAGATGAGAACAAAGTTATGAATACTTACTAAGTGATTATTTCCTAATAGAAACCATCAGTTTATTTGGCTCGGCTACTATGTTGATCTACATTAGCAAAGTCTTAATAAGGTGCTAACATAATGAATTATATGGAGGCAGCATGATTAATATTAATGTCAATAGATCTGAATAATACTGAAATTTCAAAAAGGATACGTCTCCTGTATGTTCCTAAAAGCAGTATAAGTGGCAGGAGAGGATAATCCCACTTACTACTTTTGTATTTATACATAAAAAGAGAAGTTAAGAATTCATACAAGTAATTTGAACAAGCCCTATCTCCCCAAACACTTTCTGGTTTTGTTAACTGAATAACTCCCTATGGTGTTTCTTATATACTCCTAGACTTTTAAAGCTAGAGATCCTTTAAAGATGCTTCAATTACCAGCCCAACCAAGATTTTCTGTTGAGGAAAATATGAGAATCACTGAGACTTGCTCAGTATCTCACAGAATGTTAATAACAGAAAGGAGGCTAGCATTCAAATTTTTCTGTCCACCATTAAATTATTTTATCACTAGATTATTTCACACACATTTCCAAGTGTGTGACCTAGTGATTGGTTGTCAGTATATCATATTGACATACTAGATTCATGGAACTCGGAAAATTTTATGGCTAGTCAAGAAATTATTGCCAAGAAAACAGTGCACCACTAGACCTCAGGTTTCTGTCTGCAATATTAAAATTTGGATATTTCTTCCAGACTCTAATTCTCCAGGAAAAATTAAAAAAAAATAGAAGGCAAGCAAGGTGAAAGACAGAAGTATATGGCAATTTTTCTTTTCATCCACAGTTGATGAGAAAGACAATGTATGCGTGGAAATACAGGAGACTGTTCCTCCATCATTATCCCTGAGATTATAGAATTTAATGTAAGAATTTATGGAAGGGTTTTAGTTAGGCGATAAAGAGACCTCAAGGAAGATGCTCAGGTTCATGCCTCCCAGCAGCGCATACTCCCAACAATTCTGTATAGATGTCCCGCTTTACAGGTGAAGAAAGTGAATCAGACGATCTCTCAGGTACCTGGAGTTGAGTGGAAGGAAAGCCATGTGTCTAATCACACAATATCATGTTCTGTTTCCTAAACCAGCATGCGTCAGTGTAAGAGTCCCTCTGATGGTGTTTTCTTGGTCTCATTTTAAGTATGATGTCATAAATATTTGAAATAGTTTTTATTTTGAGTTAATTATCTACCTCCTTAATTAAAATTAGAGATCTAGGGACGTCTGGGTTGCTCAGTCGGTTAAGCATCCAGCTTTGGCTCAGGCCACGATCTCACGGTTTGAGGGTTCGAGCCCCGTGTCAGGCTCTGTGCTGACAGCTCGGAGCCTGGAGCCTGCGTTAGGTGCTGTGTCTCCTTCTCTGTCTGTCTGTCTCTCTCTCTCTTTCTCAAAATTGAATAAACATTTAATTTTTTTAAATTAGGGGTTTATACTAACACCCTGATAAATTATAAGATGCTCCTTGTGCCAATCATCTCTCCCTTTGTCTCCCACACCACCACACCATTCAAATGTTGCTGTCATGTAAATTTATTTTTAGAATACAGAGTGCACGTAGAGGCAAATCTACAGTCCTGTGATAACTTAAACTGTGTGCTTTGGGACTTTTGCTATCTCTGCTCCTTTTCTTTAGGCCTGTTGACCCAAATTGTGTTTTCTAGATACTTTGGGGTTTGATGTATGTGGTTAATAACTGGTTCTGGCTTTTTAAACATTCTTTACCCAAATCTAGTGTTTTTAAACGTGAATTTCCCTAAAGAATACAATAAGGCACTTAGTACTTCATTTTAAGTAGTTTTTAAACAGTGTTTCCAATAGGATTTATTGCCCTGTCTAGAAGACTAGAAAATTTGAGAGGGAATTTGAATTGAAAAACTTTTATCCTTCATTTCGTAGGTCTTTGCATAAAGCAAAGTACAATTGTATCATTCTTGACAGTGGTCACTACTTTTTTTTTTTTTAATCTCAGATTATGGTTACAAATTTGGGTTGGTATTTCATTGTATTCTTTCTGTTGGCACCTAGATTTTTTTTATTATTCATCACTTTCATATAACACCTAGTGCTCATCCCAACAAGTGCCCTTCTTAATGGTCATCACCCATTCCCCGACCCCCCACTTCCCCACCCCCTATCAACCCTCAGTTTGTTTTCTGTATTTAAGAGTCTCTGGGGCTCCTAAGTGGCTCAGTCGGTTAAATGTCAGACTTCAGCTCAGGTCATGATCTCAAGGTTTGTGGGTTCAAGCCCTGCGTCGGGCTCTGTGCTGACAGCTCAGAGCCTGGAGCCTGCTTTGGATTCTGGAGCCCTCGCACTCTGTCTCTGTCTCTCTCAAAAATTAAATGTAAAACATTAAGATAAAAATTTTTTTTAAAAGAGCCTCTTCTGGTTTGTCTCCCTCTCTGTTTTTATCTTATTTTTCCTTCCCTTCCCCTATGATCATCTGTTAAGTTTCTCAAATTCCATATATAAGTGAAATCATGTGATATTTGTCTTTCTTTGACTTATTTCGCTTAGCATAATACCCTCCAGTTCCATCCACGTTGTTGCAAATGGCAAGATTTCATTCTTTTTCATCGCCGAATAGTATCCATTGTATGTATATTCCACATCTTCTTAATCCATTCATCAGCTGATGGACATTTGGGCTCTTTCCATAATTTGGCGATTGTTGAGAGTGAGGGGGCACATGCACCTCAGTGTTTATAGCATTGCTATCAACAATGGCACGTAGATCTTTTTAATGTAATTTAAGAGATACTGATTCTGAGGTACAGTGGAATACAGAAGGAAGGTTAAGGAGGCTAAGGAAGGGGAGGGGAAGGAAGGGGAAGGAAGGGGATGGAAACGGAAGAAAGGGGAAGAAAAGGAAGGGAAAGGAAAGGGAGGGGAGGGGAGGGGAGGGGAGGGAAGGGAAGGGAAGGGAAGGGAAGGGAAGGGAAGGGAAGGGAAGGGAAGGGAAGGGAAGAAGAGGAAAATATTTTAAGATATAGAATTTTGTTTTTAGGGTTACTTGGTATATTGTCCCTAAATACATTATATGCCAAATATCTTTCAAGAAATTTGTCAATATTTTGGTGTTTTCATTTCAAACTAAAAAAAAAAAGCTAAAAAAAAAGTTTATTGCCAGCATTGGAAGCAGCAGCCTTTTTAAATATTTTGAGAATATATTTTTCCATGCCATACATCTGAACAAAACCCTTGTGCACGATCATAAAATTAATGACTTCTATAGCCCATAGGCTCTTGACCTGGAAGGGACCTTGAAACCATGCAGAACTCCTATCTTTAATATCCATATTAAAGATAATACAGCTAAGGAATCATGCATGTGAGTGCTTTTACAGTCTCCCCAAATAACTTTCTTTCAATCTAATTTGGTTTATATGAATAAAGAGATGTTCCTGTCAACAAACTATTAATTTCAGTAGAAGTCAATAGAATGTATATCTTTAGCATGAAAGGGGCATCTGATTTAACTCTCTTGACTTACAGAACTGAAATATGATATGTTAAATAACATATCCAAAATTGTATGGAATAAAAAAAAAAGGTCTCTTGATTTCCATTGGGTACTTTTCCCCTTATTCTACATATACATTGGAAATGGGATTTATAAAGTGGATGCACTTGATGGCTGTTGAGTTCTGCATCTCTGAATATAGTGACATCTTTCTTATTTCTCCAGCATATATTGTATACTCATGAACCACCCATGTTTTTTCTCAGTTATCTTTTTATGGCTGTGTCCTGTCTTTCAAACTAGAATATGAGTCTTTCTGTGTAAGCATGGGGTATTAAATCAACTTAAATTACCTGTAGTGACTGAAACAATACTTTGTACATAAAGATGCTTAAAATGAATTTTAGTGATTAAGAACTTGATAAAACGTTACATATGATATTGAATTTAGAAGAAGATATTCAATTCTCAAAACATTTAGATTTCATACCCTTTAAAAATACTAAAATGACTCTAAGGAATTGAATTTAAAAAGTGACTTCCCTTAGCAGTCGTTTTCCAAAAATAAAAAAATTCTCTCCTGTGATTGAAATTAGTAGTCGCTATATTTCTAAGTATTTTGATTAACATTTATCTGCAATAGGAAATGATGGGTTATATGAGAAGATAAATGGTATAAAGTAACTGCAATCTAGAATTCTGATAGGATACCCTTTCAGTCTAAGACTTTCCAAATGATAATTTACCCCTTGTAAGCAATATTTAAGAAAACCAATTTAATTAAAATATTTTACACTCTGGATATTCTCAGAGGAATTGTAAGTGGAATTCACCATTCTCAGTAAAAGGCCCAGAAGACTTTGTTTTTAGAAATTATTTTTGTTTTTTGTTTTTTATAATTATTTCTCTTCCCTTAAACTAAGATGGCAGCCATCACTCTCTGGTGTCGGTGTAGTTACCCGTAGACATGTATTTCCCCTCTTTATTCTAAGATGCAATTAGGTAGTCACGTTTGTTAGAATTGTGTGTAGAGCTTATAGAAATAGGTCCTGAAACCTGAGGGCTTTCTGTTAAGTAGTAAATAAATTTTAATGCCTGGACTTTGTGAATTAGATTTGGCTACTCGGTAACCAGTTTTAACTAAATTTATCATTCTTCTCTGTGTTCCAGATGTCAGGGGTTGATGAATTACCAACTTTTAGAGTAACTGAACTATAACTTTATCTGATTCCCAGTGGGTTTTTTTTTTAAAGATTTATTTATTTTTGAGAGAGAGAGGAGCAGAGAGAGGGGGAGACAGAGGATCTGAAGTGGGCTCTGTGCTCACAGCGGAGAGCCCAACATGGTGCTTGAACTCATGAACCTTGAGATCGTGACCTGAGCTGAAGGCTGACGCTTAACCGATTGAGCCACCCAGGTGTCCCCAGTTCCCAGTGTTTTAACCTAAGTAAATTCTACTACCTGCCTCATAAAATATTTGTGTCTATTATAAAAGTCTTTGTTTTATGTGTATTTCTGACGCTGGTTATGTTAGTTAAATAGAGACTTACTAACGTTGATCCCTATTCCTTCGTGAGTGTGGGTATGTCATCATGGGTCTTGGCTGATTGCCAGTGATTCCAACCACTCTCCAGCCCAGATTGTGATCACCTTTACAAAACTGCCCTATCAGTGCTGCCCGATTTCCGGTAACACACGTTTCTTCACCTCTCCCAAACTCTCCAGATTCTCAATTCCCTTCATCCCATGAGCCCTACCTCCCTATTTTATCATAAGTTGTAGTACTGTGACCATCAGCTTAATCATGTCCTCAACTCTAGTCTTATACTGGTCGGTTGGTAAAGGGCTGATAGAATGGTTTTGATTTTTTGGTGGGTTTTTTTTGGAGGGGGAGGATTTATACATTTATTGTCAGTATATTATATATGGTGCAAGGTATGGATCAAAGTTCGCTTTTTTTGCACCTGTATGGACAAGTCTAATTCTTGGCTGTCTACTCTGCCCAGTGGTCAAGCAGTCTGTCAAAATATCAGGACCGTGGTAGTCAGTTCAATGATTGTAACAGCATTCCCCAAGCCAAAGTAGTGATTCTCTTCTCACGTAGGTAATCCCAATAAGCTTGTTTTGAAGTGTTGCCTTTAATTATTAGCCCCCGGGCTGGATGTTCCAAAGCTGTTTATATATTAAGTCCTTAGTAATGCTGACACTGCAGCCTCCCCTTGGAAAGCACCAGCAACTTCTTCTCTCCTCATCATTCCTCTAGATGCAAGTATTGAAACTTGTGTCAAGAGAAGGGAGTGTGGGAATTTGAGCTGTGGGGCAATGTGTATGTTCTTTCAATTCCTCCTGCATTCAGGAGGAAGTAAAGGTGGATGTTCAGGTGGAGTTGAGGAATGGGAAGGAAATTTGGGACAGCATCATTTACCATGTAGTAGACTGTGTTAGAATCTCAAATAGCATTTAGAGATGCGTTTGCTTTGGGAGATCACTCACAACGAAGCTCTGAAGGTCATAGTTTCTAATGAAAAGCCAATTCGATTCCGTTAATAATGTTTTTATGAATATTAATATGTGCATACGTTGCAACTTACTATTTATCTATTAATTAAGCACGCATTAGTGTGTATACTTAATAAGTCACTCTCAAATTTGGTTAATTAAGGGATTATTAAATAGAAAGCAAACCTAGAAAAATTTATTGAATACTAAATATAAATTCAAAACGTATGTAACAAATAATATACCAAAAATACATAGTCCTTTGCTCTGCTGCAAATTCCAGTTCCAAGGAGACCTTTAAGTGACTTGACAAAGGGTACCTATAACTAATAAGCTGCTGGGACTGATAGCCACACTTCCACACCAATTTTGTTGTCCTTCCAATTGAAGGTGATTAGTAATTGTTAAAACCCAATGTGTTGGGGCACCTGGGTGGCTGAGTTGGTTAAGCGTCAGACTTCGGCTCAGGTCATGATCTCATGGTTCCTGAGTTCAAACCCCACACTGGCTCTGTGCTGAGACCTTGGAGCCTGGAACCTGCCTTGGATTCTATGTTTCCCTTTTTCTCTTCCCCTCCCCCACTTGCGCTCTGTCTTTCTCTCTCTCTCTCAAAAGCAAACAAACATAAAAAAAATAAAACAACATGACAACAACAACAACAAAGACACAACGTTTCGAAATGACCATACCTAATGCTTAGGATTGCAAAGATTGATAAAAATCTATCTCCATCCTTAATTAGTTCAGCAGGAGATAAAAGGAGGGTACACATGAATATAGACTATACATGGTAGGGCCATAAATGGAACGAAGTTCAATGAATGGGAGGAGACGCAAAGGAAGAGAAAGAGAAAGGAGAAACTAAAAGCAAGATCTCTTCTGGTTGAGCCAACCAGTAAAAACCTCTTGGGAAGGGAGTCACTTGAGGTAAGGCTTGCAAGTGGGAATTTGAAAGCTGAGGGTAGAAAAGGGAAAGGAATGAGAAAAATACCTCTGCTGGAGGGAAAAACTTGCAAAGATGAGGAGGCAAGAGAGTCAAAAGGCAAGGCGCCCCGTTTCCCTTTGCTCCCCACCCCCCCTCGCCTCCGTCTGCCACGTCACTTCCAACAAGCCCTGCTCTGTTCCCTGGAAGGCTGCCGCGGATCGGTGGCACGGGGCACTTCCTCGATCCAACATCTGCACCCTGACAGAGCATCTATCCTCGCAGGCGCCATTCCACTGCAATCCATTTGTGGCTCACGGAGAAAAAAAATCCAGACTTTGGTGGTTGTGTCATCAGCATCATGAGAGACAAGCTTTGCGTACCATTTCAATACTTTTCTTTTTTTTACTTTTCTTGAAATAAAGGTGGAGAGAGCTTTAATAAAAGTAACCCGGACCCCAACCCTCATAACATTAGCGTTACGGCCTGGCTACTTTCCAGCTTCTCCATGATAGAAAAAAAAAAAAAAAAAAAAAAACACCCTCCAATTTAATAACTAAATTAATTTTTTCCTGCCACCACAGCATGTGCAATTATTAAAGTCAGAAAGATCTTGGCAGCCTCTTCCACTGGTAAATAGAACGTTGCATTCCATCATATGATTAATTAATGTTCCTGATTCAGGGAGATATGAAATCGCTTTACATTCCTTGTGTTATTGAATAACCTATCGTGCATTACTGCTCAGGCCCTTTTTACATCCATGCAGTTAAATCGCAAGTAATAAGCCACAAAAGCCTAACTTTATGCTGAAGCGTTGTGGGAGTTATAGAAAACAGAACTTGGGGATGTGTGTGGAGAGGGGAGGTAAGAAACGGAGCCAGGAGAAAAGAAAGGAAAAGAAAGAGGAAGACAAATTTGTATTAGTAAGGCATTTCTTTTACTTCTTGTTTGCCATCTTATTTAGTGATTTTTTTAAACGTTTATTTGTTTATTTTTGAGAGAGAGAGCACACCCAAGCAGGGGAGGGGCAGAGAGAGGGAGGGAGACACAGAATCTGAAGCAGACTCTAGGCTCTGAACTGTTAGAACAGAGCCTGAGGCAAGGCTTGAACCCACGAACCGTGAGAGCATGATCTGAGTCGAAGTCTGATGCTTAACTGACTGAGCCACCCAGGCGCCCCTTATTTAGTGACTTTTTAATGGCCGGTTTCCTTATTCACAAGTCAGGAATGATAAAAATAAACATACTAACAGTCACGAAATCTGCCTGTGTGATCCTTGGATGTTATAACGGACTGGCCCCTGTATCGACTGTCAGGAAATGGTTGTCCTTGGGTTTCACACCGCGTAAGCAGCTCTCCAGGTTCAATGGCATGCTTTGGAGGATCCAAAGGGGAGACGTTATGGAACACTGTGCCTTTGTTTCTCATTTATAGCATATTCTGCACCCAATAAGTAAGAGAGACATTGTACTTTCTAGCAAGTTGTCTCAGATATTGCCAAACAGACAAAAAAAAGACATATTTATACCACACTTCCTGCTCTGCTTTTTTTCCTTGAAGTTGAGTATTGAATTATTATAATTATTCATTTCCTCCCAAAAGGAGCAAATCTCTTGCTCACCGGTAACTAACAAAATAATCCACTCCAATAGAAAATTACCACGTTTTCTGAGAAACCTATTCTCTATATCACCGAGTTGGGATTTCATGCCTTCAAACTACCTGTGGGACCCTAAGGGCACATCAGGACATTCACCAGCAAGATGGGGCCCCCCAGTGAAGAGCTCTTCAGGTCCAGAAACCAGCCTCATCCTGTCCACCTTTCCGTACAGAAGGCCAGCAGAGAAAGAAATTCAAGGAGAATGACAAATCGGGCCACAAACAGAAACTGGAAAAAAAAAAATCCAGAAATTGCCAGGAAATAATAACCAACATGTATAAGGTTTAATAAAGAAAATGCATTTGTGTATTTTTAAACCACTTTCCTAGTCTGTCTCCAATATAATATATATCGTGGAATCATTTTAAGTTTGCTTTTTTTTTTTTTTTTTTTTACCAAATAGAGATGCTTTTATACGGAAGGAAATACCCGTATATAAGTAATATGAAAGAAATAGACACTGATACTCT
Source organism: Lynx rufus (assembly GCF_022079265.1). Classification (NCBI taxonomy): domain Eukaryota; kingdom Metazoa; phylum Chordata; class Mammalia; order Carnivora; family Felidae; genus Lynx; species Lynx rufus. The sequence continues at coordinate 7,879,839 of NW_025814889.1, read as the reverse complement.
GGAATAATTCAGGAATCTGCTGAAAAGATTTTGAGAATTCCACTTTGACAAAACCTCAACATTTAGACCCTTAATGTTGCTTTCCCGTTAAACTCCTGGAATACTGGCGAAGATTATTGAATTGAGCTAAGGTAATTGGTAACAGTCATGGAAGGGAAAAATGATTCTGGGGAAAAGAAAATGGCAGTTTCAGTGTTTCCTCTTCAAGACTTAGCTAAGTTATGCCCAGTGAAAGCACGGACTCTTGTAACCACATGGGCTTTACTGAAATATTATGTTTCTCAATTCTCGAATACACTCTGCTTTCTGCCGTCATTTCCATGTAGTCCCTATGTATTTTGTTTGTCTTTCTCTCTAGATGCGGAGTTTAGCCCTATTTCTGTACCTTCTGAAATCTCCAGTGTATTTTTATCACTCAGGAAATGTTAATTAAAGATAGAAGTCAAAATATAATCTAGAAATTAGTATTCCTTTTCTCCTACTTTTAACATTTCCATGGATTTTCAAATGTCAGTCAAAGCTGGAAATTCCTACAGCACTATCGAGGGCTGGGGCAGGAATAGGAGTTTTACTTTACATTCAAACCCAGAATTGCTGTGTGGTGTGGGCAGATCGGAAGCTCTTCTTGACTCACTTTTCTCTCTGTAAAGTAGTTTTTACTTCTCAGGAAAGCTGGAAAGGGAAACATGATGCTAGATGAGATCGGTTCATTTCTTAGAGAAATAAGGTCTTCTCAAAATTCAAGGCTCACGAAACTGTTACGATTGCAGAAAATATTGTACTTAGGACTTTCTTCCATTGCCACCAAAAAGGAATTTAAAATAAAATCATAGGCTGTCAAATAATTAAGATCCAAAATGAAGAAAGTGAATAAGTCTAAGTCCACATTTGAGAAACCATTGGTTATTTTTCTCCTCTAGAAAAATGCCCTCAATTTTAAATATACAGTGTTGGTATTAATGAAGGGCATCAAATCATCATGCAACTTACTATGGGTCAAATGCGGTTCTGAAAATAAAGTGTCATTACACAGAATCAGTCACACTAGTAGTATGAATACTTGGGTTCGGATATAGTTCCCGATTAACAAAAAAGTTCAGTGTTCACTGAGAAAATAATAAAAAAATAAAAGCCCACCGGGGAAAATTCTATTCGCTTTAGTATGCAGAAAGCCCATGCTCGGAGTAACTTCACCTGCCAGTTGTGATTAATTTGCTATTTCTTACAATGTCTCACTTTGATTATTAATGATAATGATTTGATTTATGAGTTCTGTTTGCTGAATATTCTCAATTTCCAAAGATGTACTCTTTGGGGGTGGGGGGGAGAAAGAGAGAGAAGAAAAAGGCTATTGGGGAGATAGTTACTCAGGTAATGGAATGTGGCATCGTTTACCTCTAGACGCTGGTTCAAATCTATCTCCCCAGATAGATTTCCTAAGGTGTTTTCCTAAGGTGTGCAGGGAAATCGAAAGGCCAGAGCACAGATATTGTATATAATGAATGAGAGAGGGATATCATGATCCCACCTCTGTTCTGAGGTTTTGTCTCTCTCCATGTTGTGAGAGTGGAGGACATTGGACATTCGGGACCAGGGCTTCTGGATTTTAAAGCTTTTCTCTGTGCAGAATTATGACATGGAAACCCTGCGACATGAATTGCATATTAGCATATTGTCATTCATGCATATATTAAGAAGCTGAGATTTTTAAGGCTGTATGAAAAGATGCTAGTTTCCAGAATAGAATTATAGAGAATTAAGGCAATTAGAACTCGGAGGGCCAATACGCAGTGTTGTTAGAATATCATATTCTTTCCCGGCTGACCTCGTTGATCATAGAAAAGAAAATTCAGTAGAAATTAATTTGGTGCTTTTCATAAATGCAAAAATAACTCAGGAATAATTGATTTTTAAAGGTTGGAAATTACAAAGGCTCTCATCTTCCTTGAGAAATATCTTCTAGGAAAATAAGTGTAGGGGAGAAAAATAATGTAATCGTGGTTACCCAGATCATACCCTCCACTGGGAGTCTGAGGACCTGACAAGATTTCAGAGCCTCCAGCCTCAGTGAACTACCCCCCCTAAGTTTCTTGGTACAAGTATTAATAATAGCTAATCTTGTTGTTATTAAGAGCTTCGCATGGTCTCTACACCTCAGACATGAGATCGCATTTGGTCCTCACCGCAAAACAATGAGACAGTTGCTATTCTCCCCATTTACAGATGAGGAAAGTAAGGTTCAGACCGAGGCAATTTGACCCCACAGTGCTAACGTGGCATCTCCCCGCCGCTTTTTCCTTTTTACTGACACGGCTACAAACCCCACAGGTAACACCATGCTTTGTCCTCACTGAATTCCATCTCCCGCCGACCAGAGGGAAAACCTGGAGCTTGGAATTAGCTCAGAATAAAGGTGGCAGCTCTCAGCAGTGGGTGGGAAACAGAGAGCAGCTGTGACTCCTGTGGTTTTTTCCGAGTCCCCCCGCGCTTCCACAATCCTAGACCAGGATCCTGGATGTCTAGAACCTTCCGAGAATCTCCTCTCAGACCCACAGCTGGAAGTTTGGCACCCAGAGCCAGGTTCCTTTAACAGATAAGACCTCGGGGGTAAAAACTGGCAGACCAGCATTGACAACGCCTTCAATAACAGGTACCTTCAGCGGCAGGTAGCAAATCATCCTGAGAAGGGTTCACATCATCCCCAGCTTTCTGCCTCTGGGACTTGAGGTAGCTTAGCTCTCCGTGTTCATCGTAGGGAAGATGATCCGGCTGAAATGTGTAACAGGGCACCTCTGTCTCTACGTAAGCTGTGTACCTAGCAGCCCCACTCTTGGTGCCGTCATGTGTGTGTCTGTGACGTAAGTGAACCAGACTTGTGATTCTCTGGACTCTTGTGACGCACGGCCAGTGAGGGCTTGGGCATTTGCTCGTGTCTTTGTGTTCAGATTGACCTTTCACCAGGCACTGTCCTAACCGTCTCCTGCGTCCCTTATGTTGACCCTGTTGAGTACATGGGTGCCACTTCATGAATGTTCTGCCAACAGTGAGCGAACTGGTTTCAGATACCACGGCCAATAAATACGACTTTGTTCATTTCCAGAGCGGCAGGGGAATCCAGCCCTTCTGAATCCCACGTCAGGACTTCCCCACTCTGCCTCAGGGCTTTGCCAGGGGCTCATTAGTCAGAGGGGAATTCATATGCTGAGTCAAATTCTCCAAAACTAGAGGAAGACAAGACACATATAATAATTTATTATCTCTACGTGAAGAGATGAAGAATATATACCTATTATATATTTATATTCTACACATACATCTAGGTATGCTCAAATTAACTTAAGCCCCAATAGACTTACTTTTTTCCTCCCATCAAAGACAAAAGTACATGTAAGTGCTTTTTAGACTCTGCCCTAGCCAGCGTTACAAATAGAGTAGATAGGTATCTTCAGGGAACATTTTAAAGGACTCCAGGAACACCCCTGTTTTAGATGCGTTTTCTCCATTTACAACACAGGTGTAGGTTACCTTGGGTCGGAGACAGTCCCTCAGATCCGGTGGCCCCGAAGTCCTTGGAGCACGCAGGCAGCATGCAGGAAAGTGCCGGAAACGTAGAGAACGCTTCGCGCCTTCAGGCTTCAAGAAGGTCTGGAACCCTGGTCGGGATACAGCAGTCATTTCGGCAGCCCGGCCGGATGGCTCCATTCATCATAGACCTTCTCTCTCTGCCTGATGCCAGACCCCGTTACCCTGTTGTGTATGGAAGGACTGCCCTCCCCTCAGGGCTGTCGTGCTGGGCCCCGCAGAGATGAAATAAGGCAACTTGGGGGCTGGGGGCCGATCCCTGAGGGCTAAAGGCTGCGGGGTCACCGGGCCCGCACGCACACCCAACCGCTCCAGCCAAATTTGTTCCTCAGGGGGCTGTGTGGAACAAGCTTGCAAGCTAACAGTTTTCACTTTCCAGTTAGAATTAGGTTCACTGACACGTCATAGGAAACCCAAAAGAAAGATTGCTCAAAGCTCTGAATATCTGGGGCGCCTGGGTGGCTCAGTCGGTTAAGCATCTGACTTCAGCTAGGGTCATGATCTCACGAATGGTGAGTTCGAGCCCCACGTCGGGCTCTGTGCTGACAGCTCAGAGCCCGGAGCCTGCTTTGGATTCTGTGTCTCCCTCTCTCTCCGCCCCTCCCAGACTCACACTGTCTTTCTTTCTCAAGACTAAATAAACATTAAAAAAAAACACCCTGTGAATTTCCTACTTCAGATCCCTTTTGTTTCCAGCAATAGAGTAGAGGAAAGAGTGTTTTTTGAATACATGCCCCCCACTCCTGTCCCCTCTATGGAGACATCCCTGGGTATCTTGCACACATCTGCTTATATCTCACAAGTGGCACATAGTCATCTTGTTACAAAGGAGGCTGAGACACGTAGTCTTTTGTCGGGCCCAAAACGAGGATTCCCCACCAAGGAAAAATGTTTAGTTCTGCAGAGAGCTAGCTGACTTTGATATATCCGTATAGCCCTTACTCTCCCCTAATTCACTCCCAGTTGGCTATTCAATTTCTCATATAATTCAGAATAAAATATTGAAGAAAATAACTTGTGCAACTCAAATTTTACTTTTCGGAGGCATTGAGCTAAGCAAACTTCAAGCACGTGGACCTTAACTCAGTTTATCTGGTTAGTTAGCCATTCCTTTAGCTATCTTCTGAAACAGTGGGCCACAAGATAGAAAAAGTAAGGGACCGCCAAAGGTTGACAATCAAATGGAGGCTCAGAAAAGCGGTTAGCAATATCAGGGTGTCCAACAAGAGGCAACCCCCGATTGGTCTCTGAACCCTAAAATGAGGACCATTATGTCAATTGGTTTATTGGGGCGACAGTCAAAGTAGATAATACCTAAGGTAGTGAAGCACCAAACACATTCTTGGATCTGAATCTGAAACCGTAGCTGAGACACGGTTCATTGTGGATGAAGCCAGTTTCGTCATCAGAATTTCGATCTTTCACACACGATTCTCTAGTTTTGTCCCCTCCTTTATCTCTTTTGTAGGTGACACATTCCAGTGCCTCTGGCCGCCGGAAGTCCCACCCAGATCTGCCAGGGCAGTTCCATAACTCTGGGCTTCAAATTTACCACTCGCCAGTTTCCATACCAACCACTCTAGATCTCCTGCTGTAGGGAGTTTTATCAAAATGAAAGAGGGAGGGATACATTTCCTTACAGTATAATGGCCATTACAGAGATTTTTCTTTTTTTCCTGGAGTGGGTGCATTTCGATTTTAACTAAAACAAGTTCTTTGAGCCAGAAGAGGTATATTTTCAGGTATAATTTCAGGCATCGATAAGATAAGGGGGATACTTGCAATAAAGTACATTTTCAACACCCTTTAAATTTCCCCTTATAGGCATCCATTTTCTTTCAACTGTATTAAGGTGTGTATTTACTATAGGAAATTTTCAAATGTTTAACATACACATTTCAGTGAGTTTCGACCTGTGTATGCACCCGTGTTACCATTACCACAAACAAGGTAGACACATCCTTCACCTCTAAAACATGGCTTGTGTTTCCTTTGCTTTTTTTTTAATTTTGTCTATTATTATTATTTTTTTAATTTTAAAAATGCCACCCTTTGCTTTCATTTTCCTGAGTCCTCAACAGACTATGTAGGTGTTCTCTCAAAAAAAAAAAATCTTGGGGCGCCTGGGTGGCGCAGTCGGTTAAGCGTCCGACTTCAGCCAGGTCACGATCTCACGGTCTGTGAGTTCGAGCCCCGCGTCGGGCTCTGGGCTGATGGCTCGGAGCCTGGAGCCTGTTTCCGATTCTGTGTCTCCCTCTCTCTCTGCCCCTCCCCCGTTCATGCTCTGTCTCTGTCTGTCCCAAAAATAAATAAAAACGTTGAAAAAAAAAATTTAAAAAAAAAAAAAAAAAATCTGTTGGAAAGGATATCAAGAGAGGAAAAAGGTAGAGACTGTGCTTGCCTCCTTTTATTTTCTGGTTTTTACATCTCCAGATATATGTAGAAATAATTTTGGCAAACTCCCTAATCATGCCAGTCAAAGGAAGACAATTAAGCTTTGTAATTTAAAAATATATATGTTGCTCAAGGGCGCCTGGATGGCTCAGTCGGTTAAGTGTCTGACTCTTGATTTCGGCTCAGGTCATGATCTCATGGTTCGTGAGATGGATGGTTCATGATGGGCTTAGCGCTGACAGCACAGAGCCTGCTTGGGTTTCTCTCTCTCCTTCTCTCTGCCCCTCCCCAACATATGCTCGCTCGCTCTCTCTCTCTCTCTCTCTCAAGACAAATAACATTTAAAAAAATATATTGCTCGGGGCGCCTGGGTGGCGCAGTCGGTTAAGCGTCCAACTTCAGCCAGGTCACGATCTCGCGGTCCGTGAGTTCGAGCCCCGCGTCGGGCTCTGGGCTGATGGCTCAGAGCCTGGAGCCTGTTTCCAGTTCTGTGTCTCCCTCTCTCTCTGCCCCTCCCCCGTTCATGCTCTGTCTCTCTCTGTCCCAAAAATAAATAAACGTTGAAAAAAAAAAATTTTTAAAAAAATGTATTGCTCATCTTCAAAGTTCCATTATGTCATTTATATCATATTTTGAATCCTCCCATCGTTCCCAGTCCTGGGATCACTTAGTTTCATTTAACAGCTCAAGAAGCAACCATTAAGACTCTAGGAACATAATCTCAGGTAGAGATATAGAGGGTTTCTGGGCTCAGCGTAAGAGGACCAAGGAGGGTCCACACCTGTGCTTTTTCCTTTAGATACAGTCCCTTACAGATTTCATTACTGTATTTGACATTTCTAACAGCCATCATAAAATTATTTTTTATAAAATTAGATGAAAGTGCCCATGTTTGAAGTCCAATTTCACAGGCATTTAGGTTTGTTGCAAAAATGCTAAGAATGAGGCTGACAGAACAATGTTCCTTCTGTAGTGAACCTCTGCCTTGCTTTGGTGGGAAGCCAGGTGCCCCCTTGCTGTGTTCCCCCATCTCCATCACTGCACCTTTGACCTCCTTACGGGAAATTAACATGATCTAGTCAGGGGGGCAGGAGGGACTGAGGAGCCAGGAAGACCACTCCTAAGTTGCTAAAAAGGAATGTTTGTCACATTTTTGTTCAAGTCATGGTATATCTCTAAAAAAACAAGGGGTTTTGCTATATCGGAACACGAAGTGTGGAGAAAACAACATACCAGCTACTTTATGAGACGTGGATTCTATTTCTTGTCCAATCATAAATGGATGAAAAACCCCCACAAAGTACAGATTTTTTTTTCTATCTGTTGAAGTGAAATCAAAGGGAGTTTTTGAAGGCAAGTTCTCATTGCTGTTTACTGGGAACCAGACTCTCGTTATACTTAATGGATGTTCTATGCCAAGTTCCCCAACCCCTGGGGGTGAAAATTTCCCCTAAAAAACCTGGAAGGAATTCAAGGCTGCTAAAGGCTTGAATAAAACTTTACTTAATGTGTATTGTACATTTTTATTACCCTGAGATGATATGTTATAATTACCTTCTTAAATCATGTGAAAAAAAACTTAAGCACATTATTAGCAAATGATAATATTCCCAAACCAAACCAGTTTGGTGCTGGCCTCTCCAGAGAAGAGAATAGTGGATAGAAAACAGGCCAACAAAGTGGTAAACATGTTAAAAGTAGGGACATATATCAGGTGCCCTGATTCTACCAAAGACCACAAGACTTAAAAGAAACAAATTAACATCTGTTGAAGCTCTACAGTACAAAGACAGAAATCCTTTTGAACTGTGCAAGAAATTATACCATATGATTTTTGGATGTGCCCTAAGTAATCAGCCAAAACAGAAATACACGTTTCCTAGAATAAAGTAAATAGAGAAAAATCATCTGGGAAGAAGACTTGTATCAGCTTCTTAGAAAACAAGTGTAACCACTAACCTAGTTGAAATGGGCAGAGGCAATTTCTTGAGATGTCTGGAAACGGTAGAGGTGGAAGTTAATTTTCATCCTTCCCCTCACCTTGCCTGAGTTCAACCACACTTAAAGATTAGAAACCACTCTAAGAAGGAACTGCCTTAAGAATTCTTATGTTCCAATACGCGTGATGAAAATCGTGGAGCTGGAAATCAAGGTACGTAGTCTGTTGCTGCCGTTTTGGAGGAAGGCTGGAAGAACGATCAGTGTCTTCTTTCTTTCTTGGCGTCCTGCAGGCATCCTGCAGGCTGGTAGGTACCCACGGTGCATAAGCAGGCTGAGGCAGGTTCTCCCCAGCAGTCTCCACCGGGGAGTTCTGGAAAGGGCTTGCATCCACCTGGAGGTAAGGGATCTGTAGGTGGAGCCTGGCTCCTCCATCACTTGATTGAAGATCAAAACAGATTTTGTTTTGGCAAATGTCTCTTAGAGATCAAAACCTCAGAGCATTTGAAAATTATCCTTCAGCCGTATATCAGGGGAAATGGATTGGACATCCTTTCGCAGGAACTTGCAGTATTACATTTTGGTGGGAAGAGAGGGACGTGGCTGATAATGCTAATTGGTTACCCAGGAACCTCGAGTGGAGGGGGAGACTTACATGAAGGCGGAAGAGCAAAAAAAGGCTTGTACATTTTTGCCCTTGTTAAGGCTACCTTGGCTATAGTTATCTACCCAAGTCTAGAGGCTCTTATGCATATCTGGGTATTAGAAATAAGAATAAAATACACTAGTCATCTCCACATTTTGTTTGTTTCTCCCAACTTTTACAATCTGGTATAATGGAAGAGACACTGAAGCTAGGAACAGTGACTGATGAATGGGAATGGCATGTCCCACATGAGAAAGTATATTTTTTATTGTAAGTACGGTATAAATATTAGACGTTTTCTAATGGTTCACATATAAAAGAAGTTGATATGACAATTTATGAGTCCCTTGAAAAAACATAGAAAATTGGGAAAATTGTGTTCATAAATATTCCTGCCCTATTTCAGGAGATAATAGGAAATATTCCCTCTTCCTGATCTTTCCTTTATTCCTTGAAACTTGTGATCAATTCAGGTTGGTCACAACTAGCCCCTAAGGTCATCAAAAGAGATAATATCTGATGCTTATCTCTGCAGTAAAGTCAGTGCTTTAATCTCTCAGAAATAGGCAATAAAATATGCTATTATCATAAACTCACATCTAAACTGTCAATAATTCAGAGGCTTGAGCAATCATCTGGACAGCTAAAAAGTCAATTTAGACAATTCTACAACCACATTTTGTACTGAATTTATTAGATAACTCTGCTTTGCCAATGTAGACATGATCCAAGTTCATCTAAAAGTTCTCTAGGGAGAATGAAATACCTAAAGCCAGCCCCAAACTGTGATCATTAAGACCTTGCACAAATTCACTAAAAACCAAGTACACAAATCTCAGTTTTAGATGACATTACTAGAATAGTTGATCGGGGAATGCTATAACCTTCCTGAACTTCAAGTTTGGCAAAATTGTAGTCAGTGTCTTTCAAAGTCGTGAGACAATTGGATATCGGGAAAATGGAAATAAGCAAACAGGATTCTAGTCTGAGTTCTTTCTGAGATGAGACATGTAAATGGAAAAGGTCAAATCACCCGTTCTCAGATAAAGTAATAAATCAAGCAGATGTGGAAACCCTTCCCTCTGTTCTGATTACATGGAAATGCAGAATACAGTTTTAGGAATAAATACAAAATCCATACACACCTATTTGAAACACATACTTTGGCTTGCAAGCAGAAAAGGAAATACATCAGTAAACTGGAGCCCAAGTTTTGTGGCCTCGGGTGTGGCTGAGATGATGGAGTGGAAGTTTTTGTAACCATAGCCGTAGGTTCAAAATGAGATCTGGTATTGAACAACACGAGTCTGGGTTCCAGCAACTCACTGTGGTTGTTTGCAAACTGGAATTTAGAATATCCCCGAGCAGGATTCCTAGATCACAGCCAACACAAAGATCCTACCACTGACCAGGAGTAGAAATAGTGCCCAAACCACTTGCAAGCCAAAAATATGTGTCATTATAGTGTGAGGGGCTGAGATCCATTCTATTGAATCTATCAAATTCTTCTTGTTATAGACCATGATTCTATGTTGACATATAACATTAAAACTTATTTGGAGGCCTATGAATTTTGCATGTCTTAGACAGAGATAACTGTGAAACTAACTCCCAAAGCAAGGCTGTACAAATTGTATCCAGTGGAAAATAATTGCCATGGAAAGTGAGCTCAAAAAGAGCCATTAGAAAACATAAGAGAGCTTTTGGTTTCCTGGACCCAATTTCAATGTGTGTGGAGAAAAGGGGATTGCCCAACCAACATGGAATGCTCTGGACACCTACTGGGTATCCTACAATTCAACTTAATTCTGATCCTGTCTACCTGAAGATAGCATCAGATCCCACAGGGTACAGGCTCAGTCCCACAAGACTGCCCCCCACCCACCTTCAGAGGCCAACCGGTCACAAGCCTGGGTTACCTGAACTTCTGATGGACTATAAATCAATTTCCCACAACCCCTTTTCCTTGGGTTTGCTTAATTTGTTAAAGTATGTCATAGAACTCAGAAACACATTTTACATTCTAGATTACTGGTTTATTATGAAAGGCTATAGCTGAGGAACAGACACATGGAAGAAATGCATAGGACCAGGTATGGAGAAACGGCATGGAGCTTCCATTTCGTCTCCAGGGCCACTACTGTCCCCAAATCCTCAGGTGTTCAACAGTCCAGAAGCTCTCCAAATGTCTCCTTTTGGGTTTCTATAGGGGCGTCTTTACATAGGCAAGATTGATTAAATCACTGGCCATCGGTGATTGAACTCCATCTTCCAGCCTCTCTCCCTTGGCAGGAGGTGGGGATGGTGAGGGGATGGGGAACTGTATTTACATGGATATCTATTACTAACCTACTTGTTAATTCTACCATAATTTTATTTTGGTATTTTCGACCAGGCAGGTTTTTTTTTCCTCCTAGCTTCCCATCTATTGGATTAATATTTTTCCCTCATTTTGTTTTCCTTCTTAGAAATACTCAGACTGTGTCATTTTGTTTGTTTCTTGTTGATGGTTACTCTTTGTACTTTTCTGTGCTATGAAAATATCTCAAAGATACAATTAATTCGCCCATCTCTCTGGTAGTTAATTTTATTGCGTTTACCTGCTGGGCTAAGGGATGCCTTGATAGCTGGTAAAACATTATTTGTGGCAGTGTTTGTGTGGTGTTTCTGGAAGAGATTAACACTTGAATCAATAGACCCAGAATAGATGTGCTCTCACCAGCATGGGTGGGCATCACCCAATCCACTGAGAGAGAGAGCCCTAATAGAAAAAGGAGAAAAAAAATGCAGAAGGGAAATTTCCTTTCTCTTTGCGCCAGGCATCTGTCTTCTCAGTCCTGGAGTATCAGAGCCCCTGATACTCAGGACTTCAGACTGGGACTAAATTACACTATCAGCTTTTCTGGGTCTCCAGCTTGCAGATGGCATATGTGGGGCTTCTTGGCCTCCATAACCATGATGAGACGATTCCCATAATCTCTCTTTCTGTCTGTCCTGTTGGTGCTGTTTCTCTAAAGAACCTGACTCATTTACCATCTATCACTTTTCTCATATATGAAATTAAAAAGTTGTTCTAAAATCTCTTTCATCTCTAGATGCCTCCTTTTCAAAGAGAGGGAGGAAAAAAGGCTAGATCAGTGGTCTTTTTGTTGTTCTCTCTTGTTTCCAGTGTGTATTTATTTATTTTGGGAGATCAAGCACAAACACACAAAAGAAGGGGCAGAGAGAGAGGGAGGGAGAGAGAGAATCCCAAGCAGGCTCTGTGCTGCCCTGTAGAGCCCAACGCAGGGCTCAATCCCATAAATTGTGAGATCGTGACCTGAACTGAAATCAAGAGGCAGACACTCAGCTGACTGAGCCAGCAGTTACCCGTGGATCAATGGTCTTAAAGTAGCTTTATCCAGAGTTTTCGAGTTTCATTATTTCCTTGAGCACTTCAGGAGATAAAGGAGAGCCCAGAGAATAGGACCATGGTCTTCCCTCTGCCTCTAGAGTCGTTCCACCCTCAGTCTTCATTAGTGAGGTTCTGTCCACATAGACAGCTTCTTCAAAAAATTTCAAAAAGCAAACAAAAGAAACAGAATGAAATTTGAAATCCATGAGAAAGATAAATTACAAAAAAAAATTCATTAGGAAAGTTAAGGTAATTCACTGCTTGTTGCCCAACTGTATTCAAGATGGTCCAACAGTAAAATCCATAAAGTAAAATCTACAGAGCTTTCCAGGTATTTCTCACTTTTCATAACTTTTGTTATTTTTCCCAATGGAAGTATATATGGTGTACTTTTGTGGGGTTTTGTTGTTGTTGTTATTGTTGTTTTTATGGCTGTATAAAATGTTGAGTAAAAAACAAAAACAAAACAAAAAAAAAAGAGAGAGAGAAAAGAACCAGTATCTTCAACAGCAATTTTCGTAAATATTCAGTACTGTGGGATATTTTCTTATACATCTACCAAGAAAAAATGGGATTAATTGGAATAAAAGAAAACTCAGAAAATATGTGATAGATATTTCCAAAAATGTGAAAAGTTATGTTTATAAGGAATTAATTAGAGTGGCTTCAGAAAATAATACCGCAACAAATGAATAGCCTACTCTAGGTTGTGAATAAGAAGAACTTTCTAGCAATGATCACTGTCCAAAAATTTAATGGGTTCTCATTTACCATAGTTTTATTCATCACTAGAGCCATCTGAGCATCAGAATTGCTGGGCTCCTCTAGACAGGTATCCCATCCTCAGGGATAGGCTAAAATAGATGAAACAAAAACTCACCTCCAGTGCTGCAGTGCTATCCGTTACAAATTAAACATCTGGAGACCATATGTATTGCATTAATTTGGTTCACAAATTTAAGTCATTTTAAGAATGAGGCACAAGCTTGATAAACTCTCCAGCCCCTCAAGATTCACACATAACCTTGCCCACCACAGAAGAGCTCTTATGACTTCAGAGCAACTAAAATCAAATTTATTAAGCTTTCTTCTGGAGTCTTCATGTGAAAAGTTAATATTATCTTTTATGTGGTTAGGCTTCTCTTGCTTCTCTCTCTTCCATACAGCGCACCCCCCCCCGCCCCATTTTAACATCTGTCGTTTGGGTATATGCAAATAGATGGTAAAATTTTAAAGAAATGCAGGGGGATAAGAAGCACACCATGCAAGCCAGTGATGCTCTCAACATTGGAAGCCGCACATATCGTGGAGAAGCAGAGAGATTCCCAAGGTGCTGGCAGTATTCTAATTCTCAGTCTGGATGGTGTACACATAGTTTTATTTTATAATCTTTTTAAGACTTTGAACATAAGTATTATGCGCCTTTCTATATGCTCCTACATCTCTTAATTAAGTTTTTAAAAAATGATTCAAGTAAGATGGTCAAAAGGCCAGATCCCCTAAACAAAGCAAATTGGGAAAGTCTCCACAATCCCAAATGATTAGACAGTTTCCAAGATTGGAAAATCAGGCTACTTTACATACTCATATTTAATCCTTACCTCTTGCGTCATGCCACTTTAGTGTTGTTAAGATATTGGCCAACTTATATTTTAGTAACCTGCTGTCTTGGTAATACACTAATATACAATATGGAAAGTTCCAATTTGGTGACTGAAATCCTTTTGACTTAACTGCATGGAATATGGAGAATAAAACAATTATTATTTATGGCTTATGTGTTGAAAGCAGCCAATAGCTATAGGCAGGATTAAGTAATTAGAGGTTGGAAAAGCAGCTGCAAAGATATTTTAAATATATCATAATTCAAGAATCCTTACATTATAATGAATGTTTGGTATAATAATCTGAAATTATTTTCACGTCTGGGTAAAGAACATGCACTGGAGAGTGTAATTAGAAAAAATGCAGTGGATGGGAAGATAACAGAAACAAACCTTGGGAAAGTATAATCATGTCTTACAAATGCGTATTTAAGACGCCATCAAGAATAATGAATTAAGGATAATCAAACATGTTATAGAAATATATTTACGTGATGATAATTTCATTTCATTTATTTTCAAATATCATACCCAAGGATTACAGTGCATTTTTCTATCGCCATTTAGCTCTGTAACAAAGCATTTCCCTTTTTTTCTGTTACGAACCTGCTAAACTGAGTCAAAGAGGAGAAGATTGTCTACCTATTTCACAGAATAGAATAGTGCTTACAACAGGAACAGTGTATGTAACTACACTAACATGGGGTGTGGAATGTATGCCTAGATAGCTTCCGTGAGTCCCCAAAGTAGCAAACGTGCCATTCAACTGACAGAGGCCTCGAGATGATAACAAAGGAAACTATCTAGTGTTCACAGTACAAATCACACAGTGTAGACAACCCACTGCCGCCGGAGACATCACAGGTGGCTGCAGTAAGAGTAGACATGATAATCCAAGGCCTGGCCATCAAACACAACCATCGCCAGCCCATGATGGGAGGAAAATACAGTCCTCTCTTCCCTCCCGGAGATAACCAAGAAGAACCAGAAATAAGGGAAATTAGTCACTCATAGGGACAAATATGGAAATAGGAGGTGACTGAATTACTACCATGATGACTATTTCTTTGTTTTTCTGAGCGGAAAATGAAGTTCTGTAATAGGAAACATCTGTGGCCTAAAACCATGTTTACTCATAGAAAAAAAAAAAGACCCAAGTGTTTCTCTCTCCCCTTCTTATCAAAATTCTTGCTATTTTTTATCATGTTTTCCCTGTACGCAATTTTATTTGCAATAATGAATCCCCTTACTCCTGCTGTTGGGTCCTCTGCATTCTCTCTC